>NW_026294491.1:60360318-60797818 GCF_007827085.1 Peromyscus californicus insignis
AATACATAAACTCACTTAGATTGGGCATCACAACTGATCAGTTAGTACTAAGTATTATTACGCTCAACTGTGAGAAAACAGACATGGTAAAGAGGAGGGAAAATGGTTCGTTTAAGAGCACGTAGGAAGCCCATCTCTTTTCATACTTCCCTCTCTATCACAGTTCTTGCTCTTCTGGGGGAGGTTTCAAAGAGACACTTCACTCATCACAATCAGGACCACTTACTGGTGGGTACGTACCATCTGGCTTTGCACTGCTTTGCTGACTTCCTATGCAGCAAGGAGGCAATCCTAGACCACTGGTTTTTCCCATATTTCATTACTGCTGCTTTCAGAATTTCATCCTAAAAGAGTTGCCAAAGAGAATGCATTCAGTCACAAGCCTCCAGATGAGGAAAGACAAAATTTAAATTAACCCCTACAGATTTCCTATGGAGAGACACACAATCATTTAAAAAAAAAAAAAAAAAAAGGCACGAAAACTTCATTAACAGTTAATGATAAATAGTATAAAAAAAAATCAGGAGATGACTGGAGAGATAGCTCAGTGGTTAAGAGCATGTGCTGTTCTTTGCAGAAGTCCTGAATTCGATTCCCAGGACCCACATCAGGCAGCTTACCTGTAACTCCAGCTCCAGGGGGATCCAAAGCCTCTAGCTACTGAGGGCGCCTGTACTCACCTGAACATGCCCATACACGGACACATAATTTTAAAAATGAAAATAATCTTTTTGTTTTTAAGAAAAAAGAAAAAAAATCCCCTGAAGGACATCTTACCTGCTCCTCAACAAACTGGAAGTGGAAAAAAGTCAATGTTGAAAATACTACTTTATAACAGACTTACAAAAATTATTCACCAGTATGCACCTATCATTCTCTTCACAAAGGTAAAGTTCGCATGTATATCTACTCAAAAGAAAAAATTCTGAATATCTACCTTGAACCAGGTCTGTGTACTCCAGGAAAGAGAATCAAAGATGACTTACCCAGATCTCAAGAAGCAACCTGAGACTCTGGTACAACATGACATTTCCTCTCCAGCATCCTACTCACCACAACAGTCCAGGAACCCACAGCTCCCTCTACATCAGTCAGCTCACCCTGCCTACTCCAATCTCCAATTCTATTTCACCAGAGTACCCAAAGCATGCCCCAATCCCAGGACAACCTGCCAAGTGAACTCAGACACCAGAGGTCAGAGAGCCACAGATGAATGCACCTGAGCACTGTACTTTCAGGTTTTTCCCACAATGAACTTGAATTGCATGCCTGGGACTTGAGCCTCTCCACTCCATATTCTCCCTCACTACTAGCTGGTAGAATGCTCACCTACTATGCACGAAGTCCTGGGTTAGATTCCCATAAGACTTTGCATGGTGGTACACACCTGTAATCCCAGCACTGGAGGTAGAGGCAGGAGGATCAAAAGTTCAGAGTTATCCTCATCTACATAACAAGTTCAAAGCCACTCTGGGCCACATGAGACACACATGGGCAAGGTTCTGACCAGTACAGAGGAATCCTGCTGCTCCTTGATTTTGTGATTCCGCTTCTCCCTCAGAAGTCATCTCTTCTCTAATTGAAATAGCCTCAGTGCAAGCAAGTCCCTTTCAGTGCCTTCATTTGTAACTTTAATAGAATAAACTTTTATAGTTTTTCTATACTTCAACGTATCTTCAACCAAGAATGTATGGCAGGTACCTATCCTACAAGATGGATTCCCAAACATCACCAAGCAACCTGCTTCATACTAGGTTCTAGAATACCAAAGCCTGGTCCTCTTTGCAGTGATGTCTGATGAGGACAACAGCAACTCGGGGTTTTTTGTTGTTGTTGTTTTGTTTTTTTCTGAGACAGGGTTTCTCTGTGTAGCTTTGGTGCCTGTCCTGGATCTCACTTTGTAGACCAGTCTGGCCTTGAACTCATAGAGATCCACCTGCCCCTGCCTCCCGAGTGCTGGGACTAAAGGCGTGCACCACCACCGCCTGGCTCAGCAACCCGGTTTTACTGAAAGTCTACTAATGTGCTCAGCTGTGTTCTTAATGTTTCAAACTACTAACTCACTGCCAAGAGGTAAATACTATTTGTTTTATAAAAATGAGTAAACTGAGGCTTTGAGAAGTTGAAACTTAGCTGGAACCACACACAGAAGCGCCTACAAAAACAAATTAAGCTGCAGCAAATGAAGATGGGTGCCACAAAACCACTAGATAACTAAATCCAAGAAGTGTTCTGAGCTAAGTTTGGAGGACGGTCAGAAAGATGCCAAGCAACAGGAAGGCATCTCAAGAAAGCACAAGACTAAAGCTATTCATACATTCAGTGCATTCGATCAAATGCACGGAAACGTAATTTCTATTTTCCTTCCTTTCTTCTCCCGTCCCGTTTACCCGTGGCATGATCTACTACACTTCTGGAAGCAAATACGTAGTTTGTCCTAACTGGCTTCTATCCCAGCAAGGGCGGTGCGACTGAAAGGTAAGAGGAAAGACCTTGGGAACTGCAGAGAGGACCCATGATGCCCCGGTACGAGATAAGCAAGAGAGGTGCAGACGTGAAACCCGCCGCCCGCCCCACTGAAAGGAAGTCAATGAAAAACAAAGTTGCGGCCACCACAGCGACTTCCATCAGGGCGAAGCGCTGTGCACGAGCTAAGAAAGGAAGGGGCTGGAGAAAAACCACGCTCCCGCCGAGGTCCCGCCTGGGCGGCCACGGGGTCCCCCGGGGAGAGCGAGGGGGCGCGTCCCTACACTGGACAAATGAGCGTCCGAGGGCCTAGCAGATGCCGGGCGGGGAGCGCGGGGCGACAAGGTGACGCAGGTGACGCGCGGCCGCACCCGGGCCCGGCGGGGGTCCCCCCACGGAGACCCCGCGGGACAGCCGCGGCTCCCCGGACCTCCCCGCGCGTGCGCACACGCTACCGGACCCGGCGGAGGGCAGCGGACGGCGGGAAAAGCTGTCTCACCTCGGTATTTCTCCACACGCCCCCTTTGATCATAATCCGAGGCATCTTGGCGGCGGAGTGTCGCGGCCAGCGGCCGAGGGGAGCTTCGGGAAAGTAGTAACGGCGCTCCGGTCACGGGGCGCAAAGAGGCCACTTCCTCCAAGAGCGACCTTCTGCTTTGACGAGATCTGCGCAGGCGTGGCTGGAGGGTGGGAGGGGGGGCGGCGGCAGCCCGGTAAATCTCGCGAGATCTCAATGGCCGCAGGGAAAAGACACGGCCTGTTTGGAATCCTAAGACTGACAGAAAATCATCAAACCGCTGGGGCCGGAGCGCCCGACGGCGTCGCGCGCAGGTCCGAGGCAGGTGGGAGCAAGACTAAACTCTCGCGAGAGGGCCGGGGTGGGCCCTGGCTGGGAGCGCCGTGCCGGGATTGGTCCGGGCGTCACGCGGGGGGAGGGGGGCGGCGACTGGGACTGTCGGGGGTGTGGCGCGCCAACCCGGGGTGAAGCCGAAAGCAGCCGCGTTGTGGTTTGCCGGAGCGCCATGTTGGGCGTCCCGGCCGGGAGGGCTCCACGGGATCCCGGGGGACGTGCCATGGGCTGCGGCGGTTCGCGTCCGGGAAGCGCCACCAGCCGGGCCGCCTGCTGACGTGCCCGCTGCCCCACGCGTTAGCTGCTGTCCCCCGACGGGCCACGCTAACTTGAGCGCCGCCCCCAGGGGGCTCGGGAAGATGTCCTGGAGACGCGCAGGAACGTGCGTGGTCACGCCCGCGGGTTTCGCTCCTCACTCGCGGCTGGGCCTCTGCGGGGCAACCTGGGTCCGTGGCGGGAGTCTGGCCCCTGTCGTCTGTGTTTTCACCTGAGGAAAGAGTGGAACTGAGGACACACGCACCCTTGTTCGTAAACTCAGACCACAGCTGCGGTTCCACAAAAGCTCGGTAAGGTGTCAGCTGTCCAGCGCTCTGCCGTCGCCTCTCCCCGTTACCCCGCGCAGACTTCTTCACTCTTAGACCAGAGCAATTATTTGACGCCACCCCGGGTCGCTAGGGAAATAGTAGCTCTTGGTTTTTTTGTTGGTGGCGGTGATTGTTTGCACTTCCGTTTGCCTCTTCTAGAAGACATGACGAATTTTCTGATTCGATTGTTGTTGTTTTTCCTTGAAATGGGAAATCAATAAAATGTCACTGCTTTCTGTGCAAAGGGAGGCAGTTGTAGTGTAGTGTTAAGAACATATGGGCCGAGCGGCAGTGGCACATACCTTTAATCCTAGCACTTGGGAGGTAGAGGCAAGTGGGTCTCTGTGAGTTCGAGGCCAGCCTGGTCTACAGAGAGAGTTCCAGGACAGGTTCCAAAGCTACACAGAGAAACCCTGTCTTTAAAAAAAAAAAAAAAAAAAAAAAAAAAAAGACTTAGAAGTAGGTCCTGGCCTCAACATGGTCCCTGGATTGAGAACATTCCCAAGTCATAGCTGCTTCCATAGTCCCCTTTGGGATTTAGCCATTGGAGTTAGGTTTCCAATATTTGTAAGCAAGAGTCCTAATAAGTCCACAGTTGGACCAGCCCTCTCCCAGAGTGCTTTCAAATAGAATATTCCAAAGGTCCATGCTATGTCCATATTTTGGGGACCCCCAAAAGACCACTATGGAGACCGAATCCCGTATGTAAAAGCAAAGAGCCTTTATTTCAAGCTGCGAGCTTGGTCTCTCTGTCCTACGCTGTGGTGAGAGCAGAGAGCCCTGAGCCCACTCAGGGCAGGATTTTTATCGTAGCAGAGGTTGGGTTGGGGGGATTTCCAGGGTCCAGGACCCTGATTGGCTGACAATTGTCTAGGAATATCTGTAAAACAAAAAATAGGTGTGTGCTAGACTCAAGGAAAGAGTGTCTCTTCCATAAGACATGATAATGTCATCTGCTAGAAAATTGTCTCAAAGGATTGGTGTTTTGAGAACAAGACACTCTTCTGCAACTGATGTAGATCTCCCATGTCTGTGGTGAGAATTAGAGTCAGACGCACCAACCCTGCCCCTTTTATTATGTGAATTGGGCCTCCGAGTCTTACCCAAGATACTTTTCCCCAAATGTCCCTCAGGAAATCACACAGAAAACTCCATAAATAAATGTTTCATGATTTCACTTCAAAAAACAAAAAAAAAAAGCAGCCGGGTGGTGGTGGTACATGCCTTTAATCCTAGCACTCAGGAGGCAGAGACAGGCGGATGTCTTGAGTTCAAGGCCAGGCTGGGCTACAGAGTTAAAGTTCCAGGAAAGACTCCAAAGCTACACAGAGAAACCCTGTCTCAATCCCCCCCCCCAAAAAAAAACAAGCACACAAACAAAACCAGCATTCCCCATCTTCCACTTTACCAAATTAAAGCCAATAAGACCTTGTTAGATAAGGAAATCTGTTTCTCCCTGTTGTATGTTGAAATACATCTCCAGATAGATATATTCACATCCTAACCCCTGGATGTACATGTGTTCACATTTGGAATACTGTAGATCAAGTTCAGATGAGATTATACTGGTATGGACCTAACTCTTTAGCCAGTGATCAGTGTCCTCATAAGAAAAGTGGCATGCACTTCTAATTCTTACCCCATTCACCAAACTTCCTCTTATTACATTGTGATTTTAAATTAAATGGTGATTTTAAGATTTTTTTTAAATCTTAGACAATCAGTGCCTAGATTCCTGTATGATTGGCCTGTGGCATGGGGGATCTGCTTTAAAATAATTTAGTTATGCACCAGAACATATACATATGAAAAGATTCATTGGAATGATTATGGCAGTTATTATAGCTGCCACAGTTACCACTGCAACTGCTACAGTGGCTTTAACTCCTTCCAGCCAAACTATAGCAACTGTAAATTCCTATTTTCAGAATAAATATTTTAAAATGGTGTTTGATAACTGACTGAACCCTTCTATGGTTTTCAGGACTGTGATGACTATTCTTAGTTGTCAACTTGACTATATCTGGAATGAACTACAATTCAAAAATGGAGGACACATCTGTGAGAGATTTTTCTACTTGGTTTGAAGTGGATGAATCTACTTCTTGTCCAGACCTTTGATCTGGGTCTTGAGGCAGGAAAGTACACCTTTAATATGGTCCATACCTTCTGTTGGAAGCCTATATAAGGGACATAGAAGAAGGAAGCTTTTGCTATTTGCCTGCTTGTTCCTCACCTTGCTAGCCCATCCATTCTTTCACTGGCATTGGTGCCTACTTCTTTGGGATTACAGCATATGCAGAAGACCAGGTGAAAACATCCAACCCTGTGGAACTGAGCAACTGCTGAATTCTTGGACTTTTCATTCACAGCTAGCCATTGTTGGAGTAGCTGGACTGCAGATTCTAAGTCATTCCATGAGACAGAGATTTATTCCATAAGTTCTTTGACTGTAAAGAACCCTAACTAATACAAATTTTGGTACCAGAAGTGGTTCTAGAGAAACAGACATATAAAGATGAATCTTTTAAGTATCTGGAATAGGCTTTTCAATTCACCAGCACCTTCAGCTACAGTCACTTTCTCTCCTGGGAGCTTGGAGAATGCTGAAAAGCCCATGGTGGTGAATTATATTACAAACTTAAAGAGTTAGATGCGTTTGATTATCCTGATTCACCAATTGTAAGTGGCAATGGATTTGATGACTCTGTATATGAAACTTTTGACAGTTTGGGGGAAAACAAGGAAAATGATGCTGCTGGTTGGTTGCTCTTAGCATCTCTGGATAAATTAATAAAGGATAGGAATGAGCTCCGTGATAAAATTAATCAACTTCAGAATATGATGAAGGACAACAAAAAACTTAGTGATAAAATTGACCAGCTCCAGATGCAAGTAAACAGTTTAAAGGTTTCTAAGTGTACCTTGGTAGAGAATCTTCTCTCCAGCAGCCACAGAGCTCAAGTTGTAGAAAATCAAACTGAAGCCCTCATAATAAGGTTGGCTGAACTACATCGAAAATTCAAGTCTCAGCCTCAGAGAGTGTCAGCAGTTAAAGTAAGGGCATTAATTGGTAAAGAATGGGATCCTGTAACCTGGGATGGGGATGTGTGGGAGGACCCTATTGAAGCTGAGAACTTTGAACCCTCAGATTTTCAAGGGTTTATCTCACCAGACGAAATAGTACCCTCAGCCCCACCCCTTGAAATACTACCTATTTCTCCTTTCATTGAGGAAATTAATCCTTCATTGTCTGATAAACCAGCAGTGACTTTCTCTGAAGAAAATGCCAGGCAAGACAATACTGCTGTCCCTCAAGGCCCACCAATAGTTGGCTCTCAACTTTTAACTGGACCTAAAGCAAAGCAGGCTCCTCAAGGGGAGATAGAAAGTGTAGTCCATGAGAAGCTGTGCTACACTACTAAAGAGCTAAATGAGTTTGCGAATTCATTCAAGCAGAAGTCTGGAGAATATGTGTGGGAATGGGTTTTAAGGGTGTGGGATGATGGTGGAAGGAACATAAAACTAGATCAGGCTGCATTTATTGAGATGGGCCCTCTGAGTAGAGATTCTAGGTTTAATATGGACGCTCGCACAGTTAAAAGAGGTGTCAAAAGTTTGTTTGAATGGTTGGCTGAAGCGTTTATCAAAAGATGGCCTACTGAAAAGGAGTTGGAGATGCCCGATATCCTTTGGTTTAGTGTTGATGAAGGAATTTTAAGGCTCAGGGAAATTGCTATGCTGGAGTGGGTATACTGTGTAAAACCTAATCCTCCTCAATGGGAAGGTCCAGAAGACATGCCCTTCACTAATCCCATAAGACGAAAAATAGTGAGAGGGGCACCTGAACATTTGAAGAGCTTTGTTGTCGCCCTTCTCCTTGTGCCAAACCTCAGGGTTGGAGATGCTGCTGCTCAATTGGATGAATTAAATACAATGGGTTTAATTGAGCCTCCAGATAGCAGGGGACAGGTGGCAGCACTGAATTACCTGAGGCACAAAACAGGTCTCATAATAGACTAACCAGTAATGGTCAGCACAGGCAAAGTAAATTTTATTTTGGCATGACTCATGGACCTTTGGTACTGGCTAATCAATCATGGTGTTTCCAGGCATCCAATCAATAAGAAGCCTACTGTATTTCTGTTTGATCTGGATAAGCAGAAAAATTCTCAAGTGAAAGAAAGGCTACATTGGATCTTGACAAAAGGCAGTCTTGGCTAGTGAATCAATTTCCACTTTGAGCCAGTTTACAGACCCAGAACCTCTTGAATGAAGGGGTGGCCAAGTTCCCCTGAGGAAGGACCCTGATAAGATACCTAAAAGTTTTACAGTTAAGTCTTTCTCCAGCCCTTTCCCAGAGGGACCTGCGGCCTTTTACAAGGGTAACTGTACACTGGGGGAAAGGAAACAATCAGACTTTCTGGGGTCAGTTGGATGCTGGATTGCCGCTGATTCCAGAAGATCCCAAAAAACACTGTGGCCCTCCAGTTAAAGTAGGGGCTTATGGAGGCCAGGTGATTAATGGAGTTTTGGCTGAAGTCTGACTCACAGTAGGTCCCCAAACTCATCCAGTGATTATTTCCCCAGTTCCAGAATGTGTAATTGGGATAGATATACTTAGAAGTTAGCAGAATTCTCATTGGATCCCTGGCCTGTGGAGTGAGGGCTATTATGGTTAGAAAGGCTAAATGTGAAGCCTTTAGATGCAACTGCCAAAGAGAATAATGAATCAAAAACAGTATCGCATTCCTGGAGGAATTGCAGAAATTAGTACCACCATCAAGGACTTGAAAGATGCAGGAGTGGTAGTTCCCACCATATCTCCTTTTAACTCTATTTGGCCAGTGCAGAAGACAGATGGATCATCATGTAAGTGCTCAACAAAAGGTGACTTCCTGGTAGGAGGAGGAGTTAATTAATCAAGTAGATAGCACAACCCATTCTATGGACTGTTAGCCTCTTTCCCCAGCCATTGCTGTCGGGCCCATGAACAAAGTGGTCATGGTGGCAGAGATGGGGATTATGCATGGGCTCAACAACATGGACTTCCACTCACCAAGACTGACCTAGTTACAGCCTCCGCTGAGTACCAGATCAGCCAACAGCAGAGACCAACACTGAGCCCCAGATATGGTACCATTCCCCAGGATGACCAGCCAGCAACCTGATGGCAGGTTGACAACATTGAATCACTTCCTCTGTGGGAAGGACAACACTTTGTACTTACTGGAGTAGATACTTATGGATTTGTCTTTCCTACACATAGTGCTTCTGCCAAAACCACCACCGTGGACTTAGAGAATGCTTGATCCACCGACATGGTATTCCACAAAGTATTGCTTCACCAAGGAACTCACTTCACAGCCAGATAAATGCAACAGTGGGCCCAAGATCATGGAATCCACTGGTCTTATCATGTTCCCCACCATCCTGAAGCAGCCAGCTTCATGGATGAAATGGCCTTTTGAAGTCACAGTTACAGGGCCAATTAGGTGGCAGTAGCCTGGAGGGCTGGGGCAGGGTTCTCCAAAAGGTGGTATATGCTTTGACTCAGCGTCCAATATGTGGTACAGTTTCTCTCATAGCAAGGATCCACAGATAGAGGAATCAAGAGGTGGAAAAGAGAATTGTTTCTCTCACTATCACCCCTAGGGACTCACTAGGAAAAATTTTGCTTCCTGTTCCCCATGACCTTAAGTTATGTTGGCCTAGAAGTTTTGGTTCCAAGGGGGAGAGTACTTCTACCAGGAATCACAACAAACATTCCATTGAACTGGAAGCTCAGCTTCCCTCTGGCCACTTTGTCCTTCTGATGTCCTTAAACCAACAGATTAAGAAAGGAATGACAGCCGGGCGGTGGTGGCGCACGCCTTTAATCCCAGCACTCGGGAGGCAGAGCCAGGCGGATCTCTGTGAGTTTGAGGCCAGCCTGGACTACCAAGTGAGTTCCAGGAAAGGCGCAAAGCTACACAGAGAAACCCTGTCTCGAAAAACCAAAAAAAAAAAAAAAAAAAAGAAAGGAATGACAGTGTTAGGGATGATTAGTCCAGATTACCAAAGGGGAAGTGGATTGCTTCTCCACAATCGAGATAAGAAAGATTATGTCTGGAATGCAGGAGACCTTTAGGGCAGCTCTTGGTGCTACCATGTCCTGTGATTAAAGTCAGTGGGAAACTACAACAGCCTAATACAGGCAGGACGACAGGATACAGACACATCAGAAATGAAGGTGTGGGTCACTCCTCCAGGAAAGAACCAAGACTTGCTTGCCGAGGGTGGAGGAAATACAGAATGGTAGTAGAGGAAGGTATTTATAAATACCAGCCAAGGCCATGTGACCAATTGTGCAAAAAAAAAAAAAAAAAAAAGATTATAGTTGACATGACATGAGTGTCTCTGCTGTATTTTGTTAAGAACATGTGTACAGATATTTGTGTTTTCTTTCAATTTCTTTATCATAACATGAATTAAGAGAATACTAATAGGATGTCCCCCAAGGGACACTGCCACCTGTTCTTAAATTTATAATGTATTTTCGCTTGTATGAGGGACAGTTTTATCAAGTTAGGTGTAATTATGACCTGATTAAATATATAATGCATTTGTGATTGTATGTGGGATAGTTATGTTTAGGCATTTATTATGACCTGGTTGTTGTTTTCATTTGGAAATTAATCATGAATAAGGAGATATGTTTGTGTGTCGAGATGGACTTGTAATGGCTATTCTTGGTTGTCAACTTAACTATATCTGGAATGAACTATAATCCAGAAATGGAGGGCACACCTGTGAGAGATTTTCTGCTTGGTTTGAAGTGGATGAATCCACTTCTCATCCAAACCTTTGAGGTAGGAAAACACCTCTGATCCAGATCTTGAGGTAGGAAGACACACCTTTAATATGAGCCATATCTTCTGCTGGAAGTCTATATAAGGACATAGAAGGAAGCTTTTGCTCTTTGCCTGCTTGTCCTCACCTTGCTAGCCCATCCATTCTTTCACTGGCTTTGGCGCCTACTTCTTTGGGATCACAGCATATGCAGAAGACCAGCTAAAACATCCAACTTTGTGGGACTGAGCAACTACTGAATTCTTGGACTTTGTATTCACAGCTAGCCATTGTTGGAGTAGCTGGACTGCAAGTTCTTAGTCATTCCAATAAGTCCCCTATATATAGAGAGAGAGTGAGATTCATTCCATAAGCTCTCTGACTCTAGAGAACCCTGACTAACACAAGGACTAAATCTTAGGGTATGATCTTTTACAGGTACAGCCATTCTGTTTGTCTTCCTTCTCAAAGTCTTATCGTGCCTTTGCCAACTTTTCAGAAGGAAAAATGAAGTAGTACAGATTCAGACTGTCCCTATAGTACACCATGCCTTGACCAGTTCTTTACCAGTGCCCACCTAAATAAACATTTTTTTTCTTTAATAAAACAAAAAGGAGAAACTGGGAGTGCATATAAAAAATATATTCTAAGAGAATGGAACTTTTACTGGACCTCAAAGCCAGAGTTAATAATACACTTTGAGGTTACTTAAGACTGCTATCCTACTGTGTGCTCAGCCTGTTTAATCTGCCTTTAAGAGAACAATGTAAAAGCCAACTTTACTTGCCTTAGATTTCCCATGTGATCAATTTTTGATTTTTTGTTATGTTTTGTTGGTTTTTTTGTTTGTTTTTAGTTTGGAATGGGTTTGTTGTTTTTGAGACTAGGTCTCTATGTAGCCCTGGGTGTCCTGGCACTCACTATGTAGACCAGGCTGGCCTCCAACTCAAAGAGATCTTCCTGCCTCTGCCTCCCAAGTGCTGGGATTAAAGGCATGTACCACCATGCCCAGCCCATATGATCAACTTTTGTAGGTTAAGCTAATACATAGCTGTAAACAGAGGCTGAGTTTTTTGTCCCACCTGTTCCCAAACACCCGGCAGCCACTTCCCAAATTACCACACAGAGGCTTATATTATAAATGTTCGGCCATTAGCTAAGGCTTATTACTAACTAGCTCTTACAACTTAACCCATTTCTATTAATTCATGTACTGCCCTGAGGCTCATAGCCTTTACCTCTATCCCATTTTGTATGTCTGATTTGTACTCCATCTGGATCTAGACTCTCAACCCCGCCCTTTTTCATCCCCCCTTAGTTTGGTTTTTCTGCCTAACCTTATCCTGCCTGGCCAAAACAGCTTTATTATTAACCAATTAGAGTAACACATTCCTAGTGTACAGAAGGATCATCCCATGGTATTTCCCCCTTTCTGTCTAATCAAAAAGGAAGGTTTTAACTTTAACATAGTAAAATTACATATAACAAAAAAGTTATCAAGCAAGAATTATAGTTACAATATCCAGTCTATTTTTATTTGACAAAATTAGAGAAAACATTCAATTACCATCTTATATTATCTTGGTGAGTCTAAAACTTTATCTCTAACTTACTCTTTCATCATAACTAAAAAAATTATAACTATGACTATCTAGTCTTCAACTCCATCAAAGACCCCCAAAAGGATGAAATGTTACCTAATGACAGACGTTAGGCTGCCTGGACAGTCACCCAAGGTTTCTCTCTAACTTTGGGGCATCCATCTTCAGCCTGCAGGCCTAGAATATCTGACAGACTTATCTGTGAAGCAGAAATTTTGAAGTACTGTCCTACTTTGTCTTGGCAAAGTTCAGCAATCACCTCCTTTTGTGTTCTGCTTGTCTAATTTGGACAGCATACTGTCAACAGTCAAGGCAAGGACAGTTTCTTGCCCACTGGCTAACTTTTGCCACAAAGAATGTAAACTCCAGTGCTGCCAGGAGCAGATATCTCATTGTCATGAAAAGCCTTAGGTCATTAAACATATTAAATGCCATATTCTATAGGTCTTTGAAGTGTTTGAAGACCATCTATCTAAATATATCTGTGTATAACTTGAAAACATATCTAACCTGACTATAAGTTTGACTATTATAGATGACTATTAATTTGTATTTCTTAATTATACATTACATTTTTAATTGAGCTGTATAAACACAATATCTTAAACAGGAGTAAAAATGTACATACAGTAACAGAAATAACTTTAAATTTTTATCAATAAACTAAAATCCATACCATCTTTTTTTTCATCATAATAATATACCCTTTTCCCCATCATTTCTGTATCATATCCCGCTTTCTTCTTTTAGAAAGAGATTGGCTATGACCAATAACAATTTGTAACCAAACCCCCTAAACAAAGACAAACATCCATAATCCATTTTGGGGGTATGTAGGTGTAGTTTTTTAGGCTACTTCTGGCTGATTGGGGGTGCTGGTAATCTTATAGGGACCCCTGAGAAAATTTAGGATTATGGTTAAGTTCTGACTGGAGTATTCTGTGAGACTGGACTGGATCATCTTAGTCAGTAGCCTTGAAGCTGTTCTGGATGCTGGATCATCTGGGCCATCATATTCATTGGTGTCTCGTCCTCTTGCTCTGAAAATATATAAACTTTTAAAGGTAACATACATCTCTGTATTAATACAAATATAAACTGCATTGTACATAAGCCAGTCAAACATAATTTTTTGTTTTATGTCTGAACAGGTAAAATACACGTCACATGTTTTGTAGTTGCTTTAGGTTTATTTTTCCATGTTTGTAGTTACGATTTCAGGGGGTCTTCCTCAATCAAACCTGAATTTTCTTAACCCAGAATGAATCCATAGCCTCTCAATTCCTGTGGAAAGAAAAACATAACCTCTTCCCCAAAGTAACATAGCTTATGACTTAAACTTTGGAATCAAGATTTTTTTTAAATATATAGGTTGGTTTAATTTAGTACCTTTTACAAACAAATGTCTCTTAGTAGTTACCATTTGCCCATTAATAGTCAAAAATCTAAAGAAAACACTAGAATATAGAATCCAGACTCTGTGTATTTCCATCTTTACATGGCTTATAATTTTGTTATTACTCTATTTCTTTTTTAAGGACTTTATTTTTAAATTATTTTTAAACATATGACTGTCTCTACCTTTTCTCTTTCCCAAGGCCTACACATATTTTTCAAACATACTGTGACCTATTTAGAGGCCTTTTTGTCTAAATCTGTCTTTACTGTGTATCTTTAACCCCTTTTTTCTGTGTGAGCAAAAGCCTTAAACCCACTGCGCACTCTGTACTGCGACTTGTGGGAGACGGATAATCAGCCATGTTGCAGTTCAAGCTGCACTGCACAGAGCAGCCAGGGGACGGGGACACGTCTCTGTACTATGGCCCACATGAAAGACATGAACTAAGAAGCTGCTCTTGGCTCCATTTTTTTATGTCTAGAACCCCCCCCCCTTTTTTTAAAGCTTTCTCAGGCTTTATGTGGATGAACATGCGGCACATTGGAGTGCCATATGTAAATGGAGGCTGAGGTTTTTGTCCTGCCTGTTCCCAAATACCTGGCAGCCACTTCCCAAATTACCACACAGAGGCTTATATTAATTATAAATGTTCAGCCATTAGCTCAGGCTTATTACTATCTCATACAACTTAACCCATTTCTATTAATCCATGTCCTGCCCTGAAGCTCATAGCCTTTACCTCTATCCCATTTAATTTTGTATGTCTGACTCGTTCTCCATCTGGCTCGAAACTCTTCCAACCCTGCCCTTCTTCATTCCCCCCCCCCCCCACAGTTTGGTTTTTCTGCCTAACTTTGTCCTGCCTGGCTACCAGCCCAAACAGCTTTATTATTAACCAATTACAGCAATACACATTCACTGTGTACAGAAGGATCATCCCACAGCACACAGCTGTAATCTTGAGATATCTACTCTTCCATGCTCCTGACCCAAGAATCATGCATGTCTGTACATGTATTGTGATAACCATTTGCTGGAAACAGCTGATAGGCTGAAAATAATCTTATAAAATGAATATCCATAAATGTTGAAGACAACATTCAGATATTGCTTGATAGAAATAGAAGTGACTTGGATACACAACATAAACAGTATGTGGAGAATGAGGCAGTTGTAGGGGATGATGGTTCAAAGACAAAGAGCACCTAATTTTGCCAGCAAACACTAGAGCAGTGGTTCTCAACCCTCCTAACACTGCGACCCTTTAAATACAGTTCCTCCTGTTGTGACTCCCAACCATAAAATTATTTTCATTGCTACTTTATAACTAATTTTGCTACTGTTATGAATCATAATGTAAATATCCGTGTTTTCTGATGGTCTTAGGTAACCCCTGTGAAAGGGTCACTCGACCCCCAAAGGGTTGTGAGCCACAGGTTGAGAACTGCTACACTAGAGGTAAGAGAGTCATGAAATGCACTCTTCCCCTGAACCTCCAAGAAGGACCCAACCCTGTGAACAACTTGTTTTCCAACTCTTGCTCTGAAGTCAAGAGAGAATCCATTTCTTTTTTTCAAAGATTTTTATTTTTTTTTAAATGTGTATGGGTGTTTTGCCTGCATGTATGTCTGTGCACATTTGTGCAGTACCCAAGGAGGCCAGATGATAGCTTTGGATCCCCTAGAATTGAAGTTACATACTGTTGTGAGCCACCATGTGGGTGCTGGGACCAAAACCTGGGTCCTCTAAAAGATAAATCATTGCTTGTAACAGCTGGGCCATCTCTCCAGCCCAGAACCCACTTTTCTTTTTTTAATGCCATGGCAGCTCTAGAAGATAATATACTTTTCTTTTTCATTTTTAGATTTATTCTTTTTATTTGAAGCATATGAGTGTTTTGCATGCATGTATATTAGATGCCCTGGAACTGGAATTACAGACGGTTGTGAGCTACCAGGTAGGTGCTGGGAATCAAACTCAGGTCCTCTATAAGAATGGTATACACTCATAACTGCTGAGCCATCTCCCCAGCTCTTCTTTGCTTTTTTCAAGAATTTCCAAATTGATCTGACACAGAAACCCTTTTTCAAATAATACCTATGCAAGAAGCACAATTGGGGAGAGTCCAGAAATTTGGTAAGACACTAGTAGTCTCCCTAACTTAAAAGGAAATCTGGAAAGACACTAGTGGTCTCCCTAACTTACAAAGGAATTTTAGGCTACATCTTTCTCCATTTTGCCACCGTAATCACCTGGAACTGGATCTGACTAAATTGACATTTACTTACCTGAGGAAAATACCTAAAATATCTGTTTCTATCTCACCTGTTGTTTTTTTGTTTTGTTTTGTTTTGTTTTACTATTTTCAATTTTATTTATTACGGGGAGGGATGCTGCAGCCACAGCATATATGTGGAGGTCAGAAGAGAATTTCCAGGAGTTGGTTCTTCCCTTCCACAGTGGCTTCCAGAGATCAAAATCATGTCACTAGGCTTGCTCGGTAAGTGCTTTTACTGCTGAACCATGTTAGCAGCCCTCACCTATCTTTTAACACCAAGAAACTAAACAGAAAAAGGCTAAAATTAGGGATGAAAGTCAACAGCAGCATCAAGGCATAGTTAGGAAGAGTATTAGTCACCACCCATAGTCCTCATAATCTCCCCCAAATAAGTGTACTCAATTTAAGACAAGCTCTCTAGCTCCACCCCCAGCCCCCAGATTGGCATTCCTAGACCCTTCCTCTCCTTTACTCATTAGCCACCACTGGGCAAACTGGTGTCCTAGTGTCTTTACTGCAAAATGAATTGCATGCACCCTGCCATGGTAATTAATACCATATTGCAAAACATTCTTCAAGATTTATTTTTTATTTATGTGTATATGTGCGTGCATGTGTATGCAACACGTGTGAGGATATCCGATGTGGCCAGAAGAAGTTGCTGGAGTTACAGGGGGTTGTGAGCCTCCCGACTTGGGTGCTGACAACTGTACTCTTGTCTTCTGGAAGAGCAGCAAGCACCCTTAACCGTGGAGCCATCTCCCCAGTCCCTGCAAAACAGTCTGAGTCACCTAATCTGGCTTGAGTTTCAGCTACCAGCCCTTCCTTGTGGTGGTTCCAGTTGTAGTTTTTCTTTTTTTTCTTGAGTTCATCTCTATGGGTCTCATTTCTAGAGTTTCCTGTGCCCTGAGGTGGGACAGTGTTCCCAAAGAGAATCTGCTTTTCCTCAGGCCCTAGGGATTCAAGAGTCATTTGAATTCATTCTCTGTTTGGGACCAATGTCCTAATCTGGTCATTAAAACTAGACCCCAAAACCATATGTCTCACAGGGGTTTTCTTTTTCACATGCATATACTTAGCCCCCAGACTTTTATGCCAACTGTATCATAGGCCCTTTCATCAGTGTGTATCACAGGCATTTTAAAATCAGTTTGCCCAATATTTGTTGCAAAATACTTGTTTAACTATGTAAAGATGGGTTGCATTTGTTTAATTATGTAAAGCTGTGTTGCTGTCTTACCTTGCCTGCCTAAGGCACCTGATTGGTCTAGTAAAAAGCTGAATGACCAATAGCAAGGGAGGAGAGATAGGCAAACATTCCAGGCAGGAAGAATAAATACGAGGAGGAATTTAGGCTCGGGAGAAAAGAAAGGAGAAAGAAAAACAGACACCAGGGACAGACAGACAGACAGACACAGAGGAAGCAGGAAAGTAGGACATACAAAATGAAAGAAAGGTTAAAAGCCCAGAGGCCAAACATAGATGAACAGAAACAGGTTAAATTAAGTTAAAAGAGCTAGTGGGACAAGCCTAAGCTAAGGCCTGGCATTCATAATTAATAATAAGTCTCCAAGTCTCTGGAAGCTGGTTGGTGGCCCAAAGAAAAGTTCAACTACAGATGTTGAACTTCTCCTGGAAAACTTGTGTTACACATGAATTTCTTATTTCAGGAAATAGTACCAGATTGATGTTTGTGGGTATGTAGGAAGCTTACTCAGCAATGGGTAAATAGGGGTTGAGATTTAGCTTACAAACAGTTCACTTGTATATCCCCCAGCTGTGCCCAATGAGAAGGAGGTGTGTTTTGTTTCCTAATTATACAGTGATGCACTCTGGGTTACACACGGTCCTATCTCCCTCCCTGTGACCACTTTTCCTCCCCTCACCCACAACTAAATCATCCCAAAGGCTCCCTTAGGCCCTCCATCTCCTATGTCCTCTCTCTTATGGTCACATTAAGCTGCTGAATCTGGATAATATGAACACAGAATTCTGAGTTCTATTTGAAATTCTATTAAAGAAGAACTCATTTTAATGCAGTTATGCTTTGACCATCCATTCTGGCCTCATTTTCTAGCAGAAGTCTCTGTTTTTACTCCAGTCTCTCACAGAGTTTACAGGGAGGAGCCTCGGCATACAGAAACTCAAGGCAGCAGTAGTCTTCCAGATACTTAGTGTGAGATCAGACCATCACTCTGCATTGGAAGGACACCAGCCATCTCTCTGACTTCCCTGTCCTTTTCCAAATCCACTGGGAAGCTGGCCCATCAGGTCACTAAAAAGTGCACCACCCATGTCTGGCATATTCCTCAGTCAAGGTGTAGGTGTGTTCATGTGTTCAGATATATTGTCTGGATTGTCCAACAAAGCAAGAAGAGTCTGAAGAGCTGCTGCATGGCATTAGGAGCAAAACTCTAAAATACTTTGCCATGTCAAGTTCTATAAACAGTCCAACCAAACTAATCCTTCACACCAAAAACTTGGAAAGTACTGGGGGATGCTATAGAATGTCCATAAATCTTTTATGGAGTTGTGGAGTTTAATGTTGCTATAGTTTGGATATGGCTTGGTCCCTATAGTGATTGGCCATATTGTGGTGATAGATTTAGAAGATTGTCTGTTTCTGAGGATGTTTCCAGAGACATTTAACAGAGGAGAGAAACCCACCCTGCATGTGAGCAATATCATCCCATGGGCTAGAGTCATAGGTAAAATAAAAATGAGAAATCCAGCTGAGCACCAGCGTTCCTCTCTCTCTCTCTCTCTCTCTCTCTCTCTCTCTCTCTCTCTCTCTCTCTCTCTCTGTTTTTCCAGTTGTAGATACAATATGACCAGCTGCTTTATAGTACTGTTGCTGTACGTTCCCTGACATGATAAGACTATATTCCTTCAAACTGTAAGCCAAAATAAACCTTAAGTTGCTTCATCTGATACAGCAATGAGAAATGAAACTAATACAGACACAAAGACATGGAAAATTGACTAGAGGCTTGCATCACCACCATCTGGCACTCAGGAGGCAGAGGCAGGCAGATCTCTGAGTTTAAGGCCAGCCTGGTCTACAGAGTGAGTTCCAGGACAGCCAGGGCTACACAGAGAAACCCTGTCTCGAAGGAAGGAAGGAAGGAGGGAGGGAGGGAGGGAGGGAGGGAGGGAGGGAGGGAGGAAGGAAGGAAGGAAAGGAAGGAAGGAAGGAAGGAAGGAAGGAAATTGTATAGGACTTTGACAGTGCAAGGCGTAAAGGGAAGCGATTTAGTGGGAACTGTCCATGTAAAAGGTAATGCTGGTCTGGTCGCAAGGAGTCTTTAAGGAGGAGATTAGATCCTTTAGGAGGGGAGCATCAGGGAAGGAAGTGGGTCACTGGAGCAGACCTCCTGGCTTTATGCCCTGGTCCTTCTTCCTGCTCACATTTGGACTGTGGATACAGTGTGAGCAGCCAGCCTCCTGCTCCCACCACAGTGCCTTCCCTGCCTGCAGCCATGTCTTCTCCACTGTGGCTGACTGGATCCCTCTGGCACTGTGAGCCAAAAACCCCTTTTTCCCTTAAGTGGCAAGAAGGCAGTGCCTCACCAAATACCAAATCCACCAGCAGCTTGGCCTTGGATTTCCCAGCCTCTAGAACTATGAGATGGAAGTTCCTTTTGTTTATAAACTACCCAGTCTCTAGTATTCTGTTGTAGCAGTCTGAGGAATCTACCTGTTACCACTGACCTACAGGCATTCTTCAGAAAACAAATGAGTAAAACCAAATGTGAGCTGTATATTAATTACTGTCAGTGCTAAATACCTTGCATTGGAAATTTGCATACCCTGGGTAGAAAATACCCACCACTTCGAGAGACACACGCTTGAGGTATGAGGTCTGAAAGTGTAAAGGATTATGATGTGTGTCACTAGCTCCCAAGTGGGTCAAAAAACAGTAAGAGGGAGAGAACTGGGATAAATGCTGTCAGTGGTAGAATCTAGATGAAAGATATGCTGCTGTCTACTTTATGGTTGGTGCAACTTCTCTATACATTTTGAAAGTTTTTACAGTTGACAGTTAAACAAGGCAAATCATAGTGATCCCTCACTAGAGTCAGATAACTGGTTTAGGACAGAGACAATGCCAAAAACAAAGACTAGAAAAACCCAGCAATGGCAGAGGCTGGCTGGAGGTCAGTCAGTGCATGCTTGGGTGCTCATTTCTGCTCAGGGATGTCTTGGAAAGTTGGAAGCACCTGTGAATAGAGGTACAGCATTAAAGAGTGTGTTCCCTTACAAGCCCAACAGGTCTAAACCAACACATTCAATGCTCAATGCATGGTGGGGACCTCTGCCCAGAGGACCCCTTGAGGAAGAAGACACACCCACTCCAGGAGAGGCTCTGCCATCTCTGAGCTCCAAATGAAGCCTCCCAAAAGACTGTTCTTCTGAACTCCAGGTTTTATCATTTTTTGAGATTTCTTGCACCTACCAGAGGAGAAAAAACTGTGTAGAAAGGGTGGTGGTGGCTGCCAGTTGTCTAGCTCCTCGACTTCTTTGATCTCATTCTTCAAGTTGTTGGCCTTCTCCTTCTCCCAGAAAGGCAAGCTGGAGGAAAAACACAATCCTGATGAGTTTGAATGTATGCCATGTTAAATTTACAAACACCACCAATAGATAAGGCACTACATGCCCACAAAATTAAGGAGGCCTCCACATCAGGGGGCTGGGGTAATTGAGTAAAGTGTAGTCAGACTTTCCTTTGGGCAACCAGCTCACAGATAATGAAATGGAGACTTGTTAATTATGAAAGCTCATTCTTAGCTTAGGCTTGTCCCACTAGCTCTTACAACTTAAATTTGCCAGCTTTTATTAATCTATGTTTTACCATGTGGCTTTTTACCTTTCTTTCATTCTGTATATCCAACTCCCTCCATGTCTCATTGGCATCTCCTCTGTGCCTTGATTATCTCCTCCTATTTCCTCTCTCTGCCTAGAAGTCCTGCTAATACCTCCTGCCTAGCTATTAGCTATTCAGCTCTTTATTAAACCAATCAACAGCAATATATCTTCATACAGTGCACAAATATCCCACAACATTTCCCTCTTTTGTCTAAATAAAAAGGAAAGGTTTTAACTCTAACCTAGTAAAACTATATACAATAAGAACAATTATCAAGTAAGAATTACATTCACAATGTTTAGTACATATGTATTTGGCAAATTCAGAGACATTATTGTGTTATCTATCCTATATTGAGTCCAAAGTTTTATACCTAAACCATTTTCTATCATAACTTGTATTACCATCCTAAAAATATATTTTTAAACCTAAAACCATCTTAGATAAACAACTTAAGCTTTTATGTTTCTTAACCTTATAAACTTTTTATCGCTTATGTAAGTTTTTTTTCTGAATTTGGTAACACTGAAAACTGTATACTATCTAGTCTTCAATCCCTATCAGAGAACCAAGAAGAATAAAATAGTACCTGAGTAAACAGGAAGTATAGAACAAGCAACTTCCAAAACTATAGAAATGACAGAAACAGCTGGGCGCCTAGTCAGTCACCCAAGGTTCCTCTGTAATGTTGGGGCATCCACCCTTGGCCTACAGGCCTAGAATATCTGACAGACTTTCTTGTGAAGCAGGAATTTTGAAGGACTGTCCTACCTTGTCGTGGCAAAGTTCAGCAGTTGCCTCCTTTTGTGCCCTGCTTGTCTAATTTGGACAGCATATTGTCAGCAGTCAAAGCAAGGGCAATTTCTTGCCCAAATGGCTAGCTTTTGGCACAAAGAATGCAAACTCTGTATGGAGGTTCTTTGATGCCCACCATCCTTTTTTTTTTTAAATAAATTGGTGCTGCCAGGAGCAGACATGTCTCATTGTCATGAAAAGCCTTCTATTATTAAAACATCTTTTTTTTTTTTTGGTTTTGTTTTGTTTTGTTTTTTTGGTTTTTCGAGACAGGGTTTCTCTGTGTAGCTTTGCGCCTGTCCTGGAACTCACTTGGTAGCCCAGGCTGGCCTCGAACTCACAGAGATCCGCCTGGCTCTGCCTCCCGAGTGCTGGGATTAAAGGCGTGCGCCACCACTGCCCAGCTTATTAAAACATCTTAAATGCCATATTCTGCAGGTCTCTGAAGTGTTTGAAGTTTATATGTCTATATAAAATATATCTGTTTGACCTTGAAAGCATACCTAACATGGCCACAAATTTGATTGTTAGATGACTAACTACTAACCTATATTTCTCTAATTATCCTAAATAGTTTGTAATAATAAGTTTCAAGGACTAGAAATTTGGCTCTGCCTCCCGATGTTACCTTTTTAAATGAGCTCATATGTACAATACTTTAAAAAAGAGTAGAAACATATATACAGTATAACAAAAATAACCTTAAATTTGTATCAATATACAAAAACCCATACTAATGTAAAATATTTGAGACAAGTTCAAAAGCAGACTCAACAATCCACCCTCTTATCCTAGCATTTCTGTATTATAACCCCCTTTTTCCTTTTAGAAAGAGATCCCTGAATTTAATCTCCTTTGTTCAGCTTCTTATTTGACCATGACCAACAACTGATAACCAACAGCTCCCCCTCCCCCCCCAAACAATGATAAACAGCCACAGTCCATTGAATGACCAAAAACTACCCACTCCACCTCTTGGGAATGTGGGTGTTGTGTAGACTGCTTCCTGCTATCTGGGGGTGACAGCATCTTTAGGGGACCCTGAGAAAATTGGGATAATGGTCAAGTCCTGGGAAAGCTGGCTTGTCCAGTCTCAGTGTAATGGGCTTATCTGAAGTTCTGGATGGATAGTCTGTGAGGCTAGACCATCTCAGCCAGCAGCTTTGAAGTTGTTCTGGATTCAGAATTTTGAGAAAACTTCAACAGAGGCATTCTGAGAGCTGGATCACTTGGTCTACTTGTCTTTATTGGTTCTAGTTCTTTTTTTCTGACACATAAACTTTTAAAGGATATATGTGAGATATATATATATATCTATATATATATATATATATATATATATCACAACAGTAAAGTGATTGCCATGCAGCCACAAGGACCTGAGTTCAATCCCCAGAACTCACATAACAAAGCAGGATGTGGTGGTGTCTACTTGTAATCCCAGCACTGGAGAAGGCAGAGAGAGGCAGATACTAGTGGCTCTCTAGCCAGCCAGCCTAGCCCAGTCAGCAAACTTCAGGGCAGTAGAGAGACCCTGTCTCAAAATAAAAAGATGGCCAACACCTAAGGTTGACTTCTTTTTTTTTTTTTTTTTTTGGTTTTTCGAGACAGGGTTTCTCTGTGTAGCTTTGCGCTTTTCCTGGATCTCATGCTGTAGACCAGGCTAGCCTCGAACTCACAGAGATCCGCCTGCCTCTGCCTCCCGAGTGCTGGGATTAAAGGCGTGCGCCACCACCGCCCGGCCTAAGGTTGACTTCTAATCTCCACATGCACACGTTCAAACATAAGTGCACACACACACACACACACACACACACACACACACACACACAGATGAAATAAGTAAACTATATATATATATATATATATAAGTATTTTAAATATATATAAGTATATATATTTAAAAAGGCAGACCTAAATACAAAAGCAAAAGAATGACAAGATATATCAGCTAAATGCAATTGAAAGAGAATGAGAAGTGTAATCTTAATATTTACATATGTGGATAATGAGAGTAATGCAATTATATAAAACTCATTCATCCAATGACATGGGAAATAAAAGGCCACCTGCAAATTTTGTTTCATAATTGAGGAAATGGACAATCCAAGCAGACAGAGCACAATGTTCTCAACAAGCCAGAGATAAGTCATTACAGAAGCTTTGAGGTACGGAAACAGCAGGGCAAAGCTGTGGGAAGGGAGGAGCTGCATAGAAAATGAGCTTCCAAAATGTATGCAGCAGTCCCCTTGAGCTTTGCTGGATGTTAGGACATGCGTGCATAGGGCAGGATGCCATAGAACAATAAAGTAGTCTATTGTGAGCTGTGCTGGATAGTTTTATGTCAACTTGACACAAGCAAACATCATCTGAGAGCAGGGAACCTCAATTAAGAAAATGTCTCCATAAGATTGGTTGTAGGCAGGCCTGTAAGGTATTTTCTTAATTGGTGACTGATAGGGGAGGGCCCCCAGCCCATTCTCGGTGGTGCCATTCCTAGGCCAGTGGTCCTGGGTTCTATAAGGAAGCAAACTGAGCAAGCCAGTAAACAACTCCCCTCCATGGCCTCTACATCAGCTCCTGCCTCCATGATCTTGCCCTGACTTTCTTTGGTGATGAACAGTGATATGGAAGTATAAGCTGAATAAACCTCTAACTAAGATATTAGCTGAATTCTTTCCAGCTCTCACAGAAGACTGAAAAATCCTTCTATATCTCACCAACTAAGTTGAAAACTCTTCATTGATTACTCCAAGCATTTTGTAGAGACTCCAAAGGGAATGGTTAGTTACTCTAAACTTAGAGAAGTCCTAACAATAGTCAAAACATCCTCAAAAGCATCACCACTTCAAAAACTAAATATCAAAATATCATACCAAATTGAAAATGATTGTCAGAATAAAGCTGAACGTTCTTTAAAAGATAACAAAGCCCAGATACTCAACACCATAAAATCACAATGTTCTATATCCAAGCAAAAATTACTAGTCTTGCCAAGACAGGAAACTGTGATCAATAATCAGATGAAAAAATCAGTAACAACAGACCTAGCAATGACAGAAATCATTTATTGAACAAAAATACCAACACAACTATGATAACTGTGCTGAAGTATTTAAGGAAAACAAGTGAATCAATAAAAGATATAAAAAAAAAATCAGATGGGGAGCCAGTCAGATAGCTCAGTCGATAAGGGCACTTGCCAACAAATGTGACAGCCCAAGTTCCATCCCCAGGACCCACACATACATACACACAATAAATAATGTTAAAAGTCACACAGAACTTCTAGAAATTAAAAATATTAAGCCAGATATGGTGGTGCATAATCCCAGCACTCAGGAGACAGAGGCAGGTAAGTCTGTGAGTTTGAGACCATCCTGGTCTACAAAAAGAGTTCCAGGACAGTCAAGGCTGCACAGAGAAACCTTGACTTGAAAAACCAAAACCAAAAAAAAAAAAAAAAAAAAAAAAAAAAACAGTGACAGAAGGAGGTGTAGCTCAGTTGGTAGAGTGCTGTTGTAGCATGCAAGAAGCTGTGGCTTGATCCGCAGTACCACATAAACCAAGTATGACAATGCCTGTAATCCCAGCACTTGGAAGGTGCAAGCAGGAAGATCAAAAATTCAAGGTCAGGCTGGAGAGATGGCTCAGCTGTTAAAGGCTAGGCTCACAACTGAAAATGCAAGGTCATCTTTGGCTACATAGTGAGTTTAAGGTCAGTCTAATCTACATGAGACCCTGTCAAAGAAGAAAAAAAAAACAATAGGCTCTAGATAAGGTTTTCAACTGCATAGAGACACAATCTCAATATAGTATTAGCTAGAGCAAAAAGACAACAAAAGATCAAAAGGATATAAATTGGAAAGGTAGAAGTCAAATTTTCACTATTTGCAGACGATATGATAGTATACATAAGTGACCCCAAAAATTCTGCCAGGGAACTCCTACAGCTGATAAACTCCTTCAGTAAAGTGGCAGAGTACAAGATCAACTAAAAAAAAAATCAGTAGCCCTAATATATACAAATGATAAAAGGGCTGAGAAAGAAATCAGAGAAACATCACCCTTTACAATAACCACAAATAATATAAAATACCTTGGGGTAACACTAACTAAACAAGTGAAGGACCTGTATGATAAGAACTTTAAGTCTCTGAAGAAATAAATTGAAGAAGATATCAGAAAATGGAAAGATCTCCCATGCTCATGGATAAGTAGGATTAACATAGTAAAAATAGCAATCTTATCAAAAGCAATCTACAGATTCAATGCAATCCCCATCAAAATCCCAACACAATTCTTCACAGACTTGGAAAGAACAATACTCAACTTCATGTGGAAAAACAAAAAACCCCAGGAGAGCTAAAAGAATCCTGTACAATAAAGCAACCCCTGGAGGCATCACCATCCCTGACCTCAAGCTCTACTATAGAGCTATAGTAATAAAAACAGCTTGGTACTAGCATAAAAACCAACATACAGACCAATGGAATCAAATTGAAGACCCTGGCATTAATCCACACACATATGAACACCTGATTTTTGACAAAGAAGCCAAAACTATACAATGGAAAAAAAAAAGTATCTTCAACAAATGGTGCTGGCAAAACTGGATGTCAGCATGTAGAAGATTGCAAATAGATCCATATCTGTCACCATGCACAAAACTCAAGTCCAAGTAGATCAAAGACCTCAACATAAATCCAGTTACACTGAACTTGATAGAAGAGAAAGTAGAAAGTACTCTTGAATGCATTGGCACAGGAGACCACTTCCTAAACATAACACCAGTAGCATAGACACTGAGAGCAACAATTAATAAATGGGACCTCTTGAAACTGAGAAGCTTGTGTAGGGCAAAAGACACAGTCAATAAGACAAAAAGACAGCCTACAGAATGGGAAAAGATCTTCACCAACCCCACATCTGACAGAAGGCTGATCTCCAAAGTATATAAAGAACTCAAGAAACTAGACATCAAAATACTAAACAATCCAATTTTAAAATGGGCTACAGAGTTAAGCAGAGAATTCTCAAAAGAAGAATCTCAAATGGCTGAAAGACATTTAAGGAAATGCTCAACATCCTTAGTCATCAGAGAAATGCAAATCAAAAGGACTCTGAGTTACCACCTTACACCTGTCAGAATGGCTATGATCAAAAACCATAATGACAATCTATGTTGGAGAGGATGTAGAGCAAGGGGAACACTCCTCCACTGTTGGTGGGAATGCAAACTTGTACAACCACTGTGGAAATTCGTATGGCAGTTTCTCAGAAAATTGGTAATCGATCTTCCTCAAGACCCAGCCATACCACTCTTAGATATATAACCAAGGAATGCTCAATCATACCACAAAGATACATGCGCAACTATGTTCATAGCAGCATTATTCATAATAGCCAGAAACTAGAAACAACCTAGATGCCCGTCAACTGAAGAATGGATTAAGAAAATGTGGTCCATATACACACTGGAGTACTACTCAGCAGAGAAAAACAATGATATAATGAAATCTGCAGGCAAATGAATGGAACTAGAAAATATCCTGAGTGAGGTAACCCAGACTCAGAAGGACAAGCATAGTATGTACTCACTCATAAGTGGATACTGGATATAAAGCAAAGGACAATCAGACTGCAACCCACAGATCCAGGGAGGCTACATAGCAGGGGGGACCCTAGGATGACTGTAGCTTATAATAAGTTTTGATTTTGCCCAATCACTGGGAAAGCTTTAGTGAAACATTTCACTATTAGGATAAGAATTTGTACCAGATCAATCTAATGAAAGAATATACTGGATATACTTTCAGGAGGGGAGGATAAAATTTTTTTAGAATATGAATTAGCCTATAGAAAAATGTCTGCTGTAAATCAAACAGTGAAGGGGAATATGAATAGGAATCTCACTTACACTACTTAAGTAAAACATAGCTCTCTGAACAGATGAAGATAGGTTTCTTCTGTATCCCAGAAGCTAATCAATATTTATATGTATAATTCAGCTATTATTTGGCTTAAAAGGGCTTATTGGGAAATGTTATCATTTTTACTATTATCTACAGAGAAAATGTTTTCCAGTTTCAAATAACCCTGGACTTTTAAATTATAACCTGTTTTTATGTTCAAGATATCTGTGTATTATTTCTCCTGCAGTTGTACATAAAATGTTTTTACATTCAAAAAAGGACAAATACTATAGAATTGTATTACATAAAATATATGAAATATACAAATTCATAGAGACAGAAAGATTAGACGTTATCTCAAGATGGAGAAGAAAGGAATATAGAGCAATGATCTCTTAAGTACAGAGTTTCTGTTTTGTGTGATGGAAAAGCCCCACAAACAGACAGTAGTATCAAGACATAATATCATGAATGTAATAAATCATATCATAAATATAGTTAATGAATACTGAGAATGTAATCAATGAATACCACAAATGTAATTAATATGAGTGTAATTAATGAATATAATGAGTGTAATTAATATCTTGAATGTAATTTATGCCACTGAATTCTGAACTTAAAAATGGCTACAATTGCAAATACTATATTCATTTAAAAAAATAAGGTGGAGTGTAATCACCATACATTATATGTGTGTATGAAATTGAAGACAGCAATGTTCTAAAATAGAAAGTGGTGATGGTGTCATGGGCCTATGAGGATGCTGGACTAAAGTCTATCAAATTGTGCAAACAGGCAAATTGTATACTATGTAAATTATTTGTCAATGAAGATTTTATAAAACGTAAAAGAAAAAAAAAGATTTTCGACTACTTGTGTCCTGAGGGAGTAGGAGACTAAATCTAAGAAACAGTAAGTAGTATTTCCAGCAACAGCTCCTGAAACGGGAGCCCTTTTGTCTCCTGATGTGATCAGTTGGTTAGATGACTTCCAGGTCAATGTGCAATGAAGAAAGCCCAAGTCTCCTGATTCATAGATTGCCCCCAGTACAAAAGAGCACCTAGGGCGCACGCCTTTAATCCCAGCACTCAGGAGGCAAGGCAAGCAGATCTCTGTGAGTTCCAGGACAGCCTGGTCTACAGAGTGAGATCCAGGACAGCCAGGGCTATACAGAGAAACCCTGTCTTGAAAAACCAAAAATAAATACAATGTAATAGGTTAGAAAAACCATACTGCTTGGTATTTTATGATTTATACATACAGATATATTTGCATATATTTACAAAAACTAAAATAGTTGGGTAGAATGGTAAGATTAGGCAGTTGCTGGTATTTTGAGTATTCTAGAATAGTGTTTATAAAAAAGAAAGTACAGACATGAGGAGCCTGATTACATGTTATAAGGAATAATGAAGTATAATGAAGGCATTAGAGGTGCCAAGTTTAGAATCAAAGGTTTTTATTTCCTCCGAGCTCTGAGGTTGGGTACTCCCACTGAATCTCAACGTGTGAGACTAAGGAACATGCGCCTACCTCACCATACTTACATGAGACTATATTCGAAAAGAGAGAGAGAGAGAGAGAGAGAGAGAGAGAGAGAGAGAGAGAGAGAGGGAGAGGTAAATGAGGTTCAGACTGGAGCAGAGCAAAAGTGTGAAATCAGGGGTGGAGAGATGGCTCACTGTGGTTAACACTGGCTGCTCTTGCAGAAGACCCTGGTTTGATTCCCAGCACCCACATAGTGGCTTGAAATTCAGTTCTAGGGAATTCAAAACCCTCTTCTGGTATCTCTGGGTACTGGACACACACATGGTACACAGATATACATGCAGGCAAAACACCCACACACATATTTTTTAATTTAAAAAATATTTAATTCTATAAGCATGAAATTAGGGCCACTGATGGCTCAATAAGTAATGACCTCTGCTGCCAAGCATGAAACTCTGAGTCCAGTCCTCGAGACCCTCTACATAGCAGGAGAGAACCAATTCCCTCACACATGGCACGTGTGCCTCCATGCCCGCATGTCTTTTTTTTTAAATTTTAGTATAAAAACAGAGATTGTCCTTCCCTTAAATATAGGGGTGTTCTATTGGGTTTCTCTTTGGTTTTGAAGCTCTGAGTTCCCAGTTACAATCATTAAACATGTGCTTTTCTTTCCCAGAACACTCAAATGTGATAATACTCTGAAAACGGGGTATTATCAGCCCTTTTGCTCCATGTTAACTCCCCTCCCATGCATACTTAAGCACACAGTGGCATCTGGCAGTTAGCTAGTGTCCTATGTAGAATTTGTCCCCCTCTCCTTGCCAGATGCCACAGACACTTGACCTCTGTGTGTCTCTCCAACTGTCCACCTTATATACTGCACTGACCCTGCTGTTGAGACACAAAGGGTCCCCATGGTTCGACGTTCTACAGGCTCTTCCATGGGAGGAAAGGGTGTCATTTTCTAAGAGATAGTATCATAGAAACTTGGTGAGAAAACTCACTTGGGAATTTGTGGAAGTGGCTCCAATGGGATAAATGTATCAAATTTTTTCTCATAAGGAACCCTGAAAAGAGAACAATTAAAAAAAAAACCATAAAATGGCAATGACCACTTTAAGCATGGAGAGCAACACATCATCATTCCCAAACCATGATACCTACCTTCTGGTATCAGTTCTCACATGTGGGCTTCAAAACTGGACAGGGAATAGTGTTTAATTTTTTTGTTGTGTTTCATCAAGATCATTGACTCTCAGGTGACTGGTTTTCTAGTTATTTTCAATATAATATAACTACTGTTTTCCTTTTAGTTGAATGACTTCTCTTTGATTGTATTTTTCCCAAGTTCACTTCCACATTTAACGTCAAGCTGTATACTAGTCACTAACAGTCAGACTGGGTAGGAAAGCTCTGAAGCCTTCAAGTATGTGGTAATAGAAATCAGACCAATAAACAACTACTTCTTTCTTGTTCTATCAGCTTTTGAAAGTACAGTATAATGGGTCTCATGACATTTCTATACATGCGTATCATTGGAGTTGGCTCATATTCAACCTTCTATCCCCCTCTCTTACCCCCTCCCCACTGTTCCTCTTCCTTCCCCCACCCAGTGATGCACTGTACATACATACATATGTACATATGTATAGACAGACAGACAGACAGATAGATAGATAGCTTCTTTAAAGTATAGTGTCCTTTTTGTAGTATCGGGAGTTGAAATGAAGGCCTTGCCTTTGTCCACACCACCAATAAGCTATATCCCCAGTCCTTCTTGTATCTCTTATCATGTCAATTCCACAGTGTGTATAGGCACAAATGAACTAAATAAGAACTTTTTAACGAATTTTTCACTCCATCACATCTTATGTGATCCACCCCTTCAAAAATAATTTCTATGCAAGGACTAGGGAGATGGTTCAGTAGGTATGAGACTTGCTATGAAAGCAGCAGGACCTGAGTTTCAAATCCCCAGAACCCACATAAAAGCCAGGCACAACTGTGTTTGCATGTGACCCCAGCGTTAGGGGGCAGAGACAGGCAGATCCCAGGAGCTCACTGGCCAGCTGCCCTGGCCAAAATGTCCAGCTTTGGGTTCAGTCAGAGAGAGCTAGTCTAAAAGCATAAGGTGGGGACAGCAGAGGAAAATACTCAATGTCCTCTGGCCGCCACACACACACATGCATGAGTGTGCATGCTTGCACAAATAGGTGCTTATAACACACACACCAAAATACATATATAAATAATGATAATAATAATAATTTACATATGGCAGAAGAAACCCGATCCCTTTACAGTCCCTAAAGTTCCTCTGGAACGAGCATGCACTCACAGTGAAAAGTTGACAGGTGGAAGACTTGCTCCCGCTTTGAAGAACTCTTTACTCTGTTCTGGGAGCATGTACGGATTATCCCCTGGTGTTAACTTTGGGATTCCATTTCTGGGATCAATATCTGTGGGAAATGTTTGAAAACATCACACAGAAGGCAGAAGCCAATGCCCTTTTGCTGTGAGCAGCAACAAGACAGTGAAAGTCAAGTATCTTCGTGCTTATTGAGAGACGGAGTTCTCGTTACCCTGCCTTAGGAAAGTCGAGTTCACTACACTGGGTTATCATACATGACTATTTTAAAACATGGACGGCTGGGGAAGAGGGAGTGGAAAGAAGGTTAGAGCCAGAGGGTAGGAGGAGGGCTGTGAAATACCGTCCCCTGGAGGTGGTATGGCTGTGGCGCATGCACTCACAGCAGCTGGCAACATCTGCACAAGATCAAGCCAGTTAAAATTTCACATGAATCAGGGGCAGCTTGAGGCCTTAGAGCTGAGGATCTATTGGCAGCAGATAGCTGCAGGGAGAGGGAGAGTCACTTTTATTTAAGAGCATGGCCACTGGCAGGTTCCCCGCACCCGTGGATGACCTCACACATATGGGCAGCCCCAGTTGAAGGTTAAAAATAGCTATTTTTTTTTAATTTTTTAAAAAAAGGTTGGGAAGAAGATATAATGGGGGTCCAAGAGGATTGGAGGTGGGGAGTGAGGTGAGGGTATGGCCAAAACACACCATGTGCATGTGTGAAATTTTCAAATCATAACTTAAAATTTTTTTTAAAAACATGGAGGGCTGGGAATATAGCTCATGCAGCTAGCATGTAGGTTCAATTCCCAGCACCGTAAAAAAATGCAAAGGAGTCGGGCGAATGCTTTTAAGCCCAGCTCAGAAGCAGAGGCAGGCAAATCTCTGTGAGTTCAAGGCCAGCCTGGCCTACAGAGTGAGTTCTAAAACAGCCAGGGCTACAGAGAGAAACCCTATCTCGAAAAACCCTAAAATGAAAAGAAAAAGTATTCTATCATTATAGATTATAAAACATTACACACAAGCCAGATAGTGGTGGTGCATGCCTTTAATCCGAGCACTCCAGAGTGAGTTCTAGGACAGCCAGGGCCACACAGAGAAACTCTGTCAAAAAAAAAAAAAAAAGAACTATACACATTTGCTTGCTTGTTGGGGTTTTTTGTTTGTTTGATTGGTTCGTTGGTTGGTTTTGTTGGACATGCAAGACATGTAGCTTTTATTTTGATCTTTTAACATTTTATTATTTTGTGTATATGAGTGTTTTGCCTGCATGTCTGTCTATGTACCAGTGTGTACAATGCCCTCGGAGGCCGTAAGAGGCGTCAGATTCCCTGGGACTAGAGTTACAGATGGCTGTGAGCCACCATGTGGGTGCTGAGGGACAAACCCAGGTCCTCTGCAAGAGTAACCAGTGCTCCTAACCATTGAGCCATCTCTCCAGCCCCTTGATTTTTTTCAATGTTTTTATTTATTCTTTAAGAATTTCAAACAATGTATTTTAATCATATTCTTTCCCTTCCCCCAACTCCTTCTAGATTCTCCCTAACTTCATGTAATGTCTTGAAACACACACACACACACACACACACACACACACACACACACACACACAGAGAGAGAGAGAGAGAGAGAGAGAGAGAGAGAGAGAGAGAGAGAGAGAGAGAGAGAGAGAGAGAGAAAGGAATCTAATTTGTGTTGGCTAAGCACTCCTGAGCATGGGGCCTGCCCTGGCATGTGGCTGATATGCCCACTGTCACTCCATTGAAGAAAACTGATTTCCCCTCTCCCAGCCACCAGTTTCAGGCAGCTTCTTGGCGAGGATGGGAATTTATGCCCACCTCCGTGCTGGGATTCTTGTCTGGCTTGAGCTTGTGCAGGTCATGTGCACGCTGTCTAGTCTGTAAATTCATATGCGCTTCTGCCCTGTCGTGTCAGGAAAATGCTGCCTTTTGGAGACATCCACCACCTCTGGCTCTTACAGTTTTTCTGCCCCTTCTCCTGCATGTATCACTGAGCCTTGAGAGGAGGAGCATGATACAGACACCCCATTCAGACCTGAGCACTCCCAAGTCTCTCTCTGCGCCTTGTCAAGTTGTGGGTCTGTGTGTTAATTTCCTTTTATTTCGAGAAGTTTCTCTAACGAAGACTGAGCCATGCACTAATCTGATGTTCTGGGTGGAACTCTGTTTGTTCGGGGACAGAACTTCATGTGTCCCAGGCTGCCCTCAAACTCACTGTGTAGCTGAGGATGACCTCTAACGCCTAATCCTCCTGACGACATCTCCCAACTGCTGGGAGTGCAGGAAATAGAGCCAGGACTTGGTCCATGCTAGGCAAGCACTCTACCAACTGAGCACCATTTTATTCCATGATTTATATATATATATATATATATATATATATATATATATATATATATATATTGGTTTTTTCGAGACAGGGTTTCTCTGTGTAGTTTTGCGCCTTTCCTGGAACTCACTTGGTAGTCCAGGCTGGCCTTGAACTCACAGAGATCCGCCTGGCTCTGCCTCCCGAGTGCTGGGATTAAAGACGTGCGCCACCACCACCTGGCGATTTATATTTTTAAAACTAAAAACAGAAAAGTGATTATCACTAGGTATTGAACGTTAGGTATTTGCTAAACTCATTAAGTTCTGCTTATCGTGGTGGTCCATCTGTATAACACTCTTGCTTCAATTCTAAATAACAAAAACAGTAAAATATTTGAGTGAGGAAAAAGTAAATTGTATACATTCTGGATCTCAATTAAATGTCATGCATTTCCCTTTCTAAATGTATTTGGGTGTGTAGTATATGTACATGTACGTGTTTATATATGTGCACATGAGTGCACATGGGTGCACAATATGCATATGTGGTCTCGCACGTGGAAGCCAAACATCAGTGCTGGATGTTGTCCTCAATTGCTCTCCACCTTATTTTTTTACTCAGAGTCTCTCACGGATCCGCCTGTCTCAGCTTCCCCAGTTCCGGGGTTACAGGAAATGACCATTACACCTGGCTTTTGTGTGGGTGCCGGGAATCTGAACTCAGGTTCTCACACTTGTGCAGCAGCCATTAGTTTAAAAATTAACTTTTTAAGTTTATGTGTATGAGGTATGTCTGTGCACTACCTGTGTGCCTGGTGGCCACAGGGACCAGAAGAAGGCATCAGATCCCCCAGAACTGGAATTACAGACAGGTGTGAGCCACCACGTGGTGCTGGGAATAGAAGCAGGCCCACGGCAAGAGCATCCCGGGCTCTTCACCACTGAGCCATCTCTGTGGCTCTGCATTTTCTCTTGAATGGGAAGTTTAGGATGTAGGCAAGGCATGGGACTCCTGGGAGGCTCCACATCAGGGACCATGCTTGGGGCTTCCCCAGGATGGCCCTTTATCCAGATAAATCCAAGCCTCAATCTGAAAATCCATTTGCCTTTTGCATGAGTTTTACAAGAGACGTTGGTACTTATTTCTCTTTGCATAGCTTCTGCAGAAATCTTAGTCATTCCTTCGGCGCTGGCTGCCACCGCCTACATGGGTATTCCTATAAGAAAATGCCATAAATGGCCCTCTGGTGCTCAGCAACCTCTCGGGATCTTTTGAAAAATATATTCTGAGGGAGTTGGAGCAAAGAACTCACCAGGTTATGAACCAAGGTGATACATGGCTTAGATATGGTGTATGTATAATATTTTTACCTTCATTACCTTTAATTAAATTAAAAATAACATTGTATATGACATGCTAAAGCTTACTTTAAATGTACATGGCAGGTGACATCTAACGAAAATGTACATGATTGTCCTTAGACTTCAATGAGGCATCTACTAATAAGAATCGGGAGTGACTCATTTGGTGACTTAAATGCCACATTAGCATTTTATAAGAGCTAGAGAAAGATGAAAGTGAGGTTCAGCATGCATTCCGAGCCCTTCACAGAAAGTTGTCACCTGTGAACTGGGCTCTCTGTCTTCCTGTCTACACTGTGGGCAGCAGGGTGACCCTGCAGAGCTGTCCCCAGCCAGAGAAAACAGAGTCCACAGAGTCACAACTAAGGGCTTGCTGTGTGTTTGTTTCATCCTTGATGGGATGAGGCACGTTACCATATTTCTTCCTCCCAAGGCTCTTGTCCACTGTCTGCTCTGCCACAGACCTCCTGTTGCCCCGGAAGACTCCACTGAAGAAGCACTGCTTTCCAACGTGGTAGGTGTGGATATTGCTGCTAAACCTTGGATAAAATGTCCACTCAGGACGCTGCCCATCTTCTGCAAGATATCAGAAACCTTTCCGTTAGCCCTGCTCCCTCCCTCAAGACAATTAGATGGCAATATGTAAAAACTCCCCAGGTTCTATTGGCCTACAGCTTTCTCACATGTACACTTTTAAAAAATGTGTGTTCGTCTGCAAATATGTATGTGCACCACAGGCATGCAGTGTCCGCAGAGGCCAGAGAGGGCCTTGGATCTTCCTGGAACTGAAGTTACAGGCAGTTGTGAGCCACCATGTGGGTGCCAAGAACCAAATCCAGGTCCTCTGAAAAGCAGCCAGTGCTGTTACCACTGAGCCGTCTCTCCAGTCCTCACACTCTTTCGGCTTTTAGAGATAATCTCACTATGAACTCTTTTGTGGTGTGTGTGTGTGTGTGTGTGTATGTGTGTGTGTATACATGTATGTGTGGATAAAGGTGTGTGTTTATGTACCAGAGGTCAACATCAATGTCTTCCTCAATTGCTTTTTCATCTATTTTTTAATATTTATTTTTGCCTTTATGAATATGGGTGTTTTCCCTGTATGTCTGTGTACCACGTGCATGCCTGGTGTCCATTGGGAGTTAGAGAAGGGCATTGATTCTCTTGGAACTGGAGTTACAGTTGTTAGCCACCATGTGGGTGCTGGGAATTGAACCACAGGCTCTCATGCTCACACGGGCTCTCATGCTCACACGGGCTCACATGCTCACACAGGCTCTCATGCTCCCACGGGCTCTCATGCTGGCGCAGGCTCTCATGCTCCCATGGGCTCTCATGCTCACACAGGCTCTCATGCTCACACAGGCTCTCATGCTCACACAGGCTCTCATGCTCACATGTGCTCTCATGCTCACACAGGCTCTCATGCTCACACAGGCTCTCATGCTCACATGTGCTCTCATGCTCACACAGGCTCTCATGCTCACACAGGCTCTCATGCTCACACGGGCTCTCATGCTCACACAGGCTCTCATGCTCCCATGGGCTCTCATGCTCACACGGGCTCTCATGCTCACACGGGCTCTCATGCTCACATGTGCTCTCATGCTCACATGTGCTCTCATGCTCACACAGGCTCTCATGCTCCCATGGGCTCTCATGCTCACACAGGCTCTCATGCTCACACAGGCTCTCATGCTCACACGGGCTCTCATGCTGGCGCAGGCTCTCATGCTCACACAGGCTCTCATGCTCACATGTGCTCTCATGCTCACACAGGCTCTCATGCTCACACAGGCTCTCATGCTCACACAGGCTCTCATGCTCACACGGGCTCTCATGCTCACACGGGCTCTCATGCTCACACGGGCTCTCATGCTCACACAGGCTCTCATGCTCACACGGGCTCTCATGCTCAGCTTTTTACATGGGTGCTAGGATCTAAACTCTGATCCTCATGCTTGTGTGGCAAGCACTTTGCCCACTGAGCCATCTTCTCAGCTCCCTCAGCCCCCTAACCCACCCCATCCCAATCCCTAATGAAGGAAGTACAGTACTGGGGGTTTATGGCTTTGCCCTGTTTCCTGTTCCTTGCCCCCACTGCTTCCTATGTCAGGGTGAAATGGGACCCCTCTGCTTCCTACTCCTTGCCTCCCCCACCATGCCTTCCCCAACATTCTGGAGTCCATCCCTCTGGAGCTGTAAGCTATAATAAATCTTTCTTTTTGGTCGTGGCATTTTATCACAGCAACAGATATATAACTAATACTGGAGCTGGAGAGGTGCCTCTACAGTTAAGAGCACTGACTGCTCTTCCAGAGGACCCAGGTTCAGTTCTTAGCACCCACATGATGGCCTACAACCATCTGTAACTCCAGTTCCAAAGAAGATGGTATAGTGTAGTACACTAAATATCTAAACCAGTGGTATAGTTATTTATCTGATACCCCCTTTCTGGCTCCCATGGGCACCAGACACAGACCAGGTGCACACACATACATGCAAGCAAACACTCATATACATCAAATAAAAATGATCTTTTAGGAAAAGAAAGATAACTGGTGCAAACAGTCACATAGACCTAAAGCGTGGATGCAGGGAAAGGTCTGTGGTCTCTGCGACGATTGAGGGAAAACACTGTATATACCACAACTCAGTTTTTCTACATGTGTGCCACTGAGTGACTGGGGAAATGTGTCATTAGGCTGCTTCGTTCTTCTTTGAACACCACAGTGTGCTTACACAGACCTACACAGAGAGGTCAGCGAGGTAGCTGCTGCTGTCAACTTGATGGGATCCAGAGTCACCTAGGAGACACATCTCTGAGCACGTCTGTGAGAGTTTCTAGACTGGGTTAGCTGAGGTAGGAAGGCTGGGGTGTGGACTAAATCCTGGATTGAATAAAAAGGAGAAACAAGCTGAGCACCAGCCATTCCCATCACCACCCCTCTCCTTCCTGACTGTGGACACAGTGTGAGCAGAGAGGCCATTCTAACTAACCCTGCCACTTGTCTTCCAGCACAGCTGCAGAGACGGGTCAGAAGTCCTCCTCCTTTTCCTCCTCCAGACTCAGACTCAGACACAAGGGCCTTTGTCCACTAAGCTCCCTTGCCAGGGCCCCCTTAACTTCTCATAATAAGTAGAGAGAGTACACTTCATAATGATGGTATAGTGTAGTACACTAAATATCTAAACCAGTGGTATAGTTATTTATCATTATCAGATATGATGTGTGTGCTATGCCTTTATGTAACTGGCCACCAGTATCACCAGAGACTCAAATCTCGTGTGTGTTATCATATTAGGAGAGTTATGACATCACCAGACAATGGGAAGCTTTCAGCCTCATCATATTTTGGTGGAACGCTGTCATATATGCAGGCCACTGTTGGCCAAAGCTGCATCATACAACATATGGCTGCTTTTGTATTATGTGCGTACATACATACATAGGTGTACATATTTCAAAAGTCAGCTCTTCACAGCTATGGGGAAGAATATTGTTGGAGAATACTGAGTAAGGGGTTTGTAGTCTATACACTTCTATATTGCTTTAATACTTTTTATGGCACTTACACTAAGACCTTTCACCTGTGAAAACCATATGACTATACATACCTCCCACACAGCCATCATGAGGACCCAAGAGGAAACATGCCAGAGCTGGCACTGGGCAGGGGAGGTCTTCCGTGACTTGGCCCATAATATGACAGATTTCTGAAAAGGCCCCAGGAGCAGAGGCCTATGGAGGAAGACCTGGGGCCTACTCACTTGTCTGTGACTTAAGCAGGCTGAATTCCTCAGGATATTTTTCCTTCTGGAATCCAGGCAGTGAAAATTCAGAGGAGCGATTAGACTGTGCAGAAGAAGGAGAGGAGGAAGAGGAGGAGGAGGAGGAGGACTTCTGACCCATCTCCGCAGCTGTGCTGGAAGGCAAGTGGCAGGGTTAGAATGGCCTCTCTGCTCAAACTGAAAAATCAAACTAATCTTACATTAGCAGCACATGAGATCTCAGCAACAGGACTGGCCTCAGTCTCTATAAAGTCCCTGAGCAGTTTTACTGACTCACAACTTGAAGGTACTAAAACTTACTCAAAATATCCATGCCTTAAAACAATCAGGTTAGCTGGGCAGTAGTGGCTTATGCCTCCCAGCACTCAGGAGACAGAAGCAGGTGGATCTCTGAGTTCAAGGCCAGCCTAGTCTACAGAGTGAGTTCCAGGAAAGCCAGGGATATACAGAGAACCCTGTCTGGAAAAACCAAATATATAGATAAATAAAGATAGATAGATAGATAGATAGATAGATAGATAGATAGATAGATAGATAGATAGATATAGAGATAGATATAGATGATAGATACATAGATACATAGATAGATACATAGATAGAGATAGAAAGAACAAACAATTGGGTAAATGTTGTAGAATATTATCCGAAGAGGTGTTACATTTGCTTATGCTGTGGAACATTTGTTTAATGATGCAAAGATGTGTTGCATTCCTTTATGTTGCATTTGTTTAACTCTGTGAAGCTGTGTTACTATGCCTGTCTAAAACACCTGATGGGTCTAATAAAGAGCTGACCTGTCAATAGCAAGGGAGGAGAAAAGATAAGCGGGGCTGGCAGGTAGAGAGAATATATAGAAGGAGAAATCTGGGAATAGAAATGAAGGAATGAGAAAAGGAGAGAGGATTCTAGGGGCAAACCACCCAGCTACACAGCAAGCCATGGAGTAAGAAGGAAAGAAAGGGATATAGACTAGAGAAAGATAAAAGCCCAGAGGCAAAAGGTAGATGGATAATTTAAGAAAAGCTGGCTAGAAACAAGCCAAGCTAAGGCCAGGCATCTATAAGTAATAATAAGACTCCGTGTGATTTATCTGGGAGCTGGGTGGTGGGCCCCCAAAGAGTAAAGAGTGAAAACAACCAACAACAGGTAAAGCTGTTTGCCACCTGAGGACCTGAGTTTGATCCCTGGTAACCCATGTTTCCAGAAGAAAAGAACCAACTCTTGTTAGTAGTCCTCTAGCCCCCAGGCATACACCCAGCCACACACCAAATTAATTAATAAATTAAATGTAATTTTTCAAAACAGGCTAGAGAGATTGCTAATCAGTTAGGAGCACTTGCTGTTTTTATAGAGAACCTGGGTTCAATTTCCAGCACCCACATGGTAGCTCACAACCACCTGTAATTCCAGTTCTAAGGAATCTGATGCCCTCTTCTAGCCTCTACAGGCACCAGGCATGCATATGGTACACATACATACATATTTAAACCAACATTTTTTAAAAAGCAATCAAAGTACTAGCTCCTCATACAGTAAAACATGGAAATGCTCCATGATCCAGCAACTCTACCCCTATGTATATACTCACAAGAACAGAGAACAAAAACTTAGGAAGACACTGGTCTATGGCTGTGCATTGCAGAAAATAACTCCAAGCATCCAGCAACAGGTAGGTGAACCGATGAAGTTCAGCTTACACATAGGAATAAAACTCGGCCTACAAAGAGTGGAGTTCCGCAACATGCTACCACATGGGTGAGCCTTGAATCAATTATCTGAAGTAAAAATTAACCAGACATAGAACAAATCGATATGACCCTACTAATACAAGGACAGAGTAGCTGAGAAGTTTCCAGGAGCTGAAGAAGAAAGAATACTGCTCAGTGGATACAGAGTTTGTGTTTAGATTGATGAATTGTTTTGAAAATAGACAGTGGTGGGGTGGAGAGATGGCTCAGCAGTTGAGAGCACTGGCTGCTCTTCCAGAGGACCCAGGTTCAATTCCCAGCACCCACATGGCAGCTCACAACTTGTCAGGGACCAAACATGAACCATGGAAAAGTATTAGCTAGGCCAGAGAACAAGCCCCTGCCCTAAACCAGATGCGCCCAAAGATAAAGAACTGACCAGTGACCTTACCACCTAGCAGCCTCACAACTTGCATGTAGTCCTTTACCTGCATGTCCCCCTTCACCTGCACGTACGGCATGTCGTGTACCCCTTCCCTCCTTCCTGCCCCCTCCCCTTCTATATATATGCCTTGCTGAGGAGAATAAAATTTGCAGCTTGATCAGAACACACTGTCTTGCTGTCTTCCTTTCGTGTCTCCCCCATCCCTTTCATTCTCTCCCGCAGGTGGGTCACCCCCATTGACACCCCGCTGGCCGGGGCAACAACTGTCTGTAACTCCAATGTCAGGGGATCTGACACCCTCACACAGACATATACATGCAGGTAAAACACCAATGTACGTAAAATAAAAACAAATAATTAAAAAAATATATAGGCAGTGGCAATGGTTGTAAGACACTATGAATGTAATTAATGCCACTTCACTGTGCAGTTAAAAAGGGATAAAGTGAGACAGTGGTGGCACACGCCCTTAATCCCAGCACTCGGGAGGCAAAGCCAAGCGGATCTCTGTGAGTTCGAGGCCAGCCTGGGCTACAGAGTGAGTTCCAGGAAAGGCTCCAAAGCTACACAGAGAAACCCTGTCCCGAAAAACCAAAATAAATAAATAAATAAATAAATAAATAAATAAGGATAAAATGCCTTTGTTTTGTTATATGTATTTTAAAGATTTATTTTTTGTGTATGAGTGTTTTACCTGCAATGTAAGGGTACCATGTACACACAGTGCCCATGGCGGCCAGAAGAGGGCATCAGACCCCCTGGAACTGGAGTTCGTGGTGGTTGTGAGCCACCTTGTGGGTTCTAGGAACCAAAGCCAGGTGAGCCATCTCTCCAGCCCTCTGCGCTGGAATTCTTGGCTCTCAGCCAGTGAGAGACTTCAACCAGAGTGCAGGTGAGGGGCTCCGTTCTCTTCCCATGTCCACTTATGTCCTCTTACTTTTTCCTGTCTTCCTGTATTGCTCGAAGGAGCGACGGGAGGTAGAACACTGGAAAATCTGTGGTCTTCATAAGAAGTATGCACATCTCTCTATCACTCTGATTTTTTCTTGTATCATTTTTAAAAAGAAGGACCTAGGTTGGACCCAGGGCCTTGGCATTCTGGCAAGTATGTGTTCTGTGCTGAGCTACATTCTCAACCTTAAGAAGTTTGTCGTTATTGGGGGGGGGGGTTGTTTAAGATGTATTTATTTGTTTGTTTGTTTGTTTATTTATTTATTTATTTATTTATTTATTTATTTATTTATTTTATGTATATAAGTGCTCTGTCTGCATGTATGCCAGAAGAGGGCATTAGATCCCACTATAGATGGTTGTGAGCCGCCATGTGGTTGCTGGGAATTGAACTCAGGACCTCTGGAAGAGCAGCTGGTACTCATAACCACCGAGCCATCTCTCCAGCCCCGGTAATTATAGTCTTGACTATATATATCTCTTAGGATGCTCATTCTTTATTTTCTTTCATTCTTTTGTATGTTTGCGTGTGTGTGTGTGTGTAACTCAAGTTGTCCCTTTGACCTCCACATGTTCATAATGGCATGCAGGCACACACATGGGGAGAGGGATACATAAATAAATGATTCAAAAAAACCAAGGCCTAGAGATTGATGCAATTTGCTCGACTTCACACAGACCATTAGTGGAAAAGTTGGGATTTGAACCTGGGTAGTCTAGCTCTAAAGTTCTTGCCTAGCAGGGCACACTGATCTCAGGCTATCCGTTTCTTGCTATAGTTCACCCCAATAGTGTCAAAATCTCAACAGACACCCCCATACACACACACACACACACACACACACACACACCCTATTACTTACTCAGAGTGAATCACCACCCCAGTGGGTGGTCCCGGGGGCTCAGTGACTCTCAGACCTGCTTCATCAGAAGACGAAAGACTGGCCCTTCTGTCAGAGGTCATCTTGTTGGCCAAAGAACTCTTGGATTCTAGAACATCACCGTGCTTGGCATCTGTAACACAGGGTCTCCATTTAAGTATATTGATGAAATACCTGACAGTCTATTTTATTTCCTAAATGATATTTGAAATATGGGGGAGGGGTATCTGGTGAGGTGGCTCAGTGGGTAAAGGGGCTTGAGGCCAAGCCTGATGACCTGAGTTCAATCCCCAGATCTCACGAGTGGCAAGAAAGAACTGACTCCTAGGGTTGTCCTCTAACCTCCACATGGGCACCAGGCAGAAGCACACCTATACTCACACACACGGTAAGTACAATTTTAAAGCAGCTAGTATTTAGTATTCATTGTGTCCTGGGGGTCGTGTTAACACATTATCACATCTAGCTCTCATAAGTGCTCACATTCACACACACACACACACACACACACACACACACACACACACACACACACAATGAGGAGGAAACAGGTTCAAAAGATTATGCACATGCCTGCATTGAGGGAAAAACTAAACATCTAGACCCAAGTTTGACAACAATACTGTGGTGCCAGAGTCTGAAATCCAGGGCACTAATCCAGACTGCTTGTGCCTCCACACGGCTCGCCTGCTCTAAACTGAGTGGAGGAGAGCTCTGAAGCAGCTAGGTGTCGCTATTCACTGTGTGGACACCTCGGCACGTTCTCCAGCAGTTGGCTCACGACCTGAAGAAGTGCCTTCCGAAACTTCCACAGGTCACCTCCCATTATCAACCACAAACGTAACTTTGCCCCCAGTGGCGTCTAGAAGAGCGCCTGGAAAAGGTGAGTCAGCTCTCAAGCAGCATCTGAATGAATAAATGTAAACAACTACATGGGCTGGGGCTGTGGGTCAGTTGGTAACATGCTTGCTTGGTGTGCAGGAAGCCCTGGGTTCCACCCCCAGCACAAGAAAGCAGGCATGGTGCTTCATGCCTGTGATCCCAGCACTTGGGAGGTAGGGGCATGAAAATCAAAAGTTCAAGGTTGCCCTCAGCTACATAAAGAGTTCAAGGAGGAGGGAGAAGAAAAAGAAGGAAAATAATTCTAACCCTCCCAGCCACCCATAGTAACAAAAGAGTCCTTTAAGTCTGTGGCTGTCATAAGGACAGATGAACCATTCTTTTTATTCTGCTGTATGATTTATGTTTTATAAAAGTCAATCTGTTCTTTACCATTTTACATCAGCATGTGCCCTGTTTAATTACTTTTTTAAGATTTATTTTTATTGTTGTTAATTATGTGTACATGTGCACGCCTGCATGTCTGTATGTGCACTACATGTGTGCTGCTGCTCATGGAGGCCAGAAGAGGGCATCAGATCCCATGGAGCTAGAGTTGCAGATGGTCGTGAGCCGCCTGGTGTGGACTCTTCTGCAAGAGCAGTAAGTCCTCTTCCTGGCTTAGCCACTTCTCTACCCCTCAACCAATTTTTCTAAAGGTCAGATGAGTAGACACTGGATTTCTTTGTGCATAACTTCATAGAGCACAGAAACTCAGTAACACAGTGTAATGGCTTCTGATAAGAAAATCATACAGGCCAGGCTTTGGTGGTGCACACTTTTAATCCCAGTGCTTGGGAGGCAGAGGCAGGAGGACCCCTGTGAGTTTGAGGCCAGCCTGGTCTACCAAGTGAGTTCCAGGACAGCCACAGATACACAGAGAAACCCTCTCTTGAAAAAAAAAATTTTTTTTTTTTTTGGTTTTTTCGAGACAGGGTTTCTCTGTGTAGCTTTGCGCCTTTCCTGGAACTCGCTTTGGAGACCAGGATGGCCTCGAACTCACAGAGATCCGCCTGGCTCTGCCTCCCGAGTGCTGGGATTAAAGGTGTGCGCCACCATTTTTTTAAAAAAAGTAGAAGAAAAAAGAAAGGAAGGAAGGAAGAGAAAAGAAAAAAGAAAAGAAATGAGAGAAAGACAGAGACAGAGAGAGAGGAAGGAGGAAGAGGAAGAGAAGATGGAAAGGGAGGGAAGGGAGGATAAGTGAAAGGAGTGGACACACACCACACCCTTCCCAGATCACACTGGTGAGTGAGATAGGGTGGACACACACCACACCCTTCCCAGATCACACTGGTGAGTGAGATAGGGTGGACACACACCACACCCTTCCCAGATCACACTGGTGAGTGAGATAGGGTGGACACACACACCACACCCTTTCCAGCATTTTACTTGTGAATACAAACATCAAAGTTCAGCTGAGCTACTTCCTCTCTTCAAAATCCTCCACCCCACCTTCAGGTTTTCTGGGGTGTGGCACAGGACTGCAGCCTGTGGCAGCTATAGACCCCCAGAGCTCTGGGAGCCAGAACCCAGAGTAGCCTTAGTACAGCGAGGCCAATGGTGGCCGGAGGACTGAGTAGCTACAATAGTCAAGGCCAGGGAAAGGGACAGGAAAGGGACAGAGCCGTGAGGAGGGCAAGACAGTCTCCAGCAACCAGAGAAGGAACCACCTTTATACTAGGCCACGAAAGATAGCATATAGACTCCACTCAGACCTCAAAGCAACACAATTAGAAATCAATAATAGAGACAGCCCCAAGCCAAAACCCCACCGTAAGCCTGGGAGCTCAAACCACACTACTGAATAATTCATCAAAAAGAAATCATAATGGAAACCGCATTAACGTTCAATGAACTTAGGTCCTACACATCAAATCCTGTGGGGCTCAACTAAAACAGTAATTAGAAACTTGGATCCTTACATGCAAATACTGTACTTCACTGAGTATAAGACACCATCTTTTGTTGTTGTTGTTGTTGTTGTTTGTTTGTTTGTTTTATTGGTTTTCCAAGACAAGGTTTCTCCATGTAGTTTTGGAGCCTGTCCTGGAACTCTCTCTGTAGACCAGGCTAGCCTCGAACTCACACAGAGATCAGGCCAGCACCATCAATTTTAACAACATTGTTTTATGTACCACAAAGAACAAGGGCTGTCAATTAAGACACGATGCTTCATGGCCTGGAATTCAACCCTTTTCATTTTGTTTTGTTTTATCTGTATGTACGTGTAGCATGTTGGGGGTGGGGGGCCAGAGTAGCTTGACCACACAGCTGCCATGACAGGCTTAGGGGCCTAGACACAGCTTCTGTGACAGGCTTACTGGCAGGCAACACCCAGATCCAGGAAAAGCCTTAAACTGACACCACCCAGGAATCCACCCAGGGATGGGAAAGGACCTGACATCCCAAACATTCCAACCACTAGATAAGGTGATCAGATGTCCCTGAGTCTAGAACACACATGTTTTTGTTTTACAGATACCCTAGACAATTGTCAGTCAATCAGGGTCCTGGACCCTGGAAATGCCCTCACCCCAACCTCTGCTATGATAAAAACTCTGCCCCGGGCCGGGCGGTGGTGGCGCACGCCTTTAATCCCAGCACTAGGGAGGCAGAGCCAGGCGGATCTCTGTGAGTTCGAGGCCAGCCTGGTCTCCAAAGCGAGTTCCAGGAAAGGCGCAAAGCTACACAGAGAAACCCTGTCTCGAAAAAAACCAAAAAAAAAAAAAACTCTGCCCCACCTGAGCTCAGGGCTCTCTGATCTCACCACTGCGCCGGACAGACAGAGAGACCAAGCTCGGAGCTTGAAGAGAATAAAGGCTCTTTGCTTTTACATATAAGATTCGGTCTCCGCGGTGGTCTTTTGGGGGTCCCTGAGACTGGGCATAACATAGCAGAGTGTGTATATGTGCCATGTGAATGCAGGTTGCTGAGAAGGCCAGAAGAAGGCATCAGATCCCCTGGAACTGGAGTTACAGGTGGTTCTGAACCACCATGTGGGTGCTGGGAGTTGAACTCAGCTCCTCTGCAAGAGCAGCAAATGCCCTGGACCACTGACCTGGAATTTTTACTTTATCCCTATTGAGGTATTCTTTTAGACTTGGATATAGGTTTTAATCATACTGTCACATGTGCACATACAAAGAATAATTGGTTATGGTATTCCTACACCTTATTCAAAAATCTGGCTTCTCAATCGTTTTCCAACTCAGCCATTGATGTCCACATTTTCTACCTAATAGTGACCTCAGTGCAGTGAAACATGGATGCTTCTTCTCCCTTGTCTCCAGAATGTTCTTCCAAGCTATGGAGGTGTTTTTCAAGCTTCGGTGCACACACAGGAAGGACATGGATGATGGCTGTACACCTCTCACTACCTGAAGATCTGGTGATGCTAGCTCTAACTCAGAAACGCAAGGTGGCTCATCAGGGGACGGGCACTTGTCCTGTAAGCCCAGTGACTTGAGTTTCACACCCGGAACCCTCGTCAACTAGGAAGGAGAGAACTGACACCAGAGAGTTGTCATCTGACTTCCTTACACTCATTGTGAAACACACACCTACACACACACAAATATATACACACAATAATAATAATTATACAGTTATATAGTTTAAGCCAGATGTGGTGGCATGCATACATTTTTAATTCTAGAACTCCTTCAGTAAGATGGAAGACAGAGACAGGAGAATTGTCCATATACTCACAGGCCAGGTGGTCGGGGGTACAAAGAAAGGAGACCCTGCCTCAGCAAGGTCTAACAGTTGTCCTCTGACCTCCACCACACACACACACACACCACACACACACAACACACACACATACACACATAACACACACATATACACACACACATACACATACACACACATACACACATACACAACACACACACATACACACATACACACATACCACACATACACACACAACACACACACATACACACACACATACAACACACACATACACACACAACACACACACACATACACACACAACACATACACACACAACACACACATACACACACACAACACACACATACACACATACACTCACTCACTCACTCACACAGAAGTAATTGACCCCTATGAATAACATCAGAAGGTCTTGTCACTTCACAAGTATTTTGTCTGTGTTGGAATTTGGGGAGGATTTTTTTTTGGTGGGAGAGTGGTTGGAGACAGGGTTTCTCTGTGTAAAAGAGCCCTGGTTATCCTAAAAATCCCTTTGTAAACCAGGCTGGCCTCTAACTCACTGAGATCCTCCTGCCTCTGCCTCCCAAGTGCTAGGATTAAAGGTGTGGCACCATGACCAGCAGGATTCAGGGAGATTTTAAAAGTCCTACGTCCCCCACACCAGTGAACAGTAAGTTACACCTATGAGTTAAGGTACTTCCTAACTTTCTTAGTAAGTTTTACAGTAGCAACACTCTAATAAAACAGTGACCCAAAGCTTCTGGGATGGGAAAGCTTGTCTGATGCAAGGGTGGTCAGAGCCATCTCTCTGCTAAATGTCATGGTCCCCATTTTAAGCTGACTACAGGATCTCCCTAGGAGTATCCCTGTGTCAAAAGTGGGCTGGAGCATTGAACACAGCCTCAAGATGCCTCCCCTGCCCAGGCACAGGCAGAGTGCCTTCCGTTACTAATGTTGGCAGACCTCCCACGCCCAGCTCCCAGCTCGCGCCACCTTTGGCTGCCTAGCTCAAAGACTGTGGTGAGGAATAATAAACTTGGGATTCATACGCTCCTCCAGAAGTTCACCATTCCTCAGGAAACCTGCCGTAATGAATGCCAAGTAAGCCATGACTCTAAAACACTGTAGGACAAGAAAGATGACACTATCTAAAAAAGCAAAGTGGGGGCTGGAGAAATAGGCCCGGGGTTAAGAGCCCTTGCCGCTCCTGTGGAGGACCTGAGTTCAGTTTCCAGCGCCCTCTTCAGGAGGCTCCCAACCATCTGTAACTCTAGCTCCCTCTTCTGGCACCCATGTGTGACTACACTCATTTTTGTGACTACATACACATTTTTGGCTTGGTTTGGTTTGGTTGGTTTGGTTTCTTAAGACAAGGTCTCTGTGTAGCCCTGGCTATCCTGGACCTCACTCTGTACACCAGGCTGGCCTCGAACTCAGAGATCCGCTTGCCTCTGCTTCCTGCGTGCTGGGATTAAAGGCGTGAGCTACCACCGCCCGGCCACATTAATTTTTTTAAATGGAAATTCTTCTTTTTAAAGACCAAAGGAAGGTTTTGGAAACCAGAAAGGAATTCAGGGGGAAAGGGAATTTGGAAGAAAGTCTATGTCTTTGGTGCCATCTGTGAAACTCATGGAGATTTCCACATCTTTGGGCAGGAACAACACCTCACACAAATGAAGTTGGCTCCTCACACTTGTCTTCTCTGCTAACTCAAATCCCTCTGTCTGGCAGGGGAAGAATAATTCAGCAAACTATGTTGGCTTAATATGGAGTGTTTTTAATTTAAAAAAAAAAAAACAGTTTCCTACTTCCTGCTTTTTCTGCTCAACAAGCAAGCTAAAGATCTGCAGTAGTACGGGAGGTCACGGCCCTCCCTGCTGGAAAAAGGCACACACCCACACACTGTACAAGTGGCTAGCTTGGCCCCTCCATTCCACAAGACCTGGACTCCCTGGTTTTCTGTTTGTTTGTTTGTTTGTTTGTTTGTTTGAGACAGGGTTTCTCTGTGTAGCTTTGGTGCCTGTCCTGGATCTTGCTCTGTAGACCAGGCTGGCCTCGATCTCACAGAGATCCACCAGCCTCTGCCTCCCTAGTGCTGGGATTAAAGGCGTGCGCCACCGCCCAGCCCTGGACTCCCTGTTAAGCTGAACCTTAGACGTGTCTTCTGAAAGGACGTACTGAGAGCAGAACGTCCAGTTAAAAAGCACGGGTCCTCTCTAGCTCACCCTCAAAGTGGCTTCCTCCTTATTCCAAACCAAATTGGAAAAACAAAGTTCTGGAAGCTTAAAGTTAAGTTCCCAGGTAGCTCTGTTAGCAGAGCACTTGCCTGACGTACATGAAGCCCTGGGTTCAACACTGCACAGGACCAGACAATGGCGGAGTACGCCTCTGGTCCCAACACTCAGGAGGTGGAGCACGTCTCTGGTCCCAGCACTGCACAGGACCAGACAATGGCGGAGCACGCCTGTGATCCCAGCACTGCACAGGACCAGACAATGGCGGAGCACGCCTGTGATCCCAGCACTCAGGAGGTGGGGCATGCCTGTGATCCCAGCACTCAGGAGGTGGGGCAGGAGTTCAGGGGCACTCTCTGCTAATATGAACTACCTGAGACTGGGAAGGAAGGAGGAAACGACGTGCAGGGAGGAAAGGTGGGATCCCAGCCCTCTTTTCTCCTTGCTGTCCTAGCCATGTTGGGCGGTTGATGGTTCGAAATCCTCCAGCTCCTTCAGCCCAGTTTATAGTTGAGGCTAGGGATCCCTCCCACCTCTCTCTAAGTTATGAAGGAGAATCGGATATGAAGACCTGGGACCTAGGAGACTGGGGACAAGGCTCAGCTGGGCCAAGACGAGACTTCTCCAGCTCCTTTTGCAGCACTCTGGCTTGAGCCTGGATTCACCCTGAACGGGTTTTTGGGAAACTGTGGCTGTCCTCTAGCCTCTCCGCCCTCAAGAGAACCTTGTTTTCATCCTTCCTCTTCCACCTTAAGAGCCAATTACGGAGTAAGAGCCATTATTTAATTTAAACCTGCCTCAGAGTGCTCACAATTTCCACCTTAAGTGCCCCAGCCAATAAGCAGTACCATATATCTACTAATATCTGAGCAAGATAAAAAATGGATGTGGACAGGCTCTAGAGGCAAGCAGAATCAGGCCGAAGACCAGCCTCGGTATTTATTAACCAAAGCCCGGGCAGCTCAAACCTCTGACTCCCTTTACTCGGTTGCAATATACTTCCCAGCTGTTTGGAGTTCCAGTCAACAACACATTCAAATCTCTGCTTTGTCTTTGTTGTTGAGACAGGGTCTCAGGTAGCCGAGGCTGGCCTCGAAGTTGCTATGTCACTGAGGATGACCTTGAATTAATCCTCCTTCCTCCACCTCCTGAGTGTGGGCATGGCAGGTGTGAGCACGCCAGCTGTGGCTCTGCCTGATCAGATCTTGAATATAGACGGGAGTTGATTGTGTATGTCCCCTAACTAGCTCCCGTAGCTGGGATCTGGAATGTCCTCCAGAAGCCCGTGTTTTAAAGGCTTAGTTCCCTTAAGTCACACTGTTGGGAGATCACGGAGGTGGAGAGAGGACTCAGCAGTTAAAACACCTGTTGCTCTTGCAGAGGACTGGATTTCTACCCTCAGTACCCACGTGGTGGTTCCCAACCATCCATACCTGCAGTCCCAGGGGACCCAGCGCCCCCCTCTAATGTCTGCTGGCACCGGGCGCGTAAGCAGTAGACATCCGTGCAAACACACGTATAAAATAAAGACCGTCTTTAAAAAACAATTGTAAGAGGTCATTGGGGGATCATCGTTTCTTGACCAAGAGGGGAGATGCTTTGATCTGACGTGTGATGTCACTACATGATACGCCACCAAGAGGTCCAAAGTAACAGGGGCATGAACAGAAACTCTAAAGCTATGAACCAAGCCTGGAACGACAGAGGCTGATGACGATCCCAGCACTTGGGGAGTTGAGACAGGAGGATGGAGAATTCCAGGCTAGCCTGGGCTACATAAGGGGGTAGCAGTGGTGCTCGATCTTATTTTGAGAGAGAGAGAGAGAGGGAGAGAGAGAGAGAGAGAGAGAGAGACAGAGAGACAGAGAGACAGACAGAGAGACAGAGAGACAGAGAGACAGAGAGAGAGACAGAGACTATAAAGCCACGAGCCATGAGGTTATAAGCCCATCCAGAACTCAACTGTATCTCCTTTCCACCTTGGTCATGCCCAAGTCACTTTTCTCTGGAACCTTCTCCAGCTCTCTAGCACAGGCCGCTCTTGAAGTGGAAGGAAGCTGGCAGCCAGGTTTGCCGTTTCCAGCGCTCATGGGCTCCCCTGCGCGCGTGGTGATTTTAAACATGAAAAGCAACCGAGACAAACAAAGCGTCTTGTTAGAAAGGCTGTCTTTCAAAAACCAACATACCCCTTAAGCCTTTGAAAGTCAAGAGGCAGAGCAGGGGGCTCTAAACCTCGGTGGTCCTCCTAGTGGTGTTCCTGGTTTGGATGCCAACTCTCCCTACCCCCACCACCCCGGCCGCCCGCCCTCCCTCCCGACTCAGGGCTGCAGAGAGTCCTCGTCCCGCCCAGCCCCAGAGTCTCCTTTCCACCTCTGAGTCCTACACCCACTGCCCTGGGGGAGCCCTTGATCTAACCTTGGAGGACTCCATGGAGGATATGGCCCCGATCAACGCTCCAACCGGCAGCCGAACTGCCGAATGCCAGGATGCGAAGCGAAAGCACGGGCGCATGCCACCGCCTGCAAGGCTCGGTCCAGGGTTGCCAGGACAACCCGCCCCTTCCTGCGGGCTGGGGCGCTCGTCCTGGCGCCTCTCTCCCTGCACCCCGCGCCCTGGCCTGGCTTGAAGATGGGGGGGTCTCAGGCCTAAGGGCTGCAGAACCTCGGGATTTTGTTTCAACTTGTGGGTCTTTTCCAAGCCATCGTCACTGCTACTCCTGTAACCTCTAGTGGCCGTGAGCGACGCATCCTTCGCAAAGCTTGCAGATGCGGGTTTAGAATGGGCCCTGATTAGGCAGGGCTCACCCACCATTCACAGTGCCTTTTTCTGGGCCAGGCTCCCTGCTGGATCCTTCAACAGCCAGTTGCGTTTTTCAAAATAGAAAACTGACTTTGAGCAAAGGCTCATTCAAGGTCACCCAGAAAACGGAGTCACCCTCACAAATCCATCATTCTTTCCATGGTATAGATTGAAATTTATCTTTCTAACCCTTTTCCCTAGTAAATCTTACATAGAAAGTTGTTGGGTTTGGGGATTTTTTTCCCTCAAATCAAGCTTAGTCTCTAAATTTATGTTGAGACCTACTTTCTCCTATGGTTAAGTGGGGAAAAAATACGAATGTTTTAATTAATTTAAATACTCATTTGTGCGTGTGCTGCATGCATGTGTGTGTGCACGTGTGTGTGAGGCACACTAGCCCATGCACGAGCATGCAGCGGCCAGAGGTCATGTGTCATCCTCCATTGTTCTCCACCTTATTTTTTGAAACAGGGCCCCTCACTGACCCTGGAGCTCACCCACTGTTAGAGCCGGGTGGCCCGGAGTCCCGGGGGATCTACCTACCTCTGCCCCACCTAAGCAGGGCACATGGCCCTTAGTGGGCTGTGGATCTGAACCCAGTACCCACTGGGCCATCTCCACAGGGTGGTTTATATTTAATATTTTTATTGATTGTAAAAAGAAACGACAGACTGGAACTCTTGAAACTGTGCCGGCCCAAATTTGCATAGATGGGAGAGGTGCTCTCCAGGCCACGCCCCTCGCTGAGGAGCTGTCTAGTGGCCGGTGTTATAAAAAAAGACTGAATGGCCGGCCACCTGTGAGGTCAAACACGGTTGAATATTGTCAGTTTCACGGGGTTGGGTTTTAATAAATGTTAACATGTAATAAAATGTTAGAATTCCTAGCAGGGTCCACAACAAGGTCCCAGGCAAGAGACAGATTAGAAGGCCCCAGCTCTCCCTGGAGTGGAAGCGGAGCATTACTAAGGTACTGTTCATTACAGCTGAAGTACTTTTCACATTAATGGTAAGTCTTTATTGTAAGCATCCCTTCTGGGGGCCAGAGTAGCCTGATTCTTGTTTTATTTTATTGAGACAGGGTCTCACTAGGTAGCCCAGGCTAGCCTGGACCTCTCAGTGTAGAGCAGACTGTGTCCTGAGTGCTGGGATCAGGTGGTTTGACTCTCCACCGACTGTGTTAGCTCTCTCCCAGGAGCCCTGACTGCTGGGCAGGACTGTCATCCACAGTCAGGCGGACTGCCCCCAGGGTGGCAGCAGCCACTCCGACACTCCAGGGGCTCGAGGAAGTTGCACAGCTACCCACAACCACAGCTGCTTGCTGCTGAAGCTGTCTGGCTGTTAGAGGCGCTGCCCCGCCCATGACTGCTTCCAGCAGCTTGCCCTGAACTAACTCACCGTCATCAAACGCTCTGGTAAACTCTGGATGATCTTGCCTTTCCCACCCAGACCAGAAGAGGAACGCTTTCCTGGAGGCCCAGCAGAGAGCCTGTAACTGGTGCAAGTGAAAGGACCAAGCAGACGCCATAAGAGACTGCTCAGTCCTTTCTCAGAGGTCAGGCCTCAATTTCAGTTTCCTGAGACTCAAGCAAGCAGTTTCTGGGAGGGATATGACTTAGTCCTTGCAGTAGCTCCCTTTCTGCACATACTTTGACTGTTCAAGGTTCAGCCATTTGTTTACTGTCTGGGACCCCTCACCAACTTAGAGCTACATGCATGGGTCAATGTGAACGTGCAAGGCCAGCCAGCCCCCATGGCAGTTCAAGGACAAAGCCTGGGACTTATCCAGGCCTGCCCCTAAAATGATAACTGTAACCCCCAACCAGTAAATTCAAAGGTTACATACCCTCACCCAATCATATGATACCAAGGCTTATACCACCCTGTCTGAAGTTTTTCCCTTTGAAAACCCCTCACCCTGAGAGTTCAGGGCCATCCTCCTGCACCCGCTGTGTCGGATGTTGGCTTCGGACCAAGCCCGGGCTTGCTTGTTATCAATAAACTCCTGTGTGGTTTGCATCGGATATTGGCTCTGTGGTGGTCTTGTTGGGGGATCTCAAGACGCGTATACAACACAAGCATAGTCCTTCATTGCACGAGAGTCGGCTGTGGTTGGTGCATGTCTGGCTGTGTGAGCATGTATTCGGCTCCCTTTGTGAACAGATAAGTGGGAAACATTCTTCTGTGCTGCCTCTTGGGATTACAGTGGTAGACCCAATAAAAAGGCTTCTCTCAAGTGATCTTTTCGTGTGTGTGTGTGTGTGTGTGTGTGTGTGTGTGTGTGTGTGTGTGTGTGCATGTGTGTGTGAACGCACATTCATGCATCTGTACATACATGTGGAGACGGTGGTCGATGGCAAGTGTTTTCTTCAATCACTCTCAACCTTATTTCCTTTTGTTTTTGTTTTTTCCAGACAAGGTTTCTCTGTGTAGTCCTGGCTGTCCTGGAACTCACTCTGTAGACTAGGCTGGCCTCGAATTCACAGAGATCTTCCTGCCTCTGCCTCCTAAGTGCTGGGATTAAAGATGTGTACCACCACTGCCCAGCTTTCCCCGTTATTTTTTTTTTTTGATAGAGGGTCTCTCACTGAATAGTTTACCTATCAGCTAGATTATCTGGCCAGCAACCCCGAAGGATCCGTTCATCTCTGCCTCCCTAGGGCTGGGATCACAGCCCCATTTCTCCAAGCTTTTGGAGACAGATTCTGAGGATCAAACTCAGGCTTTTGAGCTCTCCACAGACTGAGCCGGCTCCCTAGCCGAGTGGACTCATCTAGTAACAGGAAGAAGGAAGGATACATCGGTGAAGCAGGCCACAGTGGAGATAACGGCTATAGATCGCGAAAGAAAGCAGGAGAGAAAGTTCCAGAGAGCTGTGGAGCGCTAAGATTCCAACACCCTAAACACAACACGCGTGACATTGGTTGCTGCATGAGTAAGGGCCCCGGAACCTGAGACCTGTACAAGAACTGTAACCACAGAAGGTGCCATTTGCTGCCACTCCTGCCAGAAGCGGAGGATTCCAAAACACTGCCGAGTGCTGGCCACTGACGGTCAAGTTAGCCTCCAACCTGAGAGCTGTAAGTCTCTGGCTTCGAAAGGCCTTAGAACTCTAAACCTCTGGGGCTTGGGCACTCAGCGCAGTTTGCCGGGCGCAGAAGATCTTGTCCTCAACCTTCTGTGATTCCTATAGGGTTCCTGCTATATATCTGATCGGGGACAGAGAGAGGAACTGACGTAAGCCTGCAGGTCCATGACCTTCACTCTCATGGGGCCCAGCGTCCTCAGTTCAGTGACCTGGAGTTTGGCTCCAGGCAGGGAAGCAGGAGCTGCGGCGGGCCGCGTGCACAGCTGCAGACCCTGGACAGGGAGAGCAGCTGGTCTTTGGTTTCCCACATCTCCTGCAACCCCACCCTTGAGAAAAGCTGCAGCAGGAGCAAAATCTAGGTGTCTGGGGATAAGAGAAAACCAGCAGCCGAGGAGAAAGGTATCAGATAAACTCTCCCTCTTCCTGCCTGGGTCTTGGCAAAACAGGAAGTGAGGCCGTGAACAGAAACTTGAGTCGGGCATTATCTGATGGCTGAGGAGTCGCATACATTGGTAAGAAGGCCGTGTGTTTGTTCAGGCCGGCGAGCTGCAAGTTAAATCGGGGGTTGGAGGCCCAGCGGCACTGCCCAAACCCTACAGAAGCACTTCTTCCTCAATGTCAGAAAAAGGTCACCCACCGCAAGTCACGACTCCCGTTTGTACCATCGGTGTCCACCAGAGGGCAGTGTAACCCCAGGCATGGGGAAGAGGATGCCAGCTCTGTCACCCCAAGGCTGAAGCCTCCCCGGGGCGGGGTGGGTGGGGTGTGGAGTGATTACTGACGTCTGCTGAGCCTTCGGTGACAGGCTGAGTTAAAAAACGGGGTGAGAAAGCACGCCTGGCCCCAGACCCAGCCTCCAGCTCCACAGTGGAGGATAGATAGTTCATCTCCAGGTTTACTATCAGCTCAGGTCAGGAAGGACCCATAGTCACATATCTTCCGTGTCCCGAGAACAGTTCTCAGTGCAGAGACTCAGAGGTGAATACAACAGTCTTCTTTGGAGCTGGCGAGAAGGTTCAGGTAGAAAAGTGCTTACTCCCTAAGCACAAGGACCCGAGTTCAATTCCCAGTACCCACGTAAAAGAGCCAGACCTTCATTTTCTCACTTCATAAAGAGACAGGGATGGGACTTCAGAACTCGACTTCGTTGCTCCTGTTTTCGTAGGGGGCCTGGGTCCTCACTTCAGCCCCGTATCCCAGGCTCTCTGCAATGATGGGGTCCACTTGTCATCTCGGTACTAGCCAGACCATCGTCACTCCCATTACTGACGGACAGCTTGCCCAGGAGAGATCTGAGATGATGAGTATTCCCAGAAGTGCCGAAAAAGAAAGAAAAGAGAGAAAGAAGGGGAAGTACCTTTATTCTAGGATGTCAGGGTGATGTAAATCAGTACCCACGATGCTAAAGCGTATTTAACATGTGCAGTACGTAAAGCAGATCAGGGTATCCACCCAGACAAGCGGATCAGGGTATCCACTCAGGTGGGTGGAGTGCCGAAAAAGAAAGAAAAGAGAGAAAGAAGGGGAAGTACCTTTATTCTAGGATGTCAGGGTGATGTAAATCAGTACCCACGATGCTAAAGCGTATTTAACATGTGCAGTACGTAAAGCGGATCAGGGTATCCACCCAGACAAGTGGATCAGGGTATCCACTCAGGCGGGTGGAGGGCCTGTGCTCTTTGGGATGGGTAGGGAGAAGGCTGAAGTGGGTGGGGCTGCTGTGGGATTCCTTGAATACTAAAATTAATCCAACACGGACTAGAAAGCCTCTGCTGTGCTGTTAGAGGAGTGATCGGCGAGTAATGAAACCTGTGCACATCCTCAGGCTTCCTTTGCCCCTCTGAATCCACTCCCCACAGCCCCCACGCTGTTTTGTGTCTGGGAAACTGACCTCTAGGTGCTGTACATCCCCAACCCCCAGCTCCCACAGAGGAAAGGAGAGAAGGGGAGGGAAGCAAATTTGGGGTACTTCTTCCCCAGCTCCCCATTGTGGTCCGTCTTGTTCATGTCCTCTCCTTGAGGCCACAGCTTCTGTCAGAGGCCCTGTCCATACACACAGACATAGATAGATAGATAGATAGATAGATAGATAGATAGATAGATAGATAGATGGATGGATGGATGGATGGATGGATGGATGGATGGATGGATGGATGGGTGGGTAGACGGATGGACGGACGGATGGACAGACAGACAGACAGACAGACCGAGAAATGTCCTGTAACTGCTTCCTTCATGGACCCTGCAGGCCTGGAAGTAGGAATGTGCTTTTGCTGTCCCAGTCCTGGGCACCGCCCCATCCCTTAAAGCTGCGCCTTCATAAATAGTCATTTACTACACTCCGTAGCCACCCCATTGAGTCAAGTGTGACATCTCTCTCCTACTGAGACCCAAGAGGGAGATTCATCTGATAAGACGGAAAGGCAGTTAGAAACGATGCTCAGAAGAGAGCAGGCCAGCAAGGACCTACTAGACACAAGAAAACAGCCCTGGGCAGCAAAGACAACATCGAGACCTGGGACCTGAGAAAGAAATGTCTTTAAAATGGACCTGATGGTGCATTCATCTCTGGACAAGCTAGAAAGGAAAGAGAGGTCATAGGGGTCGTGAAGTTGGGTTCAGGCAGGCTGAGGGTAGATGTCACATATTTATGGGTAGTTGAACTTTTTCTGTTGCCTGGAATTGGTACTTGGCCCTCCGAATTGGGAACAGAAGCATTACATAATCCATATTATTTTGTTATTGTTCTTGTTTTTGTTTTGATTTGATTCTGAGACTGTTAGTGCAGGCTAACTTCAAACTTGAGTTCCTCCTGCCCCAGCTTTCCAAATACTGGGAAGACAGATGCGCCTCACCATATCCTGCAGAAGTGATCCACATTCCTAAAGAGAACATCTGCCGCCGGGCGGTGGCGCACGCCTTTAATCCCAGCACTCGGGAGGCAGAGCCAGGCGGATCTCTGTGAGTTCGAGGCCAGCCTGGACTACCAAGTGAGTTCCAGGAAAGGCGCAAAGCTACACAGAGAAACCCTGTCTCGAAAAACCAAAAAAAAAAAAAAAAAAAAGAGAACATCTGCCAGCAGGGGGCAGACTCTTCCTGGGGCCTAATTAAAAAAAAAGTGTTAACAGCTAAATGCTGCAAAACTTTTGTCCCTTTTCCAAAAAGATGTGTGTGTGTGTGTGTGTGTGTGTGTGTGTGTGTGTGTGTGTGTGTGTGTGTTATTGGAGCCATCAAACCAGCCAGTACTGTGAAAATCAACATGGTAACATGGATACCTGACGCTGACTCCTGCAGAACCCTCCAGAGCCTAGGCCCCTTACTTGTGGGGCAGAATATGAGCAGTGCCTCCCCCTGGGAGGGTTCACAACCTTGGGCTACCCTCTAACTGTGCTCAGCAGGCCTGCTGTGAGGAGGGATGCTAGATCCTTGTGGACTGAAGATGACCTGTCAGCGGACAGCCTGCCCACACTCCATGCCCCCATTTCCATTTCCTCAGTAGGCAAGTGTGTTTGGACATTTGGTCTCCAACTAATAGTGCTGTTTGGGAAAGCTTGTCAAATTTAGGAGGTAGAGCCTCACTGGAGGAAGTAGGTCACTGAGGGTGAGGTTTAAAGTTCTATGGCCCCACTTCCTGTCTGCTCTCTACTCTCTGCCTCAGAAGTAATGCGATTAACCCCTCACTCTCCTGCTGCTATGAGATACTCACAGAGAAGACCACTCAGACAGTCTATAGTCAACTGAAAGGCTTTATTCCAGCCAATGGAACTACACTCAGGTGTTCGGGACCCAAGTGTAGCCTCACTTGGAGTGTTTAGAGTAAGTGTATTCTGACTTTCCCCACAGGGACCATCAGCTCCCCAGTAATGATGCAAAGACTTCTTATTAACTATAAAAGCTTGGCTCAGCCGGGCGGTGGTGGCGCATGCCTTTAATCCCAGCACTCGGGAGGCAGAGCCAGGCGGATCTCTGTGAGTTCGAGGCCAGCCTGGGCTACAGAGTGAGTTCCAGGAGAGGCGCAAAGCTAGACAGAGAAACCCTGTCTCGAAAAACCAAAAAAAAAAAAAAAAAAAAGAGCTTGGCTCATAGCTTAGGCTTGTTTCTAACTAGCTCTTATAATTTAAATTAACCCATTAATTTGCTTTCTGCTTTATTACTTCATCTCTGTATTGCCCATCCTGCTTGCTCTCTGTGTACCCTGACATCTCCTTTTCTTCTTCCCAGCATCCTCTCTGCCCCAAATATCCTGCCTAGCTATCGGTTGTTCAGCTTTTTATTAAAGCTATCCAAGTGACATATCTTCACAGTGTACAAATAGATTCTTTTTTTTTTTGGTTTTTCAAGACAGGGTTTCTCTGTGTAGTTTTGGTGCCTATCCTGGATCTCACTCTGTAGACCAGGCCTGCCTCTGTCTCCTGAGTGCTGGGATTAAAGGCATGCGCCACCACCGCCCAGCTACAAATAGATTCTTCCGCAACATTTCCCTGCTGTGGGATGTCATTCTGTATGCTGTGAATATGTGTTGCTCTGATTTGATTGATAAATAAAACACTGATTGGCCAGTGGTCAGGCAGGAAGTATAGGCAAGGCAGGCAGATGAGGAGAATTCTGGGAAGAGGAAGGCTGAGTCAGAAGTCGCCAGACAGACACAGAGGAAGCAAGATGACTAGGCAGAACTGAAAAAAGGTACCAAGCCACGTGGCTAAACATAGATAAGAATTACGGGTTAATTTAAGTGTAAGAGCTAGTCAGTAATAAGCTTGAGCTAATGGCCATACAGTTTGTAATTAATATAAGCCTCTGTGTGCTCACTTGGGGGGCTCAAGTGGAAGAGATTTGTCCCAACCACTGGCCAGGCAGGACACAGGAAAACTTTCAGCTACATATCCCCCTTTTTGTCTAAAAAGGAAAAGTTTTAGCTCTAACATAGTAAAACTACATACAATAGAAACAATTATCAAGTAAGAATTATATTCACAATGTCCAGTCCATTTGTATTTGGCAAATTCAGAGAAAATACTCCATTATTTATCCTCTCTTGAGGAGTCCAGAGTTTTGTACCTAATTTACTTTCTATCATGACTAAGGAAAACTCTATAACTATCTAATCTTCAACTGCATCAAAGACCTGAGAAGGATATAATATTACCTGAGTAAACAGGAAGTGCAGAGCAAGCATCTTCCAAAAACTATAAGAAATGACAGAAACCTCTGGCTGCCTGGACAGTCACTCAAGTTTCCTCTGTAATGTTGGGGCATCCAACTATGGCCTACAGATCTAGAATATCTGACAGACTTTTCTGTGAAGCAGTAATTTCTGAAGGACTGTCCTACCTCGTCTTGGCAGTTGCCTTCTTTTGTGCCCTGCTTGTCCTGTTTGGACAGCATGCTGTCAGCCATCCAGGCAAGGTCATTTTCTTGCCTAAATGGCTAGCTTTTGCCACAAAAAAAGCAAACTCCATATGGAGGTTCTTTGATCCCATCATCCTTTTTTGAAGTAAATTTGGTACTTCCAAGAGCAGATGTGTCTCACTGTCATGAAAAGCCTTCTATTCCTAAAACATTTTAAATGCCATATTCTGCAGGTCTCTGAAGTCTTTGAAGATGGCTTCTCTATCTAAAATATATCTTTGTATGACTTTGAAAACATATGTAACATGATTATAAACTTAATTGTAATAGGTGACTAACTATTAACCTGTATTTCTTTATTATCCTAAATAGCTTTCAAGTACATTACATTTTTAAAATGAACTGTAGAGGTACAATGTCTTAAACAAGAAACATATATACAGTATAAGAAAAATAACCTTAAATGTGTATCAGTGCCAGGCAGTGGTGGCGCACGCCTTTAATCCCAGCACTTGGGAGGCAGAGGCAGGTGGATCTTTGTGAGTTCGAGGCTAGCCTGGTCTACAGAACGAGATCTAGGAAAGGCTCCAAAAGCTACACAGAGAAACCCTGTCTCAAAAAACCAAAAAAAAAAAAGTGTATCAGTATGCAAAAATCCATACCAATGTAAAATATTTGAGACTAGTGGTTGTTCAAAAGTAGACTCAGCAATCGACCATTTTATCTCATCATTTCTATATTACATTCCTCTTTTTCCTTCAGAAAGAGATCCCTGAATCTAATCTTTGTTTAGCCTTCTCCCTGACCATGACCAGTAACAATTTGTAACCAACCCCCCTAAATGATAACAAATATCCATAACCCACCAAACAACCAAAACCACCCACCCCACCCCTTGAGTTATGTTCTCTAGACTGCTTCATGTTGTCTGGGGGTGCTGGCATCTTTGGGGGACCCTGAGGAAATTAGAATAATAATCAAGTCTGGCTAGAATAGTCTGTGAGGTTGGACCTTCTCGGCCAGCAACCTTGAAGCTGTTCTGGATGCAGAACTCTGAACAGAGGCACTCTGGGAGGCTGGATCACGTGGGCCACCCATTTTCATTGATGTCTGGTCCCCCTGGCTCTGAAAACACATAAACTTTCAAAGGTAACATGCATATCTGCATTAACACAAATACGGATTGTGCAGTGTGCACAAGCCAGGCAAAGATGATTTTTTGTTCTTTGTTTGAGCAGGTAAAATATATATCACCTGTCTTGTAGTTTTTCTAGGTTTCTTTCTTTTTCTTTTTTTTTTTCCAAAGATTTATTTATTTATGATGTATACAGTGTTCTGCCTGTACACCAGAAGAGGGCACCAGATCTCATTACAGATGGTTGTAATGAGAATTACAGGTGGTTGCTGGGAATTGAACTCAGGACCTCTGGAAGAGCAGCCAGTGCTTTTAACCTCTGAGCCATCTCTCTAGCCCCCTAGGTTTATTTCTTTATGTCTGTAACCAGGATTTTCAGGAGGTCTCCCCCTGATCAAATCTGATCTATATCAACCTTAATGAATTCCACAGCCTTTCATTTTCTGTGGAAACAGCATAACCTCTTCCCCAAAGTAATATATTTTTTGACTTCCATTTTGAAGTTAAAACATTTTTAAAATATATAGGTTGGTTTAATTTAGGAGTTTTCATAATCCAGTGTCCTCTCAGCAGCTATTGTTTGCCCATCACCAATCAAAAAATTTAAAGACAATACAACACCCTACAGGATCCAAACTCCCCGTGTATTTCCCCTCTCTACATGTCTTATCCTTTTTATATTATTTAATTTTCTCTTTAAAGATTTTATCTTATTATTTATAAACTATTTTTTTCTATGTCTATACCTATTTTCTTTTCTTTTTTAAGCCTAATGAACATTTTTTAAACACGCTGTAACCTGTTTAGAGGGTTTTTTTCATCTCGATCTGTCTTGACTACATACCTGTAACTCCTTCTGACTGCATGAGCAAAACCTAAACCACCATGCAGCTTAGTTTAGCACACGGTGCTGGCAGCCGGCTCCAGCCCACCAAGAACCAGCCTGCCTGAGACTGCAGGACTAGGAAGCTACATCTGGCTCTTTGTCCAGAATTTTTTTTTTCTTTTTCAGGTCCTATGTTTGGCTATTTGAGGTTCCACATTGGACACCATTTGTAGTCTGACTTTTTCATCGGGACCATCAGCTCCCCAATAATGACACAAAGACTTCTTAATTATGAAAATTTGGCTGATAGCTTAGGTTTTTTTCTAACTGGCTCTTATAACTTAAATTAACCCATTTCTATTCATTTACTTTCTGCCTTGTGGTTTTATTACCTCATCGCTGTATTGCCCATCCTGCTTGTTCTCTGTGTCTCCTGGCATCTCCCTTTCTTCTTCCCAGCATCCTCTCTGCCCTGGAAATCCTGCCTAGCTATTGGCTGTTCAGATTTTTATTAAACCAATCCACGGAGCTTCTCATCAGGAGATCAAATTCTAGTTAAATCTAACATGGCCTCAGAAAGAATACAAGATGAAGGAGCCTCTGTATTATCTCACCCATCACACTGACATCATGTCTTCCCTTCCATAATGGATAAAATCCCCTCAACCTGTATCTAAAATAATGATATTATGTCTACCCTTGCCGTAATGGATTATATCCCCTCAACCTGTGTCTCAAAGAAATCCCTCCTCTCTGAAGTTGCTTCTTGTGAGAGATTTGGTCACAGCAAAGAGAAAAGTCCCTAATCCAGCCTGGTTGCCTCTCTGCTGACCTTTGATCAGAACCAGGGGCAAAGAGCTTCCATCCAGTAGAGATGGTTTTAGAAAGGAGATGAAGAAGAAGATTCCTTCTTGGGACAGATGGGCTTCTGCACACAAACTCTAAGAAAAAAAATGCAGACTGGGTTGGACAGGGACCTCGGTGTGGGATATCCTCGACCTCGGTGTGGGATATCCTCGGCCTGAAAAGAAGAGTGCAAAGCTGAACCGGAGGACAGCTCAAGAGAGGAGGAAAGGCAGCACATTAGTGTGAAGGCGTCAGTCCAGCGGAAAACGCTCCAGCTCGTGCTACGACTAAAGGTCACAAACACGCGTGCTGTGGCGTGGTCGCCAGTCACCCTGAAAGAGTGTAAGAGAGTGTGCCCACAGCCCAGGCTGGTCATAGGATGGAATGACCTGCTGAGCTCTGCGGGCCAATCCCCAGGGCCAACTCCACCTTCTACACAAGCGTGAAAATAGACAGTTTCCCTGGGAAAAGAAAAGAGAAAACTAAGGCCAGCCTCAGGCTGGCCAATGAGAAGCTGAGGGAACAAAATGGGGGGCGCTGACCAGTTCAGAGGGTGCTGCCCTCATTACATCAGACTTGGGCTGTTGGTCAGTGTCTAGGGAGAGAAAACACAGCATCCTCCCCTTTCTCTTATTTTTAAGGAGAAATCTGGGCCACCATAGGAATCAAACTCTGGAAAACTCTCAGTCACTGGCAGTACTGGTCAAAGACACCAGACAGGTACAGTGTTCACAAATGACTCTGTGTGTGTGTGTGTGTGTGTCCTTTTCCTGCTGCTCAGCTCTGAAGGAACTGCACCATCAACTGTCACTTCCTGTTTGCCTCACACGCCAGCATCTGCTTCCCTTACCCTTGACCCCTGGCTCCTGTCATTGGTTCTGTGTATTAGTCAGCTCTGGCCATAACAATGCTGCATAACAAACAGCTCCCAGACTCAACTGCTTACAACAGCAAGCATGGGATTTTCTCATTCGTGACTCTGGAGATCAGTGAGTACCTGTCAGCTTTGGGCTGAAGGTGGCCCGGATGCTGGGCACAGCTCAGGCTCAGGACTGCTTCCTGGATTTGTTTCACTCTCCTGGGAGCAGCAGCTGCCCAAGGAAGGGTGTTCTCATGTCAGATGGCAACGGCAGGAGGTGAGCGAGACAGAATGCCTGATGATTCGACTTTCTGAAAATGTCATATTGTCACTTCCCTCCGGGCTGTTACTCAGAGTCCCACGGGAAAAGCCCAAGCTGGGGAGTTGAGAACATAGATCTCATCTGAGGCAGGGCAGAAAGAAGAAATGAAGGGGCCATGGGAAGGGAAAGGAGTCTGGTTGGAGCCTCTCATCACAGGCTGGGAATCAACTACAACGTCATAAAGATTTGCTGGGAAGGTTGCTGACATAGAGACAGTATTTCTTTCTTTTTTTAATTAATGTACTCTGTGTGTGTGTGTGTGTGTGTATGTGTGTGTGTGTGTGTGTGTGTGTGTGTGTGTGTGTGTGTGTGTGTGCGTGCAGGCAAGTGCCTGCACCCATACGGATCAGAGGGGGCACCAGATCCCCTGGAACTGGAGTTCCAGGCAGTTATGTTGCTCAGAACAGAACTCCTGTCCTCTAGAGGAGCAGCAAGCACTCATAACCACCGAGTCATCTTTCCAGCCATAGGGATTTGTTTGTTTGTTTGTGTTTGTTTTTCGAGACAGATTTTCTCCGTGTAGCTAACTCAGGTTGTCCTGGAACTCACTCTGTAGACCCGGCTGGCCTGGAATTCACAGAGATCCACCTGCCTCTGCCTCCTGAATGCTGGGATCAAAGGCGTGTGGAACCATGGCCCAGCTTCCAAGCGCCTCTTTCTATTAAGCCCTGTTTTTAAATGTCTTTTAATGAACTCCAACCCTGATTCATATCGGCTCACCTTGAAATTCTTTTTGGCAAAGGATCCAGCTTTACCTGAGTGGAAAGTCTCTAAAGGATAAAGGAACTCCTCAGGGCTGCTGGAGACAGCAAGCACTCCCTGACCACTCTCCAGCCTCCAACACTATTTTTTCTTTTAAATAAGCACATGTTTGGGTACAAAGCCTACCAATTTGGAAAGAAATCCTTTCAGAGAAGGACCAGAGAGATGGCTAAGCAGGTAAAGGGGCCTGATAACTGGAGTTTGGTTGCCAGAACCCACGTGGTGGAAGGAGAGAATGGGGTTCCAGAAGTTTGTCAGCTGCCTTTCAACACCATGCTGTGGCACGTGAGGGGAGAGAGAGAGAGAGAGAGAGAGAGAGAGAGAGAGATGAGAGAGAGATGGAGCGTGAGAGAGAGAGAGAGATCTTCCAGACTTTCAGAGCCGATGAAAAAATGAAAAAAAAACGAAGAAGAAAGATTCCAAAACCATCACTGGCCGAGGCGGGCGGCGGCGGCGGCAGCTCCAAACACAGCTTTCATGCCTGAGAGGCCGGGCTCACTGAGCTGAACCCCGCCCCATGCCGTCCACCTTGCTTACTGTGATGCTATGTTGTTGGCTATGAAGTCGGCAGCTCCTATTCCACATGCCCTGGACCACGATGGGAGTCTGAATGCCAGCTGACTAGCAGCTTCTCCCAGTGGGGACAGGTAACGAGAGGAAAATCCACAGGAACGGCCCTGAACGCACCACAGCTGGCTGGGGACGGCCATCACACAGCTGCACACTAATTAACTTATGTCAAGTATAAAGAGACCAGAGCGGGAGGCGCCTGGTGTTCAGGGTAACAGCTGGTCCGCTACACATCACACGGCCATACCTGGGATGGCCCCGTTCACAGAGACAGAAAGTGGGTTGGTGGCCGCCAGGGACAGGGGAGTGTGCAGAGGGCACGGAGCTTCAGTATGGAGATAGAAAACGGCGATGGGCACGATAACGTGAGTGGACACTTTAAAGTGATTAAATGGGGGCTGGAGAGATGGCCCAACAGTTAAGAGGTCTCGCTGCTCCCATGGAGAACTGAGTTCGGTTCCCAGCACCCAAGTGAGATGGCTCACAGCTATAAGTATGGCCTATAACTCCAGTTCTGGGGGTCTGACACGCTCTTCTGGCTCCTTTGAGCACCAGTATTTATGTGCGCATACACACACACACACACACACACACACACACACACACACACACACAGTTACAAATAATTTTAAGCTGGGTGTGGTGCTGCACACCTTTAATCCCAGCACTCAGGAGGCAGAGGCAGGAGGATCTCTGTGAGTCTGAGGTCAGCCTGGTCTACAAATCAAGTTCCAGGACACAGAGAAACCCTGTCTTGAAAACACAAAACAACAAAAAACAAAGCCCTATATGTTCAATACCAGTACTTCACAAAACAAACAATCCCAGTGCTCAAGGATGGAGGTGGGATTGGATGGTGGAGACAGGATGATCTGGTCCGAAGTCATTCATCCTCAGCTACATAGAGAGTTTGAGGTCAGCCTGGCCTACTTGAAACCCTGCCTCAAGATAACAAAGTCTCAAAATAATAATAATAATAATAATAATAATGTTTGGGGGAAGTGATGGCAAATGCTTGTAACCCCAGCACTCAAAAGGCAGGAGGATCAGTAAAGTTCAGGGCCAGCCTAATCTATGTAGTCAGCTTCAGGCTAACCAGAGCTACATGAGGACCTGCCTCAAGAAAAAAAACAAAACAAAAAAAAGGTAAACTAGTACATAAATAATTTTAGTTTTAAAATTTACGCCAGGCGGTGGTGGCACATGCCTTTAATCCCAGCACTCGGGAGGCAGAGCCAGGCAGATCTCTGTGAGTTCAAGGCCAACCTGGGCTACAGAGTGAGTTCCAGGAAAGGCACAAAGCTACACAGAGAAACCCTGTCTCAAAAAACCAAAAAAACACGCCTTTAATCCCAGCACTCGGGAGGCAGAGCCAGGCGGATCTCTGTGAGTTCGAGGCCAGCCTGGGCTACCAAGTGAGTTCCAGGAAAGGCGCAAAGCTACACAGAGAAACCCTGTCTCAAAAAACCAAAAAAAAAAAAAAAAAAAAAAAAAAAAAAAAAAAAAAAACCAAAAAAAAAAAAAATTGTAATCACTGGGAAATCCACCTTTCTGCATCTGTGTTATACTTTGGTGGTAACTGAGGTGGGGGTGAGGTGCCCATGCATGGGTATGGAGAAGCCAGAGAAAGATGGAGGCCTTCCTCTATTGATTTCTGCCTTATTCCTTTGAGATGTGCTCTCTCACTAAGATGGACATCACTATTTGTGTGTGTGTGTGTGTGTGTGTGTGTGTGTGTGTGTGTGTGCACTCTCATTAGTGCAAGTATGTGTGTGTGTGTTTGATCATGTGTAGGTATGGGGGGGTTTACACTGTGTTTGCATATGTTGAGTGCACACGCCTGTGTGTACCTGTGGAAATCTGAAACTGATGCTCTGTGTCTTCCTCAACTGCTCTCCATTTTATTGAACTCTCCATCCCGGGTCTCTGGCTGATCTGGTTAGCCTTGTCAACCAGATTGTCCCGGGAAACTCCTGACTGTGCCTCCCAACTGCTGGGGTTGCAGACAGAGCCACACTCCTGGACATTTATGTAGGCCCTGGAGAGCTGAACTCTGGTCCTCACACATCACAGCAAGTGGTTCATCCACTGGCCGACCTCCCCGGGCCCTGCCATTTTCTTCTTTCAGCTAAGCTGGTAGCCAGCAAGCCCCGACGATCCTCCTGCCTCTGCCTCAGCTCCCTACCCAGCATCGAGTTACAAGAACACACAGCCATGCCCTGCTTTTTATGTGGGAACTGGAAAGCTGCACTCTGGTCTTCACACCTAGGCAGCAAACATGTTACCAATTAAGCCATCTTCCCAGTCCTGCTGGCCGTGTTTACAGGACAGAGAAATAAATATGGAAGTGAGGAGGGAACTGAACTCTAAGAAGAAAGAGAAATTGTGCATGTGTAAGGAATGGAGGGAAAAGGCAGGGCTTGGCGTCCTCAGGGCATGGTGGACCATGTTACCAATTTAATTTTCCTATGAACATCAAGAATCGAGTTTATACTATTTGGGGGGAAATATAGACAAAAATTCAAGTGCTGGGTATACTATACTAAACATTGATGGTTCGATATATTTATTATGTCAAAGAGTACAATGTCAAGTCACTGGGGATAAACTGCAGGATTTCTCATGCACAGAAATTAAATTTTAATTTTGGCCATATTCAAGGGTTTCCATCTCGATATCTTATTTACTATGTGGTAGTATAAATTTTTGAATCTGCTCACAAAGTTTTGCATGAAAAACAATTCTGATGAGTCTTTTTATTGAAAGCCAAATTAGGGCGTGCAAGGTGGCTCGTCGGGTAAAAACACCTGCCACCAAGACTAATGACCTGAGATGTCCCCTGGCACTCACGGTAGAAGGGAAGAATTGACTCCTTCAAGTTGTCCTCTGATCTCCACACATGCCACATGCACGTATGTGCACATGTGTGCGCATGCACACACACACACACACACACACACACACACACACACACACACACACACAAATAAATTTTTAAAGTGTAAAAATAATTGAAGTCAAATGAAGGTCGGGGACTGTAGCCTAGCACTAGAATGTTTACTTGACAACACAAAGCTCAGGTTGCATGCCGAGCACTGTGAAAAATAAAATAGAAAGCCAAATGAATATGTGTGTACTGTGTGTATATATCTGTGTATATATACATATGTACATGCATATGTATTTACATTAGTTTATGTAAAAGAAAGCAATTTTCCTGACAATAAAATTATAGACAGTTCTTAAGCTCATGACCATCTGCTGCTGGATTTGGCTTTGACTTAAAGCTCAGCCCAAATCAGTTCAACTCTTATCTCTGAAGACTTGGGAAGTAAGGTAAGGTCGCCCGAGACTCCAGGGAAGCCAGCTCTGAGGGACGCGCTCCCTCGCCTGGCTGAGCCCACTGTTTCTTGCCTTTCCCCGAGTTTCACCTCCCTCTTGCCAGCTGCCATCATCCAGACTCTTCCTGAGCTCAGTGTCTGAAGAGAAGAAAATGTCAAGTGTCTTGCAGGCATCGATATTTCTGCAAGACTGTTCCAAAGTAATTCATTACTGACTTTTTTTTCCCCCCAGCTTCCCAAGTGCCATTTAATACCTTCAATTTATCATTCCCTGCGGTCCCTGCCTGCGGAAGGGCAACATCATCATCCACAGACCTGACAGCCAGGGTTTTTAACTTGGTATCTGTCTGCCTGTCACTGCGGGCAACACTGTCTGTGAGTGCTGGCTCTATCCCTGAGGCCCCACTGCCCCCTCCACCCTCACCACTTTCTAAGGATGGATGAAGGAGGAGACTGGAGATGGAGGAACATACTGCAATCCCGGCACTTAAGACATGGAGGCAGGAAGGATCAGAAGTTCGAAGTCATTCTTGGCTGCCTAGAAAGTTCAAGACCACTGGACATGGAGGCACGTGCCTTTAATCCCAGCCCTCGGTTGACACAGAGGCAGGCAGAGCTCTGAGTTTGAGGCCAGCCTGGTCTACATAGTGAGTTCCAGGACAGCCAGGGCTACATCTCAAAAGAAAGGAAAAGAAAAGGAAGAAAGGGAAGGAGGGAGGAAGGGAGGGGAGGAGGGAAGGAAGGCCTGGTCTCGAACTTGAGACCTTGTCTTTTGGAAAAGGGTGAAGGGAGAGAGTAGAGGTGAATGTCCTCTGTCGCCCAGATGACAGCTGGAGGTGACACCTACTGACCAAGAGCCACATGGTCACCTTAAAGTCTGCAAGAACCTACCTCCAGGTGGGGGGACCCTGGAACAAAGGGGAAACCGAGGAACTGAGGATGGACGTTTCTGTGGCCATGTATATTTCTCTAGACAGAGAAGCCCTCTGGCTTCCCTTCTATAGAACAGGAATAAGCCTTTATTTAAGAGAATTTCCGCCGGGCAGTGGTGGCGCACACCTTTAATCCCAGCACTCGGGAGGCAGAGTCAGGTGGATCTCTGCGAGTTGGAGGCCAGCCTGGGCTACAAAGTGAGTTCCAGGAAAGGTGCAAAGCTACACAGAGAAACCCTGTCTCGAAAAACCTAAAAAAAAAAAAAAAAAAAAAAAAAACCCTAAAAAAAAAAGAGAGAGAATTTCCATATCACTGAGCAAAGAAGCTCCCCAAAGCCCAGCACAGAAGTCTGCTTGGACGCCACTAGAATCTCTTTTCTTCAATACTGGGTCTGATGTAGCCCAGGCTAGCCTAGAACTCACTGTAACTATATAGCTGAGAATAGCTTTGCACTGCTGATCCTCTTGGCCATGACAGAGAAACAGGATGGAAATATCTGTCTTTCCACCTCTGCCACCTAAGTGTGGGGATTACAGGTGCACACCATCACATCTGCACTCTACCAGCTGACCCCCAAGGAGCATCTTGGTCCCCAAATCAAAGTCACACTGTGTGCTCCCGACTACTGACCTCTTTTGGTCTCCACATGTTCTTCTGACTGTATCCTCTGCCACCACAGCGGCTTGACCTGAGTGCAGCCATCATGCACCATAACACTGGCCCTGGCCTGTTTCTCCACCTGCTTCCCAGAGCTACAGACAGTCAAAACCATGGGAAGGTTATGCAAAGCTCTGTGACTGGACGCTGGTGCTCTCAGAGCCAATAATGTGAGCTTGAGGTAAACCAGGTGTATTGTAGCCAAAAGGAAAGTCATTTCTTTCCTGACCACAGTAGGAGCCCCTCCTTCTGACCCAAATGGCAGGGATCCAGCTGTCCTGCTGCTACCCTTGGCCATGCTTCTGCCCGAAGGTCCCCAATAAACTGTGACCCTGGATCTGTCTTTTTCTTCTGTCCCTTAGCATCTTTGGAGTCAATTGTTCTCCACCGCCTTTTCCTGGGAACACACACACACAAACACACACACACACACACACACACACACACACACACACACACACACACACAAACCCCCTATGGGCAAGGGCTCATCAGCCTTGCTGGGTACACAGTAGTCACTCCACACATTTGCAGAACTGAAAGGAACTTATGTATACTCTGAGTTCTATCAACCAAATAGAATTCAGCCCTCCCTTTTCTACTATCATTGGGGAATTTTCCAAGGACGTTTCTGAATCACTGAAGTGCCCCTGCTGATCCTCAGAGCTCCATGGGCTACTGCACTTATTCTAACATGCTTTGAATGTTTCCTTGGCTTGCTACCAAAATGAGGCAAACATATCCCAATCTGTCTTTTGCCTCCCGTGGTGCCTCCGTCAGCTTGCGAATCTGGCTGTGCATATAGAGAGTCAGGTGACTTTAACAAGAAGGTCTATTTTTCTCGCCCGTAGCAATGCAGCCCGAGGTTCCCGCGTGACTGTGCAGGGTCAGACATGTTGGTCTTTCCATCCTTTTTCTCTGGCATGGCCAGATGTGGCCCTTTCCATCAATCCAACCTGTAAGTCTGTGTCTCAGCCTATGAAGAACAGAAGGCAGAAGGGGAGAGGTTGTATGACCTGGAACAGATTGTTTCTACCCCCATCCGGGGACAGCTCTGAGCTACTTGCCTGTGCCTGGCAGCAAGAAACTCAGCCGCCAGGGTCCTCGGTAAAGTCTTCACTGTGATGAGTGGACTTCCTAGTGACCCTGTTTCCTACTCTACTGAGAATTAGGATCACAGATACATAGACTTCCAGAATTGTGTGTTACACACAGACACAGACACACACATACACACACACACACACACACACACACACACACACACACACACACACACAGAGTTAACAGCATGTGTGTTAGAACCAGGCTCTTGAGTTCAAATCCCCTCTCTACCACTTACTGCCTGCATGTTATTAAACACATCACTCAACCAGTCTCAGCCTCTTCATGTGTAAAATAAGGTTAATAAGAGCTTAACGTGAGAACTACATGTTACTACATATAAAGCATGTCACCAGAGACTGGGTACGTAGGGTCAGTGGTGGAGAACTCATCTACCATGCGGGAGGCCTGGGTGGGAGCCCCAGCACTGAGGGGAAGAAAAATGCATCACCGGACACATATGGGGTGCTCGGCAGAGTGGCTACCATTAGGAACATCCGAACTCTGCAGAGTCCCAGGTCCCGAGTAAGGATGGCGGACAGCCTCATCGAGTTTGGCTTCCTAGGCCTCTGACAGCACTTATCATCCACACTCATGTTCTGCTCTGGGTCGTGTCCCAGATGGCTGAAAGCCACTGGAAACTAAAGGGCCAGGGAAATGGAGTGCCACCATCAATTAGAATCAACTTGTATTCTGATATGCCCATCTCGCTCACATCCTGAATGCATTTTTAATGACATCTCAAAGGGTAATGGAGGAAGCTGATAGCAAATGAAACTGCACTACGGTTAGATCTTCAGCTCTGTGTTTACATCTCTACGCTCCAGACGTCCTAACAGACAGACAGAGGCTCCACTTCAGGATGGGATAATGGAACTCTGTGTTCTGATTTATTAAGTATTTTTTTGTGAGAGAGCTTCTAAATCAAAGCCGTAGTGACTGCCTCCACCCATGACAGCTAAGTGACAAAGAAGGACATCAGCTACCTGGATAAATGAGCCCATTTGAGTGTCAAGAGCCGCAGGCGTCCCATGACACCTGCTGTGGTAGCGTGTGTTCCAGAAGATAGCTCTCTTTTCATACCACGAATCCCACCTTTGGGAAAGAAACCCGGCCACATGTCTGTAAACGGAGAGGGATTCAATGAGAAACATCCTTGGAAAATAAGCAAATGCTATTTCAGATGCTTTGTTCTTGTGCTTCATCTAATCTGGAACAAGAAAGCAATTATCTCGTTTACAAACTCTGAAACTACAAAAGCAGGGCTGGAGAAATGGCTCAGCTTGTAACATGCTTGCCGTGTACTTATAAAGCCCAGTGTTTATAAAAAACCAGTGTAGCAGCGCTGGGATGGGAAGACAGGGGTCCTGGGGCTCTCTGGCCAAGGAGTGTAGCCAAACTGTCCAGCTCCAGGTCCAGTGAGAGACCCTGTCTGCAAAACACATGGAGGAAAAACAGCTGAGGAAGACACAGATGCCAGCCTCTGGTCTCCATGTGCATGCATACCACACACGTATGCACAAATATATGCACACAAAGACACCGCCTCAAAAAGAAAAAAAAAAAAAACCTACAAAAAAGCATCCAGAGGAAGCTTCCAGAAACCCCACCCATCTAGCCTAGCCCCACCCCTTTGAATCCCAGAAGCCCTTGTCCTCAGATACCTCTCCACACCTACACAAGCAGATGCAAAGACGCTTGCCTTTGCGCACAGTGGCAGCACCCACCACCCCAGCAGCAGCTTTCTTTTCACGTTTGCAGGTCTTGAAGAAAGCAGCATGCAGGCTTGCTTGTACTGAGCAAAGGAGGACAATCTAGAACATGGAAGAAACTGATAATAAAACAAAATAAAATAGAAATTTTTTAAGATTTATTTATTATGTATACAGTGTTCTGTCTGCATGTGTGTCTGCAGGCCAGAAGAGGGCACCAGATCTCACTACAGATGGTTGTGAACCACTATGTGGGTGCTGGGAATTGAACTCAGGACCCCTGGAAGAGCAGTCAGTGCTCTTAACTTCTGAGCCATCTCTCCAGCCCAATAAAATAGAAATTTAAAAGCAACCCACACAGTATCCCTCTTGCCTGTGTTACCTTATACTTGTTTCATTTTACTATGCTATGTTTGATTTTGAGACAGACTCTAGCCATGTAGCCCAGACTAGCCTGAAACTCATAGGTAGCCTAGGCTGGCCTCAAGGCCAGCCTCTGATCTCTACCTCCTAAGTACTAACTAGGATAATGAGTGTGCACCAGCATGCCCAGTTTAAATTATAGTTTTGAAATAGCATTCACAGCTGGGCCGTAGTAGTGAACGCTTTTAATCCCAGCACTTCGAAGCAGAGGCAGGAGATCTCTGAATTCGAGGCCAGCCTGGTCTATAGAGCAAGTTCCAGGACAGCCAGAGATACACAAAGAAACCCTGTCTTGAAAAACAAGAAAGAAAGAAAGAAAGAAAGAAAGAAAGAAAGAAAGAAGGAAGGAAGGAAGGAAGGAAGGAAGGAAGGAAGGAAGGAAGGAAGGAAGGCATTTTTGTTGGTTAAACGGTGATGCTTGTGGCTGGCCGCCACCCGCAGCGGCCATGCCGGCAAAGGAGAGTGCTGATTGGAGGAATCACAGGCTATGGTTACCTTTTTAGAGCTTTATTGGGAGAGAAGAGGGGGAGAGAGAAAGGGAGAGAGAGAGAGGGAGAGAGAGGACAGACGGAAGGAAGGAGCAGAAAGGAAAGAGAGGGACGCACAGAAGGCCTACCCGCTTTTTAGGCTGGGACACCGTCGCAGGCTGATGACGTAATTAAGGACTGAATCCTTACAATTTTGAACCTCAGGCTTTTAGAAATAGCTGATTCCAGGTCCAAGGCAAGAAATATATAAAATACTCAAGCATAGTGGCTCATGCCTGTAATCCTAGTGCATGGGAAGTGGGGCTATGAGGATCAGGAATTCAAGGACAGCCTCAGCTATGTGGTCAGCTGGAGGTCAGCCTGAGCAACAAGAGATCTATATCAAAAAGACAAACAAACAAAAAGTAAAGAAAAAAATGTATCAGATAAGTCATAAATATCACTGAAATTAAAAAAAAACCTACTACTAGTTGGAAGTAACAGTAATAATAATGAGACTATATTATTAATCATTCATAAGGACCCAGGGTGTTGGGGAAATGGCCCAATGGATAAAGCGCTTGCCACACAAGTGTGAGTATTGGCACTGCAACCCCCAGAGCCCACATTCAGGCCGATGCAGTTGGGCACATCTGTAATCCCAGCACTCTTACACGGAGATGGAAGACAGACCAGGAGCATCCCCTGAAGTTGGTGGACCAGCTAGCTTGGCAGCAGCAGCAGCGGTAAAAAACGGGGCCTGCTTCAATCAGGTGGGTGGTGAGGTCCAGCACCTGATGCTGTCTTCTGACCTTCACACAAAGAGGGAAATGAAACATTTGCCCTTTTCTATACTGAATATGCTGCTGGCTAGTCAACCGGTCAGGGGAAGTGTCTCCTCATAGCAAGACTCCAACTGAACAATAAAAGTGAGAAGAAAGAACTAGAATTGCAACTTCTATCAAATTAATAGGAACAGGCATGATGCTATTGATGTTGATGAGGAGACAAAAAGACAGCCATCCGAGTTGGAACGCACTGTGTGGGATACGAGCATCTACCAGGGACTGGAGAGATGATTCAGCTGGTCAAGTGCATACTGAGCAAGTTTGAGGACCAGAGTTTGGAGCTCCAGTACCCACATAAATCCCAGCAGGGCTGGTAGCCCCCCTGGAATTCCAATACTCAAAAAGTAGAGTTCCCCAGAGTACGCTGGTTAGCTAGACTAGTCATTTCAGTGAGCCCTGACTTCAGCTGGCAAACCCCACCTCAAAGAATAGGGTGGAGAGCAATAGAGAAAGATTCCCAAGGTCAGCCTCAAGCCTCCACACACAGGGACACACAATGTTAACCCACACACATGCACAGCACACATGCAAAACAAAAGAGCAACTGTAGTCTTCCCAAAGGGACCCAAACCTGTGCCTAAGAGGTCTCCACAGCCAGGTGCTAACTTGCATAAAACAGAGAAGACAGAGGAACATCAACTGAGTGTTGAATACAGTTCACAAACACCCAGACTGTGAGGAACAGTGCGGGTCAAGGTGCCTGGCTCTGCAGCGGGAGTTAGAGGAGAAGGATGAAGCAGGACCCCTAGATGGAAAGACGAAACGCGTCCTAAATCATCAGGCTGACTGTGCTGCTGCAGGTCTGCACTGCCAGTAATGCTAGAGGGGCCGAACTGCAAGGACCACTTCAGCATAAGACTAGTAGTGGCAGGAGGCCCTCAGGAGGCAGAGGCAGGCAGATCTCTGTGAGTTCGAGGCCAGCCTGGTCTACAGAGCGAGATCCAGGACAGGTACCAAAACTACACAGAGAAACCCTGTCTCAAAAAAAAACAAAAAACAAAAAACAAAAAAACAAAATCCGCACATTTGGCTGATGAAAGAAAGGCAAAGCAGGGGTGGAGCTCCTTGGTGAAGTACTTGCCTGGCACGCACAAGGCCCTGGTTCCATCCCTAGCATCACATAAACCAGGCGTGGTGGCTCATGCCTATAATCCCAGCACTCAGGAGACAAGACAAGAAGATGATGCTCTTCAAAGTTGGGGGCCACTCTGCACTACCTGAGACTTTGTCTCAAAAAAAGAAAATGCAAATTGAATGTGAATATTAAGGTCCATTATATACATATATGAAAATTTTTTTGTACAATATGAAAACATTATTTTGTACAATTAAGATGCACTAGCTGGGCGGTGGTGGTGCACTACTTTAATCCCAGCACTCGGGAGGCAGATCCAGGTGGATCTCTGTGAGTTTGAGGTCAGCCTGGGCTACAGAATGAGATCCAGGACAGGCACCAAAACTACACTGAGAAACCCTGTCTCAAAAAAAAAAAAAAAAAAGGGCCGGGCGGTGGTGGCGCAAGCCTTTAATCCCAGCACTTGGGAGGCAGAGCCAGGCGGATCTCTGTGAGTTCGAGGCCAGCCTGGGCTAACAAGTGAGTCCCAGGGAAGGCGCAAAGCTACACAGAGAAACCCTGTCTCAAAAAACAAAAAAACAAAAAAAAAAAAAAAAAGCACTAATAAAGGGCCAAGAACTACAAGTTGGAAGGAGGAAAGTGGGTTGGGGTTGAGGCAGAAGACGGAGAATATAACTGCCAAGTTCTATTTCACATCCAAGACAATAGAGAGAAATGCTGATTTCTTTTGTGTGGGGGTTTTTTTTTTTTTTTTTTTTGGTTTTTCGAGACAGGGTTTCTCTGTGTAGGGTTGCGCCTTTCCTGGAACTCACTCTGTAGTCCAGGCTGGCCTCGAACTCACAGAGATCCGCCTGCCTCTGCCTCCCAAGTGCTGGGATTAAAGGCGTGCGCCACCACCACCCGGCCTGTGTGGGGGATTTTAATTTGTTTGTTTTTGTTTTGTTTGCTTGCTGGAGAATCAAAGCAAGGCCTCATACATACTGGACACGCTCTTCCTGTATGCTTTATTCCAGCCCATGATATAGACACTTTAAAAAATATATATAAGTACTGTATCTGCTTGTATGTCTGCACACCAGAAGAGGGCATCAGATTGTGAGATGCCATATGGGTGCTGAGAACTGAACTCAGGGCTTCTGGAAGAGCAGCCAGTGCTAAGCCATTTCTCCATCCTGTGTGCTATATCCCAGCCCATGATATTGGCTTTCTAAATATTAAGCTATACATTTGTCTTGCTTGAGTTTCTATATTTTTGTTTTATTGTGATGTCTAAATAATTTTTGTTTGTTTGTTTTATTTTGAGTTTTTTTGAGGGGGTTGTTTGTTTGTTTGTTTTGAGACAGGGCTCACCGTATTCCTAGCTGACCTGAAACTCACTATGTAGATCAGGCTGGTCTGAAACTTACATCTCCTGCCTCTCTCTACCCTTCTAGTGCTGGGATTAAAGACTTTAATGGGGCAGCTATAAATGTATTTTTGTTTGCTTGTTTGTTTAACAATCTTTCATGCAGAGGCTGGGAAACTTTTTAATTTTTTTAGTTTGGTTTTTTGAGACAGGATTTCTTTGCATAGATCTGGCTGTCCTGGAACTTGCTCTGTAGACCAGGCTGTCCTCGAACTCACAGAGTTTGCCTGCCTCTACCTCCCAAGTGCTGGGATTAAAGGTGTGTGCCACCACAGCCTGGCATTGGAGACGGGGAAACTTTTAAAAGGACCAGGTTTTGCAGGCTAAGTGCCCAAACTGAGGACATTATGCATGCAATTATATAACAACTTTTTTTAACACTAAGCCTATGTCTGTAGCGCTCTTGACCTTGGGGGACCACTACTGTTTGCATTCCCAATCCCTGGTAGTTCCCACCTGGCCAACTGCACACAGTGTCCCATCCCTGAGGGTGCCTTTCCCTCCCTCTGCTGGGCTGAGAGCAACTTCTTTCTGTCTCTAAGCAACGGGAGAAAAGGAGCCACCATGCAGGCACAACCACAGGACTAGCTTGGGCTCCACCCAACTGCTCAGAAAAAGCATGGAGCACGACGCCCAAGAGAAATGATAACCTAGGTTCACCCAAACACTAGGCCCCCAACTAGACCTGGGCCTAGACTCAAGCCCTCTACTTTACCCTTGCCATTTAAGGCACAATCTAGAAGACAAGCAACAGCATCACCTGGAAACCTGCTAGAAATACAAGATCCTGGGCCGGTGAAATGGTTCGGTGGGTAAGGGTGCTTGCTGCCAACCCTGACAATCTGATCCCTAGATCCCACATAGTGGGAGGACAGAACTGACTCCTGCAAGTTGTCCCCTTGACCTCTATAGATACTCTGTGGTATGTGTATGCCCACATTAATAAGACAGATGACGCCGGGCATGGTGGTTTACACCCTTAATCCCAGCACTTGGGAGGCAGAGGCAGGTGGATCTCTGTGAGTTTGAAGCCAGTCTGGTCTACAGAGTAAATTCCAGGACAGCCAGGGCTCTTTTACACAGAGAAACCCTGTCTTGAAAAACAAAACAAAACAAACAAACAAACCCAGACAGATAGATAGATGATAGATAAGATAGGTAGATGATAGATAAAATAGATAGATGATATACATCTATCAAAGAAAAAAGAAAGACAAGATCCCACTAAAACCAGACAGCAATGACTTCTCTTCGCTCTGGAACCCCATCCTAGACCTAATCAATCAGTGTCTGCACTTTTGTGGGATGGGTGTTTCGAAGATGATGCCTGTGTATGTGCATCTGACTGGAAGCCAGAGGTCAACCTTGGGTATTATTTCTCAGGAAATATTCATTTTTTGAGACTCTAGGACCTACAGATCACCCAAAATAGGCTAGTCTGGCTGGCCAGCCAACCCAGAGAGCTTCCTGCCCACCTTCCAGCACTGGAATTACAGGCACTTGCCACCAAGACCTGATCTTTATGAGGGGAATGGGGACCAAACCCAGGTCCTCATGCTCACATGCCAAGCACTTTAGTGACTGAGATAAATCCTCAGCCTCCAGTATCTGCACCTTTAGCCATAGCCTAGGAGACCTATTTTTCATACCCCAGATGAGACAACTCCATGACAAATACATCCCGTGGAGAGGCCTCTTACAGAGTAAACTTTCAACAGCCTTCCTAGGAGGAAGTTCCCAGAGCTGGTTGGCTGCGCTCTAAGGGTGAAAAGTCCCTCTTCCGGTTCTGTCCATCAGTCCAGGACAGAGAGTTCATTGACCTTGAGTTCCTGCTCTTAAAGCAAAGGGGAAACCAGAAAAGACATGTTCCATCGCCAGCACAAGGGTGTCACCTCTTTTGAACAAGTGAAACAGAAGAAAGGTGTCAGAGGCGGACGCTTTGTATCTTCCACGATAAGTAGGTCAGGTGTCAGCGAAAGAGAAAGCCCTTGAGAAGAAAAAGTCCCGATTTCTTAACAACCATGTAGGCTGCTCTCAGCGTAGTGCTCACGGAGCTCCGGCTGGGGAATGGCCAGAAGACAGTCTACATCTGCATTTTAAACCACAAAGTGAAATTCCTCCAAATACTAAGGCAGTGGAGCGGTTCTCCCGAGAGACTTCCCCAGGTTGGTAACTTCCTGTCTGACGAAGTCTCTCCATCTCCAGCTATCTCGGGAAGGTACAGACCTTCCGTTTAACTTCCTCATCAGGTGACAGTGGCAACTGAAAACAACTGTGTCCCCAGACCAACCTCTGCTTCACCAGGAAATACCACCTAGAACTCCACATTCAAAGAAAAGAAAATGATCACCGCATAACAGCAAGCGCAAAATAGGAAGAGGGGAGAGCCTACTTCAAATAGAAACCCCCAAAAAATGCATTTCTAAGATCCATGATACATGCTCCCCATGATTGATCCTCAAAACATTAAATGAAAGAGGCCAGTGGTGAGGGCTGGGAGAAGGGCTCAGCGATTAGGAATGTGTGTTAAACGTGAGAATTGCAAGGAGAAAGACCAGTTCCACAACTATCCAATGAAGGCAAGCTTTATTAAATACTGGCCAGAAAGGTGGGCACTGGCAGGGTCCATACCTGGGATTTCCAGAGAAATGGTGCTGAATTAGGTCGGTCAAGGTCCAAACTCACAAGGCTACAGGACTTCCCACCTTCATGGTATTGGGGGGCGAGCAAACATCCCGCCATACCTCCTGCCTACATACCTCCTGCCTACATACCTCCTGCCTATATGTGATCAAGCACATCTTGTGCAACTGGGGCAAGCAACCTTGTTTATTGAAGGGAAGTCACATGACTTGTTATCTTACAAGAACAACAGCCCTCAGCTTTCCAGGAAGTTTTCTGTCCTTGGGCAAGTGGGACCTACAAGTTAACTTTAGCCTCACGTGTGCTGATCCCAGAAGACCAGAATTCGGTTCCCAGCACCCAACCAGGAGGCCCACTACTGCCTGTAACGCCTCCAGCGCCAAGGGAATTGAAAACCTCTGACTTCTACAGGCACCGGCACTCACATGCATGTACACACACACACACACACACACACACACACACACACACACACACACACACACACACACTTGCATGAATGCACATGTAATTTTTAAAACAATAAATCTTTTTTAAAAAAAGCCATCCACCGAAAAACCAAAAAAAAAAAAAAAAAAAAGGCTGGGCGGTGGTGGCGCACGCCTTTAATCCCAGCACTTGGGAGGCAGAGCCAGGCGGATCTCTGTGAGTTCGAGGCCAGCCTGGTCTCCAAAGCGAGTTCCAGGGAAGGCGCAAAGCTACACAGAGAAACCCTGTCTCGAAAAACCAAAAAAAATAAAAAATAAAAAATAAAAAAAAAAAAGCCATCCACAAAAGGCCACATATAAATGAAGCCACTGATAGACATGTCCACAGTAGGCAAATCTATATAAAGACAAAAAACTGATTAATGGCTGCCTGGAGCTAGGAGGGAAGGAAGGACAGGAGGGTTCTGGTTAAAGAATGCAAGACTGGTTTCTAAGGGTACTGGTCAAGAAGTTTCTAAGGGTACTTACTGGTCAAGAATGCAAGACTGGTTTCTAAAGCGATGGCTGCGGACATGCTAAAAGCTTTGTTCTCTCTACGTGGGTGAACTGTATGTGTGGTGTGGATTTTCTTGGGTATGTGATGAGTGCGAACATGTGTCTGTGCACACACAAGTGTAGAGGTGTGAGGACAACCTAGGGTGTCGGTCCTTGCCTTCCACCTCTGAGGTAGGGTGTCTTTGCTGACCCTACTGCAGTTGTTACTCTGGCTGGCCCATGAGCTTCTGGGAAGCCTGAGTCTGCATTCCATCTCAATGTAGGAACACTGGGAAGATGTGCACATCTGCCTGACCTTACATGGGTTCTGAGGATTTGGACTCACATCTTCACATTTGCGTGGCAAGCACTTTGCCCTGAGTCATCACTCTAGTCTTAAGTTTTAGTTCAACAGAATTTTTTTTACTTTTGGTCAGGCAGTGGTGGTGCACGCCTTTGATCCCAGCACTCAGGAGGCAGAGGCAGTCAGATCTCTTTGAGTTCGAGACCACCCTGATCTACAGAGAGAGTTCTAGGATAGCCTGGGCAACACAAAGAATCCTTGTCTTGGAGGAAAAAAATATTTTTCTTTGCTTGTTGAGATAGGATATTTCTCCCAGGCTGGACTCAAACTGTCTGTGTAGCTGAGGATGACCTTGAACCTCCCATCCTTCTGCGTCTGCCTCTGGAATGCTGGGATTACAGATATGCTTCAGAGTGCCCAGTTTATGTAGTTCATTAGATGCTAGGCAAGGCCCCAATTATTAGGTCTCAAGCTCGGGACAAATGGCTAACTGAGGTGTCTATTTAACATATCTCCTAGCATCCTTGGTCCCTACCTGTTACAGGGTGTGGCTGGCATACCCCATCCCCTATCCTAAACTGCTCCAGCCCAGGGGCTGAGCTTCCCTTCCCCCAGCTGCCCTTCCCTATATAATCCAGGCATTTTGGTTATCTGGTCCTTTTTGTTTACGCTTTACTCTCCTGGCCTCTTTTTTTTTTTTTTTTTTAAAGATTTATTTATTTATTATATAAACAGTGTTCTGCCTGCTTGTGTCCCTACAGGCCAGAAGAGGGCACCAGATCTCATTACAGATGGTTGTGAACCACCGTGCGGTTGCTGGGAATTGAACTCAGGACCTCTGGAAGAGCAGCTAGTGCTCTTAACTTCTGAGCCATCTCTCCAGCCCTCTCCTGGTGCCCTGGCTCTCCTCTCTCCCCTCCCCCTCTCCTCTCATAGTCTGGCACAGGGTCATGTTCTCTCTGGACTCTCCCAGATGTCTCTGCCTCTGACTGTGCTCTCCCTCATACCCACAATAAACTTTCTTTTTCTTTTTTTCATTCACTAATAAAGCTATTTTTTTTTTATTTGAGACAGGGTCTCTCTATGTAGCTCTGGATGTCTTGGAACTCTGTATGTAGACTAGGCTGGCCTTGAACTCACAGAGATCCACATACCGCTGCCTTTCCAGTGCTGGGATTAAAGGTGCGAGCCACTATGCCAGCTCAATAAATCTAATTTTTAAAATTGTAGTGCCACACTAGATCCAGGTTAGTCTAAACTACAGTTTCCCTTCTATAACACAATGACTGTGGGTAATATCAGTGCTAGACTGAGAAGCTACTCTATCTGGAAAGCAGTGTCAGGAAAGGAGTTCAGTCTTTTTCAAGGTCACCGATCTTAGAAATCCCCATCTGTTCCAAAAACACTGGGGGAAACCAAAACAATACCTTTAACCTACATGGAAAAGGGAGAAAACCAGAGGAGCATGGGGTAGATATGACAGGCTCGTCAGAATTCACTATTGCTATAGAAACTCAAGTCCAAAATAGACTGTGCTTTCCCTGCGAGGAAACTGTATTTCAGAAGATTCAAATAACACGGAAAGACTGAGGGCCAAAAGAGCCCCTGGGTGGCCAAGGCCATCTTTCTGACCACAACAGCCTCAGTTCTGTTACCTCTATTGACTCTGAAACTTGGCAAATCCCTTTCTCTCTCCAGATCTGCTTCATTTCCCAGACTAAAGGCCAAGGTCATCATGAGAAGCCCCTGAGCTGTCCAGCTGCACCAGCAGGGTCTGTGGGCATCTCAGTTACTGCTGTCACCATGGAAAGGAAGTCAAGGGCACTGGGTCTGGGGGACAGGTATTCCTTACCCTCAGCAAAACACACAAAACCTTAGGACCTCGGGAGGTTATGGGAGGCCATCGCTGCAGCTTTCAGCCAACAGCTCTGTCCTGACCTGACGACCTGAATTCTCTCATCCCCAGGCAAATTAAAAGACCAAATGTCATTATGCAATTAATAACGGGGCAGATGCAGTTTGGCTTCTGTGTCTCCACCAGGCTCCTGCTCCTGCTTCAGTCCCTAAGGACAACGTGGCTCTCTCCAAAACCGAGGGCAGAGGAGGAAATGGCCAGGTCCAGAGCGGTGCTTGGCACTTAACACAGGATTCTGCTCTTATTGACCGCCTCTTGAATACTCATGATCCCTTGGCACTCTTCGGCCTGGAACAGCACAAACCACACGACCCACGCACGGAATGGCATCCACACCTGTTCTTAGCAACCCAACAAAATCAATAACCTAACAACCATTACTACCAGAATATAGATTTTGGGAGGCGAGGCATTGTGTTTATCTTGTTACCAACGTTCAAAATAAAGCCACATAATGATCTTTTTATGAATATCGGTTTAATGCTGGATGAATTAAGGGACTACTGTGTGCAAAGTGATATGTTGGACCGCTCGCTGTGGGGAGGGGGAATGTCCTTGCAGAATCATTTCCACCAGAAGCTGAGGCTCGCCCCCGAAGTCTTCCATCCGCTAGGGGCCGCTGTAGGAAACACTAGGCTTCCTTTCACGCGTCCCTCTTGGACCCTGCGAAGCCATTGCCCGGAGCTAAGATGGCGGCGTCGGTGGCTGCTGCCGCCGGGAGGCTGCGGCGAGCCATCGGGAGGTCGTGCCCATGGCAGCAGTTCTCAACCGAGTCCCGTCCACCCCACGGAGCGGCCGTGCGGGACGCCTTCCTGAGCTTCTTCCGGGATCGCCATGGCCACCGGCTGGTGCCCTCCGCCTCCGTGAGGCCGCGCGGCGACCACAGCCTGCTTTTCGTCAACGCCGGCATGAACCAGGTGGGGGCGGGGCCTCGCCGGCCGGGGGCGGGGCTCGGGCGTTTGCCTGAGAAAGGAGCGTCAGGATTGGGCCAGAACAGCGAGGGGCGGAACCCAGAGCTCTTGTGGGAGAGGCGCTGGGTAAAAAGATCGGGGGCCTGGTTAGGTCTTGGGGAATTAGTTTGGAGACTTGAGGGGAGAAATTAAGTTTATTATCCCTGGACAGCAAGTGTGGAGCCCCGAGGGTCAGGCTCCGAGTGGAAGACTAAATAAATATAACCCTTCCATTAAGTAGATGTTTATTGCGCGGCTGCTACGTTCTTTGACTCTCTCCAACCACTTCTTATCTGTAAATTTTGCCACTTTTACTAGGCAGAGGTCTTTGGTTTCGATTTATTCGCCTCTTCTCTGCTTCACATACACCAGAGATCCTGGGGTGCCCCGGGCCAAGACCACATTGCACTCTTGGGGTCCCAAATAGCCTCGAGTTTGAACAGCCATCTTCATCACGCCCCACTTTAACCTTCTGCTAAGGAACTAAAGAACTCCCCCATTTGTGTGTGCTTCCAGTTCAAACCCATCTTCCTGGGCACAGTGGATCCACGAAGTGAGATGGCAGGCTTCCGACGTGTTGCTAATAGCCAGAAATGTGTGAGGGCCGGAGGGCGCCACAATGACCTGGAGGACGTGGGCCGAGATCTCTCGCATCATACCTTCTTTGAGATGCTTGGCAATTGGGCTTTTGGGGGTGAATATTTTAAGGTGAGATTCCAGGGAGCTGTAGAGTTAATTCTTTGAACCCTCATGCTGGATACTGTGGCCAAGTGCTGGACAAGGTGTGTGGTGGGGGAGAGGGAAAGATGACTTGGCTGGTAAAAGTGCTTGTGGATCCCCCAGAACTCACATAACAAGTGAAGGCCAATTATAGTGTGTGCTATCATTCTGGAGCTTCCCGATGGGAGATGGAGACAAGAGGATCCTTGGAAGTTCACGGGCGAGCTAGTCTGGCCTACGTTCAAAGTTCCAAGCGAATGAGAGACCCTGTTTTGTATAGTCACTCATAGTTGTCCTTTGACTTCCACACGTGCATACCCACACCTAATGTGTGTGCAAATGTGCACTAGCCCATCTGACTCCCCAACACCTCCCAACACACATGCGCGCGTGCGCGCGCGCGCACACGCGCACACACACACACACACACACACACACACACACATACACACACACACAGACATAGAATGGGAAGGAATGTGGCTCACTTCCCTGAGTGAAGGAAGGGACTGTGTCTCCTGCCTGAGGGCTGCTGAAAAGTTAGATGAACAGATGTCCAGACAGCAATGCTGGGATGGTCACTGGACATAAAGTCCCCAGGTCAGGGTGGTGGGTGGAGGAGTCTGTGGAGAAGATAGAACTCACCTGGGACGGAAAGGAGGCGGGCTTTATAAGAATGGAGACACTTTCTGGGCAGGAAGAACTCAGGCAAGAATGGACATGACTTGGTCTGAACTGAGGGTGGGTAGTGAGCATGGTTTTGTCTTGGGTTCATGAACTCCCATGGCCTGACTGGAGAATCTCTGCACCCTGGTTTGCCCTGCAGGAAGAGGCTTGTAGCATGGCCTGGGAACTGCTGACTCAGGTCTATGGCATCCCTGAGGACAGGTTATGGGTCTCCTACTTTGGTGGTGACTCCAAGACAGGGCTGGACCCAGACCTGGAGACCAGAGACATCTGGCTTAGCTTGGGGTAAGTTGGCCCCTTCCTTCTGTCCACCCCAGGCAATAGGAGGACTGGAAAGCAGACTGTCAGTACAAATCATCAGAGTTCAGCAGGTGTGAGCATGCTGTGGGTCAGCGCTAGGACCCCTCTTCCCGAGCTGGGCTTAGGTAGGAGGCTGATAGCAGAGGACGTGCCAACTTCTAAACCTGCCCATCTTCCACCACTTTCCTGGCCTTCTCCCCAGAGTGCCTGCCAGCCGCATGCTTTCCTTCGGACTGCAGGAGAACTTCTGGGAGATGGGAGACACCGGGCCTTGTGGGCCTTGTACTGAGATCCACTATGATCTGGCTGGGGGAGTGGGAGCCCCCCAGCTGGTAGAGCTTTGGAATCTGGTCTTCATGCAGCACAACAGGTAATGGCGGCTGAAGCTAACATTAGTCCCTAGCTGAGCTCACATGCCTTTTAAAAATAGAAACTGATCAAATTCTAGTCCTTGTCCATGACAATTTCAACTAGTTGCAGCTCTCTGGCCTCTTAGCGTATAATGGAGTTGAGTTTAGTGGTCACTAAGATTTTCCTGTAACATGTCTTGACATGCCTCTCTGAAAACAATGAGTCTGGCTTAGTAGGCATGTCTGGGTCCAGACAAAGGCCCAAGCACGAGGAAGAAGAGTTCACCTTTTTGAGAAAGGATAGGGAGGGGAAGGGGACACTGTCCTGCAGGTTCCTGCGGCTCTCAGCCCCTGGGTCCTTGTGTTTCTGCTGACCTTGAGCACCTGCCTCGCACCTGGCAGACTCACCTGGCCTCACCTTGCACACTTTCCCTGGCCAGAGAGGCAAATGGAAACCTGCAGCCGCTGCCCCAGAGACACGTGGACACAGGAATGGGCCTGGAAAGGCTGGTGGCTGTGCTGCAGGGCAGATGTTCCACCTATGACACTGACCTCTTCTCTCCACTGCTCAGCGCCATACACCAGGTGAGCCCGCCTCCGCCTCAGCCCCATTGCTGTGCGTGCGTGTGTGTGTGTGTGTGTGTGTGTGTGTGTGTGTGTGTGTGTGTCCAGATGACAACCTTGGATGTCATCTTCAGGAATGATGTCTACCTTCTTTGAGATAGGGTGTGTTATTGGCTTGTAGCTCACCAATTAGGCATGCCTGCTGGCCATCACACCTCAGGGATCCTCCTGTCTCTGCCTCCCCAGCTTTGGGATGACAAGCCTATGCCACTGTGGCAGCAATTGTACATGGGCTGTAGAAATCAAACGCAGGTCCTCATGCTTATGGAGCAAACACTTCCCCAACTGCATCATCTCCCCAGCACCCCCCACCCCGACTGCGCCATCTCCCCAGCACCCCCCACCCCATAGTGCTTATGTATCTGTTGAGATCTCAGTATTGCCATCTGTGGGACAGTACAGACCAAGGATCCCAGGGTGTCAAGTTTGCAGCTAAGATTCGCTGCTACCCGATGTTCCTCCTAACCCCTCCCCTTCACCATTTAAGATGTGTATTGAGTCCTTTATGAAAGACTCTGGGCTTGGGGCTCAAGGGGACACCGAGGCAGATTGTCCTCTTGAGAAAGAGATTTATTGAAAGAGTTATTAACTTCATGGACAGACAGATAGCAGTGTGGTAGGGCTCTGAAGAGAGTTCAGGCCCCAGCACCAGAGCCAGACAGCATGGTGGGGGCCCTGAAGAGGGTTCGGGTCTCTGAAGCTGAGTGGTGTCCTTTCTTAGAGGAAGGGAAGGTTTTGGACCACAGCACGGGCCTGTATTCCAGAGAAGGACTATGCTTTTCTAGACTGAGGGGGAGGTGACAGAGAGAGTTCATCTACTCCAGTTAACCCACTATACCATTAGCCCTCGGGTGCCTGGAGTCTGGTGTCCTGTGCCTAAAGACTGCCTTGGGGAAGTAAGAATGGCACCACCACCATTCTCCTGGAATCTAAGCACGTGAGGAGCTAGAGATAGGCCCTTGGGAGGGCGCTTGCCATTTTCTTTACGGTGGTTTTAAGAGAGAAGCTGGGTGTGGCTTGACTAGCCCTCTCAGCCAACACCTTTATGTTTGGTACAGGGGCTCAGAATAGAAGAGATACGGAGATTACTTCAAGCATGAGTGGCAGACAGTAAAGCAGAGTGTAGGAGAACAAGATCGTAGCTCACGGATTCTGAGCCGGTAACCGGCCTGGCGGATCGTCGCTGGCGGGGGTGTTACAGAGGAATCTTAGACCACTTGTGTGGAGAAGCCTGGCCAGGGAGATGACCTTTGATCTAAAACCTGAAAGGAGAGTCAGCAGAGAAAGCTTACCGCAGGCAGACCACAGTGGGTACCGCGGCAAGAAAGGCTTGACATATGCCGTTGTCAGCAATGGCAGGAGATGCAGTCCAGCACCCCTCAGGACCTCCGTCCAGATAAAGCAGGGCCCTTGGCTGCACCACAGAAGGTCAGCGTGAGTGAGTTTATTAAGTATTTAGCCGGAGACCTAGAGGAGAAAGACACCCAAAACATGGGTACCCCCGCCTCCCTACAAGAACTGTGTTTGGATGTCTTCACAGTGGCTGCATGTATGGTCCTGTGGCTTTCTAAGGTATATTTCTCAAAGGATGTCATTTGGAGCAAGGTTTAAAGATTAATTGGATTTAAAAATACAAACTTATTTACTTTCTCCAAGAATTCCTTTTGCAAATTAAATTGTAAGGTGGTTTTCTGAAGTGCCTTGTTTACATTTAGGGATGAGATAAGTGTTCTAATAAAGTAAAATTTACAGCCACAAATATTCCGGGCCCCAAATGAGCATAGTTTGTTGTGGTTCTTTGGTTTTTGGTTTTTTGTTTTTGTTTTCGTGTATGTGAGTGTGTGTGTCTGTGTGTCTGTGTGTAGTTACCTACAGAGACCAGAAGGTGGAGCATCAGATTACAGGGAACTGGAGTCACAGGCGGTTGTGAGCCACCTAGTGTGAGTGCTGGGAACCAAACTCAGATCCTCAGGAAAAGCAGCAGGTACTTCTAACTGTTGGGTCACCTCTCCAGCCCCTAGTGTGTGGCTTTTAACAGCCTTGTTTGAGAAGTTTTAGGAAGGCAAGCCCTATCTCCAGGTGGATAGTGCTTCAGTTTTATCAGTTGTACTGAAGTGTCTTGACTCTCAGCCAACAGGAAACACAAACTAGATCCCTGGCTAGGGACCTTCTTCTCCCTTCCAGGCCCTTTGGGAAAGGCATGAGGGACAGCCAGGTAGCTGAGGTAGAACCCTGTGTGCTGTGGATGGAGCCCATGCCAGAGCGTTGGCTGCATGACATGCCAGTACTATAAGTCAGCAGCTGCCACCCAGTCCAGGAGTCTGGGCACTGGCACAGGCTGGGCCACCTTTTCTGGGTCATTCTTTTGGTCTCGCATGAGCTCATCCAAACATCTGTGGTTGGGTAGGAGGCAGCTCTGCTTCTAGGCTTTGGTTGACTGTCAGTCTGTCTGTCTGGGACAGCAGGGGTGGCTAAGCCATGTGTCTGCTGCCGTCCAGCTGGCTGGCTCTAGTGCAGGCTTGTCTCCTCCCAGCAAGGTTCTAAGAAGGAGGCCAGAGGTGGAAGTGGCCCTTCCTTGTATTCTTTTTCTTTTTTGAGGCAGGGCCTCTTGCATTCCAGACTGGCCTCAGACTTGCCGTGTAGCCAGAGATGACCTTGAACTCCTGATTCTCCGGCTTCTCCCTCCTAAGTGCTGGAATTAGAGGTGTGCACCTCTACACCAGATTCCCTCCTATGTTCTGTCGACCAGAGAAAGTCACTGGGCAGCTTCAGGCTCAAGAGATGGGGAGGGAAGTCGATGAGATCTGTTGATGGGAAGCAGCTTTAGAGTCCTTTGGCAGAGTGGCCTGTGCTCAGGGAAAGAACGTTTTTACGATAGTTTACTGCAAAGAAGGTAGCAAGGGTCCCATCTTGTGGGGGCTTGAAGTCCAAAGAGAGGCTTTTATTCTGTGCCTGAGGAGAAAGGCTCGGGTGGAGGGGATGTGGGATCTGCTGTGCATTCCCACAGGGCAGTTCTGGTGCTGTGGAGGACGAGCTAGAGCCAGATGACACTGAGAGCCAAAAACACTGCCCTGTTATCAATCCAGGCAAAAGCCAGGGTAGGGGTGCAGCTTAGGCGGTGGCCGGAGACAAGAGAGATGAGATGCCTCGCAGAGGTCAAAGGAAAAGACCCACAAAGGTCAGTGGGTGGTTTGGGGGCGTGGCTTAAGCAGCATCGTGAGTGGCTGGACATCTAATACAAGCCTGTACCAGAGTACGTTCGGAGCTGGGCAGATTAAGTGGCCCACCGCGGCACATTAAAGTAAGTGTATACCAGCTTCCCCCACTCCACACCCTGGCCCCTGACCCTACCTCTAGGATGATTGGAGGGCCAAGCATGGAGTCACACCAGCCTGGTGTGACTGGAGTCACACCTTACTTCAAATCTGCACCTAAGGAGCTAGTGGTCTCATATAGCTTTATTCTTATTTATTTATTTATTTATTTATTTATTTATTTATTTGGATTTTTCAAGACAGGGTTTCTCTGTGTAGTTTTGGTGCCTATCCTGGAACTCGCTCTGTAGCCCAGGCTGGCCTCGAACTCACAGAGATTCACCTGCCTCTGCCTCCCGAGTGCTGGGATTAAAGGCATTCGCCACCACCACCCCGCTTGGTTTGGTTTTTTTGAGACAGGATTTTTCTCTGTGTGAACCTGGCTGTCCTGAAACTAGCTCTGTGGACCAGGCTGGCCTCAAACTCACACAGATCCACCTGCTTCTGCCTCCCAAGTGCTGGGAAGGTCATTCTGGATGTTGTTACCACTCTAGTTGGTGGCGTGAACCTGGCCAACTGAAGTCTCATGCAGTAGCCAGCTTTATTCAAGCATCGGACAGTTTATATTCTGAGGGTTAAGAGAAGTCACTCTATATAAGGTATACAATCACAAGGACAAGCCACACATGGCAAAAACATGTTTTTCCACAGAGACATATAAATAACAACAGCTGAAGTTAACTCTCCTATCTGCCACACCTGAGAGGAGCATGAAAACACATTCCAAGAACAATTCTGTGTTCTGAGGAAACTGAGGTCACAAGACTCTTGTTTTCCTGGAGTTTTCTCGAAAGCACTCAGAATTCTCACTCGACTCCATCCTTGGACTGTGTTCTGACAGGATGTGGTCTGTTTTAGGGCAGAGACAGGCACCTGCCTGGGCCTGGCAGAGCTGGCACCTATGTCTGTCTTCCTGCTTTTCAGGGCTGCAGTGTGCCCCCTTACTCTGGCCGGGTAGGGGCAGCAGATGAGGGACGCATAGACACGGCGTACCGAGTCATAGCCGATCACATCCGCACGCTCAGTGTCTGCATTGCCGATGGTGTCTACCCAGGGATGTCAGGTGCCCCGTGAGTCTGGACGGGCAGGTGCTGCGGGAGTGGCCAGGCTATCAGGGAGGGGATGGGGAGGTGAAATGAGGTCAAGGGCTCAGAGGAAATAGAGGAAGCACCCCACTCCCCATATTGCTGGTCAGTTGACGCTAGGGGTTCATACTTGGGCTGTGAACCCCTCTAGGCTAGTTCTTCGCCGGATTCTCCGTCGAGCTGTGCGCTTCTCCACAGAGGTCTTGCGGGCACCGCCTGGCTTTCTAGGCAGCCTGGTGCCAGTGGTGGTGGAGACATTGGTAAGCACAGAGCCTCCTTTCTGCGTGCCCCCTGGGCCCTGGGAGCCTACCACTGAGCCCCGACAGTGTTCCCCCCTCACTGTCCAGTCCCGCACCCCATCAAGGAGCCTGAGAAAGCTGGTCTTGCTCACAAAAAGCAGGGAGACCTCAGGCTACTAGACCTTTGACCTCGGGGTTCCCTTCCACTCATATGCCTGCCCCACTGGGAAACCACTTACCCGTCTGAGTCCCTCCCAGTTCTCAGAGCATCTTAGCCTCCCGGGTGGGCCATTTACCTTCTCCACACTCCTCCACCCCTAGGGAGCCGCTTACCCAGAACTTGAGAAGAGCTCAGTCCAGGTACTGATTCACACGGGGAGGTGGAGGCTGCCCCGGAGCTGTAGGGAGAAGCCTGTTTCCAAGGAAACACAGCTCCACTCTGCCCTGCCCTGGTTCAGATAGCCAGCCTGGTGTCCGAGGATGAGGCAGCCTTCCTGGCCTCCCTGCAGCGAGGCCGTCGGATCATCGACCGCACCGTTAAGCGCTTGGGGCCTTCTGATTTGTTCCCTGGTGAGCTGGGGGCCTAGCCAAAGCAAAGGGGCTCTCAGGCCCACCAGAGTGAGCAGAGGCAGCAGCTTTCAGCCCGCCAAGGACCTCATACTCAGCCCGCCCCCAACTTCTGGCAGAAGTTTCTCGCAGGAGCTTGACCTGACCACACAGAAGCCACCCCTCTATCCCATCCCTTGTTTCCAAGGCAGCTTCATACTTAAATTGAGACCACCAGAATGCCATGTGTCTTGGGAGTGTGTTAGGCCACCCTTGCCTGACCTTGGAGCCTGAAGCTAGATGGCTCCTCACCTGGGAAGACCTAGTCTGGGGGTGGGGGCACTGGTAGGTTTGTGTGGCTGAGAAAGCCTGAGCCCGCCCACTTCCTCCCCCTCCTTTGATCCGCCCCCCCCCCCCCCCCCCCCCCCCCACTTCTCAGCACTCTGTTCTCTTTCCTCAGCTGAGGTGGCCTGGTCATTGTCACTGTCTGGAAACCTGGGGATTCCGCTGGACCTGGTGGAGTTAATGCTGGAGGAAAAGGGGGTGCAGCTGGATGCTGCGGGACTGGAAGAGCTAGCCCAGAAGGAGGCTCAGGTACAGGCTGCTGGACTCTGGTGACCCAGCAGTCCCTCTCTCAGCCCTGAACTGGGGCAAGAATTAGTTAGTCATAGGATTGGAAGCTGAGGTGGGGTCTTTCCCACCAAATGGGAGAGGAAACAGAACCTCAGCCCTACTCGGTCTGTAGAGAGGAACCTCAGCCCCAGGGACCAAACAGGAGCGGAAGAGAGGAGGCCAACACACTGTCCTAGAGAGAGGGTCCCCAGGGGTGGTTGTGGGCAAGGAGGCCTGCCCCCAGGGCGCCTGTGATGTCTGGTTACCAGCTACCTAAGATGGCCCTCTAGAAGCCAGCAAAGCCCCTTAGGTCTTATTCCACGAAGGCTGCAGGGCCCACAGCCTGTTTTCTCTGCACCTGCTCCCCATTCCACCCCCCACCCCCACATACACACACACACACACACACACACACACACACACACACACACACACACTTGTCCTGCAGCACCGGGCCCAGCAGGCAGAGCCAGTTCCGGAGGAAGGACTGTGTCTTGATGTCCACGCACTGGAGGAGCTGCACCGTCATGGGGTACCCCCAACTGATGACAGCCCCAAGTATAACTACTCTCTTCGACCCAACGGGGAATATGGTGAGAGCCTAGACCCAGGCTGGTAGTCAGTCCCACACTTACCTGACCTTGACTGGGAAGGAGAGAAATGGTAGCCACCAGCTTCTTGCATTCCCCAGACTACCCAGCAGGGGTCGCTGCCTCTTTCATCTAGAAATGCCTTCCCTACTTCACCCTCTGAAGTCGGATGCCTTTGCCTCAGATCCCAAACCCATCACAACCCTAGGCCCAACACTGATAATCCTTATGCCTCTGGCAGAATTTGGCCTCTGTGAGGCCCAAGTACTACAGCTGTATTCAGAGGATGGGACGGCTGTGACCTCTGTGGGGGCAGGCCAGCGCTGTGGCCTCCTGTTGGACAGAACCAACTTCTACGCTGAACAAGGGGGCCAGGCTTCAGATCGTGGCTACTTTGTTCGTACAGGTCAGCAGGTGAGCATCCGGCACCTCACGCTGACTTTTGTGGGAGGGAAAAGTGAGGCTGGGGGCAGCCAAGTGCAGGGATGGCTGCAGGCCATCATTGTGGCGTCTTGGCCATGTTCTCCCCCAGGATGTATTGTTCCCTGTGGCCCGGGCGCAGGTCTGTGGGGGCTTCATCCTGCATGAGGCAGTGGCCCCCGAGTGCTTAGAGGTGGGGGATCGAGTGCAGCTGTATGTGGACAAGGTAAGGCCCTTCCCTAGCCCAGCTGCTCTACATAGCCTGCATCCCCTCTCCCTGGCCACTCCTACCCTCACCCAGGACCCTGGGTGACAAAAGTGTTCCAGGCCTGGCGAATGGGATGCATGGTGAAGCACACGGCCACCCACCTGCTGAGCTGGGCACTTCGGCAGACCCTCGGACCCACCGCCGAGCAGCGGGGCTCCCATCTCAACCCTGAGCGGCTGCGCTTCGATGTGGCCACCCAGGTGAGCTGGGCACAGGAAGACGGTCATTATGGGAAATGGCATGCTGCAAGACAAACAGGAAGTGGGTTGTGGAACCTCACCTCAGCAAGCCCCCTCTACTCGGGACACTACCTGTCACCTCTCACCACTCCTCACCTTCCTGTTCCCCGTGGGAGCATCACTTCCCCCTTCATGGACAGCAGTTTCCAAACCGGTTCCTATGGCTTTGTTTCCCTTCCCCACCCCAGGCCCCACTGACCGCAGAGCAGCTCCGGACGGTAGAGAACCACGTGCAGGAGGCTGTGGGGCAGGATGAGGCCGTGTACATGGAGGAGGTACCCCTGGCACGCACAGCTCACGTCCCTGGACTCCGCTCACTGGATGAGGTGAGTGGTAGGAGGGTGACCCCGGAGGGCTTCCCGTCCTTCACAGGCAGCTGAGAGCCCCCGTCCCACCTTCCCCCAGGTGTACCCAGACCCCGTGAGGGTAGTGTCGGTGGGTGTTCCTGTGGCCCAGGCACTGGCACCGGCCTCCCAGGCCGCACTGCAGACTTCGGTGGAGCTCTGCTGCGGCACGTGAGTCACTGCTGCCACCCTGTCCCTGGGCCCCGGATCCTCACCCTTCCTCAATCGCCGCAGCCCCCAGCCCTCGCTTTGGGCTCAGACTTGTCCCTTCTCTCCGTCACCTCCCATTTCTTCGTCTTCCGTATAGGCACCTGCTACGTACCGGGGCCGTGGGGGACCTGGTGATCATTGGGGATCGGCAGCTGGTCAAGGGCATCACTCGCCTACTAGCCGTCACTGGGGAGCAGGCCCAACAGGTCAGAATGCTAGAAGCCCAGGAGACTTGACTGTGGGAGGTGAGGGGACACCCAGCTGACACCTAGGCTCCCTGTCCACACACTGCTGCGGCTGTAGCAGCTGCTGGCAGCTAGCAGCTGTTGATTTAGGACTGGAGCCTTGACCGGCCCCAACTGGTAACCATTTCTGACATGGCCCTGATTGCAGTGAGAGCCGAGGCCTGTCCTGGGAGAGGGCGAGTGTAGTCTGGGAGAGGGTGAGTGTAGTCTGGGAGCCTTCACTTTCTTGCCCCTCCTGTAGGCCCGAGAGGTGGGCCAGAGCCTGTCCCAGGAAGTGGAGGCAGCCAGGGAGCGACTGAGTCGGGGAATCCGGGACCTGCCAGAGGCTCATCGGTTATCTAAGGACATAGGACGTCTCACTGAGGTCAGGGCCACCCTCGCCTTCCACTGGCCCCGTTCCTTCCCTGTACTTTTTTGGACCCTTCCTGTCCCTCCCCAGCCTTCCAGCTGGCCCACACTTGTCCTCAGGGTGGGTCCGGTGTCTGCCCGGCTCCGTCATCCTTTCTCTGAGACTGTGGCAAGGGTGACACTCGGCTCTCCCATAGGTCATAGACTCCGCTGTGGTGCCTCAGTGGCAGCGGCAGGAGCTCCAGACCACACTGAAGATGCTGCAGCGCCGTGCCAACACCGCCATCCGGAAACTGGAGAAGGGCCAGGTGAGAGAAGGCGCAGCCATGCCTGGTACTCACGGATATCCCCGCACTAACCCTAGAGCCTCCAGAACTGGGAGAGGAGGAGGCAGCTTCCTCCTTGATCTGCCACCAGGCACCGTATTACCAAGCCATTTACCACTGCCCTTCCCACTGGGCAGCCTCCCGACGCGAATGCCAGTCAGCCATAATTGCTCCTTGACTGTGGGCTCCTGGTCCCCTCCCAGTCCGTCTGTGCCATCTGGCTTCTCCCTCTGACCTTCAGCAGCTTTCGTAGGGCCCCATGACAGAATAGAAGAGGTGAGGCAGTCTCAGGAGGTCACAGATGGAACCCGAGAAAGCAGGCCATGCCAGCCCGAGCCCCTGCCAGCTCTCCTCAGAACTAATGGCCTCTGTCGAGGGAGAGCATGGGGAGGAGGGGGCTGTTAGACCGGAGCTCAGTTCAGAAGCCGAATATCCATGCCTGACCCCTCTGCTGCTCTTCCTGCCCCACAGGCTGCAGAAAAAATCCCAGGAGCTGTTGAAGCGGCACTCAGAGGGGCCTCTGATTGTGGACACTGTCTCGGTTGAGTCCCTCTCAGTGAGTGCTGTGAAGCGGGGAGGGGTGTGGAGGGCGGCTGCCTAGGGCCTGCAGGAGGCCCGAGTCCTGACCGGGAGGTCCTGGGCAGCTGGGGAGTGGTAAATCACGGTGTCGTCCTCATGCAGGTGCTGGTAAAGGTGGTACGGCAGCTGTGTGAAAAGGCCCCCAGCATGTCCGTGCTGCTGCTCAGCCCCCAGCCCAGGGGCGGCGTACTCTGTGCCTGCCAGGTGGCCCAGGTGAGGGGACCCAAGAGCCCGTCCTAAATGCCCCTGCCTAGCTCCGGTTCCACCTCTTACTCCTTCTAAGCAGGAGATATAGGGTAGGGGGAGATAACCTATGACAGGAATAATCTCTCCTTGTCCCTGAAGATACCCTGTCCCCTCCCCAGGAGGCATGGTGAGATTTCTTAGTCACCTGCCTCTTACGCCTCAGTTCCTTGCAAAGTTCCATCCATATTCCCAGTCCAGCCCTTTCCTGTTGCCTCACCAGATGCCCTACCCTGTGCTCAGCCCGGGAGAGGGTGCTCATTGCTGGTGACTCATCCCCAGGGGTCTGCTGAATGGCTGGTGGAGGTGAGGACTGCTCCTCATGGCTTCCCCTCCTGACTCTCTCCCCAGGGTGCCACGCCCACCTTCACAGCAGAAGCCTGGGCACTGGCGGTGTGCAGCCACATGGGAGGCAAGGCTTGGGGCTCTCGAGTGATAGCCCAGGGTACTGGACACACTGCTGACCTGGAGGCTGCCCTCGGGACAGCCCGAGCTTACGCACTCAACCAGCTCTGACCAGGCCCACCAGGACCCAAAGGAATCAGAGGCGAGCATCTGGAGCCCTCATGGAGCCTCCTGGCCTTCCTGGAGGCTGGGGCAGAGGACCAGGTGTCTGAGCCGAAGAGGGACACCTGGGCCACTTGACACCAGGAGACTAGAGGAAACAGAAGAGGACTGAGAAGCAGCCACCCCAACAAATGTGACGACCTGGGCTGTTGTAGCTGAGGGTGCCTATTAAAGGTATTTCATGGGGCTGGAGAGTTGGCTCAGTGGTTAAGAGCACTTGTTCCAGCCGCGTGGTGGTGCACACCTGTAGTCCCAGCACTCGGCAGGCAGAAGCAGGCGTGAGTTCCAGGCCAGCCTGGTCTGCCAGGAAACCCTGTCTCAAAAAACAAAAACAAAACAGCAAAAAGCACTTGTTCCTGGAAAGGACCTGGGTTCAATTCCCAGCATCCACATGGAGGCTCCCACCTCCTCAGGCATGGGCATGCATATAATACACAGACATACATGCAGGCAAAGCCCTCATACACACAAAATAATAAAAAAAAAAATTTGAAGAAGTATTTTACAGAAGATTGTAAGTTCTGGAGGATTTTGTTGTTTTAAAAAGAGTGACCTGGTCTCATAGTAGTGGCACGTGCCTCAGGAGACAGAGGCAGGTGGATCTCTGAGTTTGAGACCATCCTGGTCTACAGAGTGAGTTCCAGGACAGCCGGGGCTACACAGAGAAACCTGTCTTGAAAAACCGAAAAAAAAAAAAAAAAAAAAAAAAACCACTCAGCTATTAAGAGTGCTCACTGCTCTTCCGGAGGCCCAAGTTTAGTTCCAGCACCCACGTGGTGGCTCACAGTCACCTATAACTTCAGCATCAGCACACCCAAATCCCTTTCCTGCATTCTGTGGGCCCCTGCAAATATATGATGCAAATATATGATGCCCAGATGCAATGCAAGAGTGGCCTTCCTCAGCATGACGTGTACCCCATCACTAATCTGACCACCCACCCTAGTGGAAAGTACACCCAAATCCAGACCATCCAGCCACCAGAGTTTGAGATGAGGTCTGTGGGCCAGGATTGGCGGGGTACCAAGAAGGGTCTCCAGAATGTCTTGTGAAAATCAGAAGGGCGGGGTACACACCCCTGTGTCATTGAAGTGAGTGAGGCCAGGGTGGCTTGTTGATACTTTGAGCAGCAGGGCCTGGTCAGCTGGCAGCGACAGGCACCAGGCAGAACAGCTTCTCCCCTTGTGGGACCTGCTTCCAGGGGGAGGGCAGAAAGAGGCGTGTCAGTGAAAAAGGAAAGAAAGAGGCACAGGAGGACAGGAGTGTGGCCTCACTGCGTCACTGTGACCAGGTGACTTAGCTGGAAGTTACCTCAAGGTGCGAGCCTTGAGGAAATCTGAGAGGTGTTTGAGCTGAAGGAACAGCCAGGGAATGCCCAGGCTATGAGGAAGGATATGGAGAAGCCATGGGTGGTCAGACCAGTAGTGGACTTTTTACCTGAGATAGGGTCTCCATGTATAGCTGTGGGTTGGCCTGGGACTCCCTGCATGCCCAGGCTGGCCTCTAACAGAGACCTCAACTTCCCAAGCACCGAGATTGGAAGTGTGCACCACCACGCCCAGCCAGTGATAGGCTTTTAACGGTTAACCACAGCGCCTGCCCCAAGGCGGAGCTGAAGCAGAAGACAAGCATGGGGACCCAAGTTCAAGCTAGCTGTGGTGGGGTGCCCTCATAACACAGCTGTGCAGTGCGGGGTACACAGACGGGCAGAGCCCTGTGTTTCGTGAGCCGTCCAGCCTAGCCTGTTCATTGAAGAACAGTGGAAGACTTTCTCAAGGTGGACAGTAACCCCTGAGGTTGGCCTTCTACCCCCCATATGCATGGGCACACACGTGCACCTGTCTACACATGGACACGTGTGCACCTGTCTACACATGGACTGGGGATGTGGCTCCAGTGGCAGGGTACCTAGCATGTACAAAGTCCGGGGTCGGATCCCCTGCACCACATAAACCCAGCAAACCAAATGACACCCCTGTAATCCCAGCACTGGGGAGGTGAGACAGGAACGGCAGAAGTTCAAGGGTCGCCCAGGACTACACAAGTGATCCTTTGTAAGTCACTTTGTCAGGGCTCGAAGGGACTTGGGAACAGAAGCCTGGCTCCTCACTCATGGCTTGACCTCTGGAGCTTGGTGGGTAGACCAGTCTATAGTGCTTACCACAGGCCCAGCTCCTCCAGGGCCACCAAACCCGGGAGCCAGCAGAGACATGGGACCAGAGAAGCTGAGCTTTGCCTCCCTGGAACCCTCCACCAGTCCGCCGTCCCTCTGCTCTGGAGAGCGATTTCTCTTCCTATACACAGCCAGATCCCTGGCGTCGAGACAGCAACCCTATCCCGGCACGCCGGGGCTGGGAGCTTTGCAGGCGCTAGGCTTCGGGCTGAGTGAAGGGGCGGCTGTGGAGGCCCTGGCCCTCTCTGCCTTATTGGAGAAAGGTGAAGGGGCTCCCGGCAGAGTTGGCGTCCACAGCTCGGCCGCAGGGGAAATTCCAGTGACTTAAGTACCTGTGCCTGCCCCGCCACCTCTGTTTGGTTTGGACCGTCTCCCCTCCCCCACTCCTAACCAGAAGTACTTCCTCTCCCTGCGAAAAGCTTATGCATCCCGAAAGCAGAGCCCAAGGCCACAGGGTCGTGCATTGAGCACGCGGGGGCCGGGGGGGGGGGGGGCGGGGGGGGGCTGCGACCTTGGAGGGGGGAGGTTGTGGAGGAGGAGCCAGCCAACGCCCAGGGCGGAGGGCTCACGGCCCCGCCCCCCTGGCGACCCAGGCGTCCCTAACGACCAACTGCGCCAACCGCAGGTGAAAGCAATCTCCTGGGTCCCCGGAGCAGGTGAGGCGACCTCTGGGCGAGGGGATGCCCAACTCTGCTGTTCCCATTCAGACCCCATTCAAACTGGTCTAGCTCCAAAGCCCCCACCAGCTCCTGCCACCCACGCGGGTCTGTGGCCATGCAGCCATCATCTTAAACTTCCTGTTTTCTGTAATGAATGGGAGAACCTGTTCTGCGGTTACTTGAGGCCCACAGACCATTCCAGTCTTGTGAAGGTGGGACCCTGGCTCTGCATCCCACCATCTGTAAATTGGTCCAGAAGCCTAGAGTTCAAGTAGAGAAAGTGGGGGGACCTAGGAAGAGGAGGGCCTCCAGTCCTCAGCTGAGGTCAATGCTGCAGGCCCAGTGGCTTCCGCGGCTCCCTCAAGCCCCCCCATGGACCTGGTCTCTCAGGGTTACCAAGGGGAGGAGGAGGGACTTGCTGACCTTTGGAGCTGCTTTTCCTGCTGGGGTGGCTGAGGGAAGGTGGCTGGAGTCCTGGGGAGCTACTGCTGGTGTCTCTTTCCGTACAGCAGATAAAGGAGCCTGAGCTGGAGGGGGACAGCCCAGGGGATTATGGACAAGCGATCTCTCTAGGCCAGAGACCAAGCCCAGGCTCTCAGAAAAGCTTACACACACACACACACACACACACACACACACACACACACACACACACATCTCTCTTCCTTTAGTCCCAGAAACTGGGAATTCACAACAGGAATTTGGGCAAGAAAAGACAGGTTAAAGAAGATGTAAACGAGCCAGGCGGTGGTGGCGCACGCCTTTAATCCCAGCACTCGGGAGGCAGAGCCAGGCGGATCTCTGTGAGTTCAAGGCCAGCCTGGGCTACCAAGTGAGTTCCAGGAAAGGCGCAAAGCTACACAGAGAAACCTTGTCTCAAAAAACCAAAAAAAAAAAAAAAAAAAAAGAAGATGTAAACGATAGTCCAGGGCCATGAAAACAGGAACCTGGGGGCCTGAGGAGGGCTCTCTTTGGGGGGGACCCTGGGGTAAGTAAGGGTGGGAAGCTGACTGAGAAGGCATAGGAAGCAGAGACAGAGAGGTGAGTGGAGACCCCAAAGTCCCCCAACAGACCACCATAGCTACACTTTGGGAGGAACATGGGGCATGACAGGATCCTTCGCTATCCCATTTGGGTAGGTGGCAGGAACCTCCCTGACATGGCCAGATTTTACTGGGGACTTGAGAAGGATGAAAATGGAGGGAATATGCTGGAGATCAAGACTTGTTCCAGGTCTGTGAGCAACATGAAGGGCCCAGCACGGGTAGTGTGGAAGAACAAAACCACACCCTTCTCTTGGGCCCCTGTGGAGTCCTCAAGCCACAGGATGTCAGCAACGATCCAGCCTTATGGAAGCTTCTGGTGCCAACAGTGAATTGGGATAAGAGTGCTGGGCTTTGGGGGGTAATGGCTGAGCCCCACCGTGGTGATGCTCATGAGTGGGAGAAAGTCGCAGAAGGCTCACTAGAAAAGTGAGCTAGCCGGGCGGGTGGTGGCGCACGCCTTTAATCCCAGCACTCGGGAGGCAGAGCCAGGCGGATCTCTGTGAGTTCGAGGCCAGCCTGGGCTACCAAGTGAGTTCCAGGAAAGGCGCAAAGCTACACAGAGAAAACCCTGTCTCGAAAAAACCAAAAAAAAAAAAAAAAAAAAAAAAAAAGTGAGCTAGGCCACTGCAGCGGTGGCACACACCTTTAATCCTAGCACTGGGGAGGCAGAGTCAGGCAGATCTCTGTGAGTTCGAGGCCAGCCTGGTCTATAGAGCAAGTTCTGGGACAGCCAGAGCTCTACAGTAAAACTCTATCTCAAAAAAGAAAGAAAGAAAAGGAAAGTGAGCTGCCCCTCAGAGAAGGTACATTGGACAGACATTGCACCGGAAGAGCCGCTCTCCCTTCCTGGCTTGGTGACAGGAAGTCCCTTCAGTTTTCTAAGCCTCGGTTTCCTCCCATGTAAAGTGGGGACAATGGTGTCATAAAGACAAGCCTCACCCGGGACTCCGAGAGCTTGGTGAGTTTCACATAGTGAGCATGCTTCTTCTAATGCCCATGTCTTGAGTGCTGGCTCTAGGCCAAGCTTGTGTGAAATGCCACAAATGTTAGCCATTAACCGTCTACATGAGTGACGGGTGATGAAGGTGATATTAATTACTATCCCCATTTGACAGATGACGACGCTGAAACTTGGGGAGGTTGAGTCCTTGCCCAAGATCTTGGAGGTGTGAGCGAGCATTAGAGTGAGGATGTGGCAGTCCAAGGCCTGAGCACTCAGCCGGCCACTGTAGGGCCTCCTTGGGGCACCTGCTAATGCACACCTGTAGTGCAACAAATCATAGGTGTACAGAGCCAAGGCTGTGTGTGAGCCCAGACCACCTGCCCACCACACACAAGCCATCCAAAATGAGGACAACCCCGGCCAAAGTGGGACACCATTTTTATTGCCTGTACCCGAGGCCTGGAAATCCCCAACCCTTAGAGTTGTGACCTTGTGTGGATGTCATCTTCCGTGATTTCACACCCCTGTCCTGGCCCTGAGGACATGGAGATGGACTTGGAGAAAGAACGGCCTTTTCCTGCCAGTAGTTATCCTGGTTGGCTGTGCTTGGTGCTGAAGACACAGTCATGTAAAGTCCACAGGCCCATGAGACAGGCCCCAAGATGGAAGTCAGCTAGGTCTGTCCCCACCCACCCCACTTCCGCACTCCAAGGGCAGAGACATCACGTCGCAGACACACAAGACACACACATTTCTGGTGGCCCTAACTTCTCTGGAACGCCAAAGAGATTCCTGCCATAGAACAGGGAGTGGGATCTTGAACAGGCTTGTAGTACTAAGCTTCAGTTCTCTCCCCCACCCCATAGGCTCCAAGGGAGACAGGTTCTAGAACAGCAGCTCTCAACCTGACAGGGTCGACTGAGCCTTTCACAGGGGTCACCTAAGCCCGTCTGCATATCAGATATTTATGTTACGATTCATAACAGTAGCAAAATTAGTTATGAAGTAACAACAAAATACTTTTATAGTTGGGGGTCACCACAACCCGAGGACTGTTTAGAGGGTCGCAGCATTAGGAAGGTCGAGAGCCACTGCTCTAGGGGAAGCTGGCTTCTCTGTCTCTCTTCAGGAACTGTCTCCCTTCTGTGGGCCTTTGGGAGTGTCTGGTTGCTCCATGGATCCCCAGCTAATGGGTTTCTGTCCATCCCTGCAGAGTCCCAGGGAAGAAGGTGTCACTCAATACCACCTCAGGGCAGCCTGGCGACAGCCGGCCAGACTAAAGCCAACCAGTGAATGATGTAAGTGCTATGCCTGTCTCCCCCTTTCCTCTGGTTTCTTCTCACAGTGGGGTAGTCTCCTCTCTTCCTTCGTTCCTTTTTCTTTTTTTCTTTCAACAGGGTTTCGTGTAAGGCCAGATAGACTTCAAACTTCCTATGTAGAAGATGACCTTGAACTTCTGATTTAGGGGTTCTCTGTTTCATTCACCAAGCAGTAAGCCTAGCAATGCTCAGGACCCTGCAGTCCCAGTGGAGAAAGAGAGGGCCATGCAGGGAGGCTGCATGTTGAGACCTGAGTGCCCGCAGTTCTGGGGCTTCTGGCCACTCTCCTCGCTGGTTTTCATGGCGGCCAGTCGCCACTAGGCTTCATCCTCTGCTGCGGCAGATAAGCTCTGTCTAAGTCAGGGACAGTGACTCCCAGCAGTGGGGCTCCTGCTCCTTCAAGGACACACAGCGTCCTTCCTTCAGTCAGCCTCTACTTGGACAAATCCTAAGGAAGTCTCTGATTGGCTGACGTTAGGAAGCCATGCCCATCAATTGCTCTAGCCAATAGGATACTCTTCAGAGTCTATTCTTAGAAGCAAATAGGGCAGACCCAAACCAGCTACCTGCCTAAGGCAGGCCTGGCACTGGCCTTGGGGATGCAGATCCAAGATGCAGAGCTCTGTCTGCTCTAGATTTGGGCTCAGGGTGAGGGGCACAGGTCCTGGGGAGCTGGGACTCCAGCAGAGGGATGGTTTGGGGGGTGAAGAAGTAGTGATTGAACTAGTCCGGGGGTGGAAGTCTGTCTCTTTCCTAGGAGGAGATGGTAAGAAAGGCATCCCAAGTTTAAGGAGTGGCCTGAACAAAGGCCCCAACTAGCTTTCAGTGTCCTGGGTGAGAGCAGACTTTATTTTAAAAAGCCACTGGTCATGGCAGAAGGCCCTTGTCCTCTGAGGAGCTGAGGGAGCCGGCTTTTGCCCTCCGGCAGTGATGAGCCACTGAAGAGGCCTGCCACCTTGGCTGTGCAGGGCTGACCGTGAGAGGACCAGCCTGGATGCCAGGGCCAGGTGCTGAGCAGCTGAAGCTGTGCGTGACAGACACAGAGTCCCCACGCTGAGGCGCAGCCGTAAGAAAGCAGAGAGCAGAGAGGGGACAGGCCGTCACCTGTGTGGCCTGTAGGAAAGGCTGGCCCCTTGCTCTCAGCTCTACCTTCTGTGTGGGTTGAGTCTGAGGGACTTAGACGGAAGCCTCAGGACCTGGGTGTGAAACACAAAGGAGACTGGGGAGCTGGGTCCCAAGGCAGGAGCAAGGTGGGCAGAGCTTGAGCTGGACAGAGTGCCTGAGGCCTGCCATGCAGACATCTGCAAACCAGTGCTCAGAGGGTCTGCGGAGACGGCTCAGAGGTTAAGAGCACTGGCTGCTCCTCCAGAGGACTTGGGTTTGGTTCCCAGGCCCCAGGTGGTAGCTCATAAACACCTGTAACTCCAGTTCCAGGAGATCCAGTGTCCTCTTCTGGCCTTCTCAGGCACCAGGCATGCACGTGGTGCACAGACAGACATTCAGGCAAACACTCACACACATAAAATTAAAAATTAAAAAGAAAATGGCGAGAGAGGCTGAGGAAGAGCCAGGAGTGACAGAACCAAGCAATTTCTTTTACGCACTGTCCTATTAAGTGTACTTTGATATATTACCAGTAGATTTTTAAGTTTAATTTTATTAATTTTTTAATTATTTTTATTTTGCGTATGTTGGTGTTTTGCCTGCATATATGTTTCTGTAAGGGTGTCAGATCCCCCGGAACTGGAGTTACTGACAAGTGTGAGCTGTCATCTGGGTGCTGGGAATTGAACCCCGGTCCTCTGGAAGAGCAGCCAATGTTCTTAACTGCTGAGCCATCTCTCCAGCCCCCTTGTCTTATTTGTAATTGTGCATCTCTGTGTGGGTACGTACCCTTGAGTGCAGGTACCCTCTGAAGCTAGATGGGTGTATCCCCCTGGAGCTGGAGTGGGTTGCAAGCTGCCTCTGTGGGTGCTGGGAGCTGAACTCAAGCCCTCTGCAAGAGCAGCGTACGCCCTCAGCTGCTGAGCCATCCATCTCTCTATCCCCCGTTATTAGTTTTTCAAAATGGATTTTTTTTTAATTGTTGGTTTATTTGAGACATGTAGCCCAAGCTGCCTCAAACTCGTTATGTAGCCAAGGATGACCCTGAATTTCTGATCCCCAAGTCACCACTAACCCCTTGCCCTCCACCCTCTTCTGTAGAGTCGGGGACAAGCTCAGAGACCTGTCATCCACTTGATGACACAGCTCAGCACACTAGACAGCAATCTCCACAAAGGTCTACATAGGAAGACATTATTATCCCATTTTACAGGCAAGGGAAGGGAAGTTGAAGTCCAGATAGGTTATGCAACTTGGCTAAGGTCACACAGCAAGTCAGAAATGGAAAACCAACTGATGCCTCTATGTAAATAGTACTACTCACCTTACCCACCTTTAGCTCTGTCCTTTTTTTTTGAGCCCATCACTATGTTTCTCTGGAAGTCCTGGAACTCACCATGTAGATCAGGATAGCCTCATACTCACAGAGATCCACCTGCCTCTGCCTCCAAGTGCTGGGATTAAAGGCTTTAGTTAAAGATGGACAGAGAATGTGAATTTACATTCGATTTGCGTACAGGGTGACACAATACATAAATATCTTCCTACAGTGCTACTCTCCCCAGGCTTTTCCTCCTTGAGCTGCCTGGCAGGGTAGGGAATACCATCTGGTCCCTCCCTCTGCCAAGGATGCCTTTGCTAGAGCAGGGTGCTCCCTCTCAGTGGCCGCAGCACAGAGGGAAGCTCCCCAGGAAGGGCAGAGGGCCCAGACACCCCTGTTCTGCCTCCAGCTCACTGGCAGGGTCCCTGCAGCAGGAGGGTAAAGGGGTGGCCGCATTCAGAAGGTCCCCCAGACCCAGACATCATTCTCCTCCGTTCCTCTAGCTTCAGCCCCATATTTAGCTGCCTTCTCGCCTCCCACGCCTGCCTGCCACCGTCTGGTATGAGGGGAGACTGAAGTGGGAGCCAGGTAGGAGTGAAGGGTGTGAGGAGAGGCACTGGCACTCTGGTCAGGCTTGTGTCTTCTGGTCCCCTTCTGTCCCTCCCAACTGCCCCGCCCTAAATGGAGGCCACAGGCTGAGATATGATGTGAATACAAACGGACCTGTTCTTCCCATTCAAAACCTTCCCACAGAGGTTTGAAGAGATGGCTCAGGAGTTAAGAGTGCTTACTGATTGGTCTTCCAGAGGACCCATGTCCGGTTCACTGCACCCACCTCTGGTGGCTCACACTCACTTAACCTCCAGTTCCAGGGGATCTGACACCCTCCCTGGCTCCATGGACATCCAAATGCACTTGTGTGCAGACACATATGTGCACTTAAATAATAAATTAAAATATACAAAACTGTATACAGGGGCTGGAGAGACGACTCAGGGGTTAACAGCGGTTAACTTCTCTTCCAGAGGCCCAGGGTTCAATTCCCAGCACCCACATGGCAGCTAACAACTGTCTGTAACTCCAAGATCTGACACCCTCACACAGACATACATGTAGGCAAAACACCAACGTACATAAAATAAGAATAAATAAATTTAAAAAAGAAATGGATTAAAAAACTGTATACAGATTACACATTTCAATGATGTTTTGAGCACACTACATTAATTGTAAATTTCACTTGTTTAGGTTTTATCTTTTTTTATTTTAACTTAAAAACTGTATACAAATTACTCACTTAAATGATAATATTTGGGGCACACTGGGTTAATTATAAAATTAATTTCAGCTGTTTTGGGTTCTTGTTTTGTTTGTTTTGCTTTTCCTATAGGCTTTTTGTTTGTTTGGGGTTTTGTTTTGTTTTGTTTTTAGCTAGGGGTGCTAGGTAAGCTCGCTACTGAGCTACCCCCACCCCAGCTTTACTTAAGCCTTTTTCTCCATATTTAAAATTTTTGTCTGGTGGAGGTGACACAAGCCTTTAATCCCAGCACTCAAGAGGCAGGATCTCTGTGAGTTCAAGGCCAGCCTGGTCTACAAAGTGAGTTCTAGGACAGCCAGGGCTACACAGAGAAAGCCCGTCTCGAAAAAAACCCTGTCTTATATGTATGTTACCTGTATGTTGTCCATGCACCACCTTCATGAAGTACCCTTGGAGGCCAGAAAAAGGGTTAGATCCCTTAGTTCTGGAGTTACAGAAGGTTGTGAGCCACATGTAGGTGCTGGGACTCAAACTCAGGTCTCCTGGAAAAGCAGCCAGTGCTCTGAACTGCTGAGCCATCTCTCCAGCCCTTCTGCTTTCTCTTTAAATGTGGTTGCTAGAAAGGTTAAAAACAGGGACTGGAGCCGGGCGGTGGTGGCGCACGCCTTTAATCCCAGCACTCAGGAGACAGAGCCAGGCGGATGGATTTCTGTGAGTTAGAGGCCAGCCTGGGCTACAGAGTGAGTTCCAGGAAAGGCGCAAAGCTACAGAGAAATCCTGTCTTGAAAAACCAAAACCAAAACCAAAACAAAACAAAACAGGGTCTGAAGATTGACGTGAGCACGGAGCCCTGGCTTCGATCCACAGCACAAGACTCACTGCGTGCGATGAGACATAACCATAGCATTCGGGAGGTACAGACTGAAGAGTCAGCTGTTCAAGGCCATCCCGACTACATAGCAGCTTGGAGGCCAGCCTGGGAAGCCTGAGACCTTGCCTCAAAATAAATAAATACAAAGACAAAGCAGTCTATCAGGCCTGCATCAGCTTCTGTCGGCCAGTGTCCTCAGTCAGGCCACCAGGACCATCTGGGAGCAGGGAGCTTTTGAGTTAAACAGTGTTCACTACAGCTCTCCCTTCAGCATTCCCCTATCCTCCCACTCACCCTCAGAGGGGGCAGTTCAGGAGCAATCCATCATATGACTGGAGAAACCGAGTTAATCCATTCTTATGGGGACTGGAGAGGAGGCTCCGTGGTTAAGAGCACTTACTGCTCTGCTCCTGCAGAGGGACTGAATTCAGTTCCCTGCACCCACGTCAGGGTGCTCACAACTGCCTGTAACTTTGGTGCCAGGGGAAAACAATGCCCTCTTCTGGCCTCTGTGCACACATGTGCATACACACACACACACACACACACACACACACACACACACACACACCACACAAAGTCTTTAAAAAATAAAAATAAGTTCCTTCTCGTTTAGTGTAAGCTGTGCAACACTGGGCAAGTCAATGACCTCTCTGTGCTTCATTACCCATTAGGGGGAAAAATGATGAAGATGAGTTATTGTCTCCAAAAGGTTTTTGTTGTTGTTTTGTTTGTTTTTTTGGCCTCAAACTCACAGAGATCCACCTGCCTCTGCCTCCCGAGTGCTGGCTGGGATTAAAGGTATGTGCCACCGGCCTTCAGAAGGTTTTTTTTAAATTTATTTTTATTTTATGTGCATTGGTGTTTTTCCTTCTGTCTGCATGTGTGTCTGTGTGAGGGTGTCAGATCCCCTGGAACTGGAGTCACAGACAGTTGTGAACTGCCATGTAGGTGCTGGGAATTGAACCAGGGTCCTCTGGAAGAGCAGCCAGTGCTCTTAACCACACTTAACTGCCTGGAGCCGCCTCTCCAGCCCCCCCCACACACACACACTTTTATGACAAATGAATACCCAGTGTGCAGTAATGGCGACAGTTGCTGAATAACTATTATCTAAGCTTTGGAGCTGCTCCCTGCACACACTGGGCCCTTTGAATACACTATTTTGTCAACTCCTCTAAGAATCCTGTTGGTGGCTATTGCCCTCACTTCACAGAGGGACATCATCTGAAATTCAAAAACCTCTGGTCACTTTCCCAAAGCCACACAGCCGGTCTCTGAGATTCTCATTTGGGTCTACTGCCCTCCAGAAACTGACCCTCAAGCACCACTCTGTGCCACTTAAATTCCCCCCAAGTAACACTGTCCCCCTTCCTTTTGCTCAAGCCACGACCCCCCATCCCGCATCCTGCCTGCATCGAGGATCTTCCAGTTTAAGAAGTTTCCTGTTGCAAGTTGCTAAAGGGCTTCCTGCCCTTGCCTCGCCGGCAGCCAACATGCAGGACATCCCAGCAACATCACCCGGCCCTGGGTCTCGCAGCCAATCGACATTCAACATCCAGCGCCAGGCATCCGCCGTAAGCGGTGCCAGCTCAGGGCCTCCACCCATGAAGACTGGCCCAAGCCCTGCCCCCTCAGCCCACCTGAAGCCCAAGGCCCCAAATGTCCGGCGCATGCGCCGGATCATCTCTGAGGACGCAGAGTGGACACTGGCCATTGTACCACTCCTTACAGAACTCTGCATTCAACATATCGTCAAGAACTTCCAGAGTGAGTTCATCTGCCCTGGGCTGGAGGAGGGGGGGCCACCAAACCCAGGCCTGGGAGCACTCTTAAATCCACTCCCATCCAGCACCAGGGTGTCTCCTGCTGTCCCCACCCCAGACACATACACGTACACACACACACACACACACACACACACACACGCACACGCACACGCACACGCACACACACACACACACACACACACACACACACACACAGCACACTGTGCTCTCCATGCTTTCGCCCTTCTCTCCTCACATCTGCTCTCTCCAGTAAGTTTGGTCTTGGCCACATTCTCCTTTTCCTCCTCCAAGAAACACTCTGGTTCTTGTCTCCCATCTGACAGAGTCTTCCAGAATGCAAATGGGTTCCTGGTGTCCTCTGAACTCTAGTCCTTTCTAGAGAAAAGTTGTGGGCCTCTCCTGCTCTCTGAGACAAGGGCTTCCTGAGGACTGGCCACCTAACATAGCAGGTTCCTCTGTTGTTTATTGGCCATGTGCTCCAGCAAGCTAAGTGTGAACTCCAAGAGGCCAGGGCCCTGGCTCTTTCCTTTTTTTTTTGGTTTCTCGAGACAGGGTTTCTCTGTGTAATAGCTCTGGTTGTCCTGGAACTTGCTTTGTAGACCGGCTGGCCTCGAACTCACAGAGATCCACCTGCCTCTGCCTCCTGAATTCTGGGATTAAAGGTGTACGCCACCACCCCCTGGCTATTATTTAAATGTATTGGTGTGTGTATGTGTGTGTGTGTGTGTGTGTGTGTGTGTGTGTGTGTGAGAGAGAGAGAGAGAGAGAGAGAGAGAGAGAGAGAGAGAGAGAGGCAGGGTAGGGGGTACACACCACAGACACATGTGGAGAGCAGAAGAGAACCTCATGAAGTCAGCTGTCTCTCCAGCAGACTAGATAACACACTGGGCTCTGGCTCTGTGTGTCTGTCCATTCTTCCCCAGGTGGGTCAGCTTGGGACCAGACACTGCCTGGTGCAATGGCAGAGAGAACCCTGAAGAGCGTCTGTTTAAGAGACTCTTTCTCCTCTCAGAGCAAAGCTCCCAATACCGCAAAGGGCCTTCCCTTCCCTCAGTGTCCCTAGGCAGGACATCCCAGGGCGCCCCGTTGTGATATCCCCAGCCTCGTGGCTGAACCCTGTTTTCCTTCCTCCGTTCCCAAAGACAACCCTATCCTGAAGCAGCTGCTCCCAGAGCACCAGCAGAAGGTCCTGAGCCACCTGCCCCCTGACCTGCCGCTGACGGTGACTGCCAACTTGATCGAAGATGAGAGCTATTGGCACCGCTGCTGCGTCAAGCGCTGGCCTGTGTGCCACGTGGCCAAGCACGGTGGCAGCTGGAAGCGAATGTTCTTTGAGAGACACCTGGAGAGCCTGCTGAAGCTCTTCATCCCAGGTACCACGGACCCCAGTGTGATCCTGGACCTGCTGCCCCTCTGCAAGAACTACGTGCGCCGAATCCAGGTGGATCAGTTCCTGCCGCCCGTGCGGCTGCCAACCCCGCCCCACCCTGACGACCAGTCCGACTCCGGCAGTGAGGGGGAGGGGAACGAGCCTGAGAAGGACCACTACCAGCTGGAGGAGCTGGTGGCTGGCCTCAAGCACCTGGAGGAGCTGGACCTGGTGTACGGTGTCAAAGACTGTGGCATGAACTTCGAGTGGAACCTCTTCCTCTTCACCTTTCGCGACTGCCAGTCTCTGGCGACCACCATCAAAGCTTGCCACACCCTCAAGGTACCCCCCCCCACTCACCTTCCTCCCTTCTCAGTGCCTCTAGGACTGCTTCTCCCCACCTCTTCCTCTCCTTCCATCATCTCCTCCCATTTCCTTTTCATTCACCAATGGAGAAGGGGATTGTTTAGATGTTTGGGTTTTCAGAAGCTTTTTTTTTTTTTTTTTTGGAGACAAGGTCTCATATGGCTCAGGCTGGCCTGGAACTCACTGGTAGCTGAAAATGACCTTGAATTTCTTATCCTCTGCCTCCACAGTATACACACATAGGCATGCACACTAGCACACACAAACACACCTGAGTGCTGGGCTTGCAGGTGTACACCACACCCAGTCTCCGCGGTGCTGAGAACCGATCCAAACGAAAACTGCCCAGGGTGAGGGTGCAGCGCAGAGGCAGGGAGTGTTGTGAGCACGTGGGAGGCTCTGGGTCTAGCCTCTGTCACAGGATAGCTAGTTGTATCACTCACTCATCTTGTTGCTGTGGTTAAAACTCCTGACAGACACAACTTAAAGAGAAAAGCGGTTATTTGGCTACAGTTTCAAGGGCATGGTTCATCATGGCAGGGAAGTCATGGTGGCAGGGACTTGAGGAGCTGGTCAGGCAGGGAGTATGGAGTGGTGGTGCTCAGCTTTCTCCTTTTCATTCAGTCTAGGACCCCACCCACAGTTAAAGTTCAACGAGATAAACTGGGCCCTGGGGGCGCACGCTTTTGATCCCAGCACTCGAGAGGCAGAGGCAGGTGGAGCTCTGAGTTCGAGGCCAGCCTGGTCTACAGAGTGAGTTCCAGGTCAGCCAGGGCTACACAGAGAAACCCTGTCTCAAGGGGGAAAGGGGAAAAAGAAAAGTCTAATTAGGAAATGTAGCTAGCTTTTTTAACTAGATAATCCCCCAAAGACATGCCCAGAGGCTCATCTCTAGGTTAGTCTAGATCTTGTCAACTTGACAATACTAACCAACACACTGATTATACTGAAAATTTCAGACAAACAGGTATGTCCCATGTTAACAGTTGGGCTGTATATCCAAACATTGTGGTTTTTATATGAGATTCAAATTGAACTGGACGTCCCATGTTTCTATTTGTGAAATCTGGCAGCCGCAGCCTAGCTACAATTTTACATTTATATCACTGCTCATTAGTGCCTTTCATACCACCAGACTGCTCGCTCCACAGGGCACAAATGGTGCAATTCTGCTTGTTTCTGCATCTTCAGCACCTGGGACAGGGCCTGATACTGTCTGTCTATTGCCGGCTGCAGAGCTGGTGAGGCGAGGACGCAGCACTTCTTCCTCTTTTTCACAGAGTCTAGCTAGTATCTTGATGCTGCTTCCCCGCCGTGATGAGCCCTACCATCAACACTGAGAGCCAAACGACCACGTCCTTCCTTAACTTGCTTTTGTGAGGTATTCTGTCACAGTGACAAGACAAGATGCTGAGCACATGTAACATGCCCAGTCTGGGGCTGGAAGTCAGAGCCTATGCTTAAAGCAGGCACGAGTCTGGGGACTCAATTCCTGGCACCAAAATGTAAAAATAAAAAAATGGGATGAGGGACACTCAGTTGCTAGGGTGTTCGCCTCACGTGCATGAAGCCCTGGGTGGGATCACCAGCACTGCATGAACCAAGTGTGGAGTTACCTGTCTGTAATACCAGCACTCTGGAATTAGAGACAGGACAGTTGAAAGGTCAGGGCCATGCCCGGCTACATGGTGAGTGGAGGTCATCCTGGACTACAGGAAACCCTGTCCCCAAAAAATCAAGTGGTGGCTTAGTGGTCAAGAACACACCCTACTCTAGCAGAAGACACTAGTTGAGGTCCCAGCACCTACATCAGCTCACACCTGCCCGTGACTCCAGCTCCAAGGAATCTGACTCTCTTCTAGCCTCCCACACACCCACACACAAACACACATGCCTAGCGTACTTAAAAATCTCTTTTAATAAAACAGAAAACATGGAGGGGGGAGAGAGGGGGAAAGCATAGTTGGCTTAAATTCTGGTGGCTGAAGGGACTCTCAAGCCACATGGTGCCAGCACTCATATTTCCCCTCCACGAACGGTAGAAAAGCAGGAAGAAAGGGACGTGTGCAGAAGAGAACAAGCAAACCACTCTTGTAAGAACTTGGGTCCCAAGAGAGCCTCACCGGTCTCTTCCAAGAGCAGTGTCCCTAGTGACCCAGCTGCATTCCAGCAGGCCCCACCTCTTAAAGGTCCCACCGTCTCTCAGCATCCCATAGGGGACCGAGCTTTAGCACAAGAATCTTTGTGGGGGTGGGGGTGGGGGGACTGTCGACCTCATCCAAAGTAAAGTGCCATCCAGGGGTATTGGACTGTACATACGGCAAAAGCCACCAGGCTTATGAAAGAGAATGGCCTGGAAAGAGCCACAGCAGACATGGTTGGTCACCTAGGAGACCATTGCAAGTGCAGATAAAGTTGAGGCTGGGGCTGAGAATGTAGCTCTGCTGGCAGGATACTTGTCTATCGTGCACGTCATGAGCCTGTCCTGAACTAGCTCTGTAGACCAGGTTGGCCTTGAACTCACAGAGATCCACCTGCCTCTGCCTCCCGAGTGCTGGGATTACAGGTGTGTGCCACCACCGCCCGGCTTATTTTTATTATTATAAATTATATGTATGAGAGAGTACATTCACAGGAGTTCAGATGTCCACCGAGACCAATAGAAGGCATCAGATTCCTGGAGCTGGAGTTATCAGCCACCCGGTGTGGGTACTAGAAACTGAACTCTGGTTCTCTCCAAGGGCAGTACCAGCTATGGCCCGCTGGAGCTAGCTCTCCAGCCCCTCAGCTAGCTTTCTCATACCGTTCAAGACCACCTGCCTAGGGATGGTGCCACCCACAGTGGGCTGGGCCCTCCTACATCAATTAACTATCAAGTCAGTCCCACACAGACATTCTCCCCGTCAATCTGATCTAGGTCTTCAAGTGAGCCTCTCTTCTCAGATGACCCTAAGCTGTGTCCCTGCCCCCCCCCCAAAATGAGGGTAGTTAGAACCACAGCCATATCTGAAAAAATGTGTGGAGCAAAGAATCTGGAGAGATGCACAGTCAGATCACCTCCACCGTGACGTAAGGAGGATGGAGACAGGAAGGAAGAGGCAGAGGTGGCATCCCCCTCTCATGAGACCAGATGCTGTGGGAACTGTTGGCAGCCAGGGAACAGACTAGGAGGACCATTCTGAGGGAAAAGCATGAGTCCCACCCAGCTCAAGTGGGCCAGAGCAGAGAGCATCCTGATAGCTGGGTAGGGAACCCGGTGCTGGGAGGGGAAGTCTAAGTTGAGCTTTGAAAACTGTGTCTTATGTGTGACCTTGCGTTTGGATGGAGTCTTACAAGGAAGTGCCAAAAGGGAGGCAGAAGCCCGACGCGTGAGGAAAGAGGGGGAGGTGGGGACAGGACGAGGGCGCGGCATTGTGTCACAGATCCCAGAGAGGGGCATGCTTCAAACAGAAGGAGACAGCCAGAGGGGAGGATGGAGGCCAGGGCTGGCCTAGCGGCCCGGGAGGTCCCTGGGAGCGGGGCACTTCAGTGGGTACCAGGAGCAGAAGCTGGGCAGCTGTGGAGACGGAGAGAGTGGGAAGTGAGGAGGGAAGAAGGTGGCTGTGATCAGTTTTGTCAAGAGCTTGACTGTGAAGTGGGAAGCAGAGCTGGGATAGACGAGGGAGCTGGGGCTCTGGATAAGAAACTGCATGGATTTCATGCTGGATCTGTCGGCAACAACATCATCAGTTATATCTAGGAGAGCGACTCGTGGATCAGGGACAGCTCTTGCTGGGGCTGAGACCAGGAGTGAGGCAGTTGGCATGTGCTGAATTGCCGTGGAGGTCTGATTGACATCAAGAAAACTGTAGAGGGTCCTGTTTAGTGGTCAGGAAAACAGAAGAGAGGCCATCAGTGGAAAGGGGGCTCGGAGGAACGCTGGCGTGTGAGGAGACTGGAAAGGTTGAAATTGTCACAGATTATGAGAGAATTTGTTGTCCAGAGAAATACGGTTGGATTGGCACACCGTGCTGGAAGGTTCTGTGATACCAGCCAGTGACACAGGTGAGCTTTTTTCTCCTGTCAGTTGCTTGGTCAAAAGAGTGCAGAAAACATGGACCGGGCTGGGCATGGCGATACCCTTCCCACTGCCACCTGCCACCAATTCTGTATCACTGGGTAGATCGTCCTTCCATTTAAAAGCCAGGCAGGTGGCCAAGACCGAGTGTTGAGCCTCCAGCCACTTTGTATCTTCCTTTTCACCAGCAGCGCAGTTAGGTAGTGCAGGCTACCCCAGACTGGCAGATGCTATAAAACTCCTACCTGCCTGCAGATCTTCAGGCTGACCCGAAGTAAGGTGGACGACGACAAGGCGCGCATCCTGATCCGAAGCCTGCTGGACCACCCGGCCCTCGAGGAGCTGGACCTGTCCCACAACCTCATTGGAGACCGTGGAGCTCGAGCGGCAGCCAAGCTGCTGAGCCACAGTCGCCTGAGAGTGCTCAACCTGGCCAACAATCAAGTGAGGGCACCCGGGGCACAGTCGCTGGCTCACGCCCTGGCCCACAACACCAACCTCGTCTCCCTCAACCTCCGCCTCAACTGCATCGAGGATGAGGGCGGCCAAGCAATTGCCCATGCCCTGGAGACGAACAAGTGCCTCACCACCCTGCACCTCGGTGGCAACGAGCTGTCCGAGCCCACAGCCACACTCCTATCCCAGGTGCTCCCGGTCAACACCACACTCATCAGCCTCAACCTCTCCTGCAACCATATTGGGCTGGTGAGCCATGGCTTCTGGGGCAGGCGGGCATGGGGTGGAATCCAGCTACCACACTTGCAGGAAAGCGCTAGACTGTGCGGTGTGCTGCAGAGAGACTAGGTCCTCCTCTGTAGTGTGCACTCCAGTGTCCATTCTTTTTTCCTTTCGTCTTCATGTGTCTGTTCTATCCAGGCATGCACACATGTATTTTGCATTGTATGAGCCTGTGCTCATGTGTGAGTGCCTGTGGAGACTGATGTCAGGAATCATCCCCAATTGCTCTTCCACCCTGTTCATTGAGGCAGGGTCTCTCAGGCAAACCCAGAGCTCTCTGAAATGACCGGTCTTGCTTGATAGCTTGCTCTGAAGATCCTCTATCTCTTCCTGGAATTACAAGTGGGCTGCCATGCCCACTCGGCATCTCCATGGATTCTGGAGATCCTCATTCCGGTCCTCATGCTTGCTCATAAGTGCTTTCCCCACTGAGCCAGCTTCCCAGGTCCACGTCCCGAACAGACAGGTTACACGTGGCTTCATAAAAGGTATCCCATCTGTGTGGAAGTGTGTGTACATGTGATCTTGGGACATAATAGAAAATGATCCTCTGCCTCACCCCTCCCCAGGATGGTGGGAAGCAGCTCCTGGACGGCATGTCGGACAACAAGACCATTCTGGAGTTTGACTTGCGTCTGTCAGATGTATCCCAGGAGAGCGAGTACCTCATTGGCCAGGCTCTGCATGTCAACCGAGAGGCCACCCGCCAGCGGACCCTGAATCCTGGCCACTTCATGTCACCCATAACTAACAACTACCCCGAGAACTCAGTAGGCTAAGATGGGGGCAGGGTAAAACAGTGATCTGACGGGTCACTGTGGCAGCCAGACCTTCATTTCACACCCTTCCTGTGCCTGTCCCTGGTCCTGAGGAAGAAGGGAGAAGAGGAGATCGCAAACCTCCTCAGAGTGAGTTTGTATGCATGAAGATGCTGAAGGGGGCCTAAGGATGAAGAGCTGGTAAGCTAACTCCTGGACCTGGAAATGGCCATTTCTCGACCTGTCTAAATGGTCAGTTTCCAGAAACAGGGAAGGCGAAGGACTCTAAAGAGAATGTACCTGCCCAAACTCTTCATGAGGACCATCTACCTCTTGATTCACCCCATCCCTTTCCCTTTCTACTAAGCAGACCCTGGAGCTCTGATCTACACACACACACACACACACACACACACACACACACACACACACCCCAAAGCTATGCTGGTCTCTCTGCTCTCCCACCCTGGCTGTCATGACCTTGGTGTGCTCCACATCTACACATTGTACCATCACTAATTCTCAAGCTGGGAAGGAGTACCAAGGGGCAGAGGGGCTCAGACACAGAGACCTCCTGCCAAGGGCAGGGAATGAATGTCACTCTGAGGAGGGGCGTCGGTGAGTCGTCCACACTTTTATTGTCCACCAGTGTGATTTGTACAATCTTTGCGCTTGGAATTCCATGACAAAAAGGCCACAGTGTGATGCACCCAATTTGACCGAGATCTGTCTTCTCCCGAGCCAGGCCCAGCCCACCCCACAAGCCCTTATCCTTAGGACAGACAGTCTTCCTGGTACCCTCCATGAGTCCCTGTCACTCTACGACTGCCCACCCTGGGGCTACACCCACAGGAATCACATCAGCCCACGGGTCCACAAGAGGACCTGACTGACCAATTCAGGCCAAGCCCCTTATCTTCCAACTTGTCTTGAGCTGAGTGGTCCCGAGCCCGCCTATCCAAAAGATGGGAGACTGAACCGCAGCTGCAGTCCAGGAGGGCCTGCACTTCAGGGACTCTTTGCAACAAGCAGGCGCTGAGCAGAGCACCAGAGGGGGCTTGGGAGTGACTATGTGTGTGCCTGTCCGGGCAACCTAGAGACATCTGTGCCTGACACCCTCTGACAGTTCCAGAGTGCAAACATGTAAGTGTGAGGGTGTGTGTGTGTGTCTGTGTGTAGCCACAGCTGCTAGCAGAGGTTCTAATTAGAGAAACAAGAACATTCAGTGTAAAGTTTAATTTTAGAGATTAATTAATTTTCTGGTTTTCATTTTCCCTGGCAATCAATAAAGCTACCAAGAAAAGAGACCAAAGAATTGCTTTCTCTCTAAGTCTGTGCGTGTGTGGGAGGTGAGGCTGGCTGTATGAAAAGACCTAGGCAGAAATGGTCAGACAGAAATAATAATTCTCCTCCTCCTCTCCCAAGGCCAAGCTCCGTCTCTGGACCCAGCATGATGGAGAAGGAGCCAAGCCCTTCCCTCTTTGGAGCTGTGAGGTGGCCAGGCTGCCCCTAATGAGAACAAGACATCCAGGTACCAGCTGGCCAAGGACTGGGGCCCGAGGCCACAGCTCCTCCACCACCTGTGCGTCAACAGATGTCTGCTCAAGGGAAAGCCAAACTACACCCCCCCCACCACAGACAAACTCAAACTCAGGGTCCTTGAGGGCTCAGTGCTGACAGGCCAGTGGACACTGCTGCTCAGGAACCCTGGTGGGCAGCTATGCTGATCCCGTCTGTGCAAACCTCTCCCTTGATGACACCGCTCTCCCACCCAAGCATCTCTGTATGGCTAGAAAGCTCAACCCCGATCTGAGCCATATCCCGGCATCCCCACGATCTGGGCTTCCCACATCCCCCCGCCCCTGGGAAGAAGGGACAGGAAGCCAGAAGAGATGTTGCATAGGTAGGGGCCACTCCCATTGGTTGGTGTAGGACTGGCACAGCCAGGAGGAAGAGGGGAGGCCGAGAAGATGGAGTTCTGATGGGGGAGGCAAAGCAAGAAGCCTAGGGAGCAAGACTGGATGGATGTGAGCCCGATCCCTGGGTGCTCAGGGTGCTGGGAAAACTTCAGCCAGGGCAGCTGGGAGAGCAAGGGGCCAAACACAGACATGCACAATGACGCACGGCGGGGGGCGGGGGGAGTACAGGGAGCGGGAGAGCAAAATTGGTGTCAAAGCTTTGAAGGGACAGGACAGCGGCTGGTGCCCTGGGGCTGTGGCGTGAAGCCCCTCTGAAGAATTAGAACTTCAGCTCACAGGATAAGAGGACGTGGAGGGTCTGGCAAGAATTGCGCTCCTGCCCCTGCATTTGAGTACCTCTCCAGTGAGGGCTTGTGATGGACTCAGCTCCACCCAGGCATGTGTAAGGGACATACTACTCCTTAAGCGTCTCCCAGAGGAAAAGCTACACCGCCGCCCGCCACCGCCCCTTCAGAGCTGGTTTCACTCCGCCCACCATTACCAACTCTGCTCTTTCTCCTACCAGCCTCCTGAGTTCTCTTGACACCAAGGTGTGTCTCAAGCTCTGGTCCACTTGGTCACTCGCCCTGGCCAACTCTAATGAGGGCCTCCAGGATGGCACCTTAGCCTCCCTAACGGAAGCACCTACCCAGAACCCAGGGGAGGAAGCTTCTGATTGATGGGAGGCTGGGTCTTTTCCAGAAAGGGCCGGGGCATGCCCTCCCCCAGCTTCCCTTCTCGCCCCCTGCACCCTGACAACAGCTTTTCAGAGCCAGTAAGCCCGGAGGTGAGTGACGTCATGGGTGTGATGAGAAGTCCCTCCAGGACCGGACCTCTGGGGCCCAGTGAAATAAACAACCGTGGTGGGCGTGGCAGGCAGGAACCGCCAAGGTTTCCCCGCCAGCGCCAAGAGGCCAGAACTGTTCCCAGGTGTGGAGAGGAATACCGGGCTGCCAGTCGGCCCCACCCTCAGACCCGGTGAACTCAGCGGGCTGGAAACCAGCCCTGCTCTTCACCAGACCACCGCCCCCTCCTCAGGGGCCCGGCAAAAAAAAAAAAAAAAAAAAAAGCCCCAAACGCCCTTCCTGCGGCTTGCCATGGTGGCTCCCTTGGTGGGGAGGCCAAAAACGGGTCCCACATCATAGTTGCCTAGTAACAGTCAAGACTTGATGAAAGCCTGGGCGGGAAACCTCGAGTGTGCGTGGAAAAGGAAGTGTCCCCGTAGGAACTCGGTGGGGACTAGCAGAGAGCCACCTCTGCCCCGGTTGGGTGGGATTCTCGGAGAGCTGCCAACCTCCCCCACCCTCTGTCTGTGTACAGGGAAGCAGTCTCAGGCCCACTGGGGTCTCATCTGGGCGTGCCCCTCACCTCCCGCCTTCACGCATACCGTGCCTGGCCTCGGTCACCATCCTGCCTTCCCCTGCCACACACAGGGAGCACAGAACGTCAAGGGGCAGGAGGGAGAACGGCGCAGGCTCCCTCCAAGGGCAGGAGGTCACAGTGAGGTCTCCACGCAGGAGCCATGGCGGTGCAGTGGCCGGTGACTGTGGCCCAGACACCCCTCCTGACGATGGACGATGAGGACAGGGAAGTAGAGGGCGTCGTGGTAGGGCGGCGGTGGCCCGGCCTCCTCCTCGTCGTCCTCGTCCTCGTCGTCCCGCATGCTGGCCTGGCTCGACAGACGCGTCTGCTCCGTGGGGCAGCTCGCCTCGTTGACACTCCCGCTCCGGCTGCGCCACAGGCAGCTGCGCCGGGAGCCGTAGAGGCGACCGAGCGAGAAGCGGCTGCCCCCGCATCCCGCACTGGCTCCGGGCCCCTGGCCGGCCCGCGGGCTGGCGCAGATGCTCAGCGCACTGCGCGAGAAGATGGACGAGCTGCTGACGGCTCGCTGACAGTGCTCGCAGCTTCGCCGGTACGGGGCCACGCCCGCCGCGCCCGGGCCACCCACCCCGCCGTAGCGACACGTGGGCGCGTAGCCACCGCCCCCTGCCCCGCCGCAGCGCCCGCCCAGCCCCGCCAGGTCCATGAGCACCGCTTCCGAGTAGCTGGGTACCAGCTGCTGATTGGAACGGATGTGCCACTCGAGCTCGGTGCTGTCCACCGTGTTGACCCGCGGCAGGCGATGAGTGAGCGGGGGCAGCAGCTCGTCGCTGGGACTCAGGCCGCCGCCCGCGCTGCTGGCCGAGCCCGGCCCCTCCAGGCCGAAGAGCTTCTCCACGTGGTAGTGCGCGTACGCCGTGCGGTACTCGGCCAGCACGCGCAGCGGCCACGACAGCGTGAGCAGCGCCGCGGCCCAGAAGGCCGACGAGCAGGCGTACCAGGGTGGCCGGGCCGGGTCGGGGAAGGCCACCATGAACTCGCGGAAGTCCACGTTCTTGAGATGCATGCCCTCTCGAGCCTCCATGTAGTCATCCAAGCCCTCGTTCTCGGCGAAGAAGCGCGCGCGCTGGCACAGGTACGCGTTCTCCGCCTCCACGCTGGCGAAGCTGAAACACTTGGTGAAGCGCAGCCGCGTGGCCGGCGCACCCTCCAGCCCCACCAGCGCCTTGGACACGTCCCGGACGCCACAGCGTGCGTAGTCGAACTCGGCCTCCGCCACGTGTGTGTTGACACGCTCGTGGTAGACCTGCAGCGCGCAGGAGGAGGCTGGAGTCGCAAGCAAGCGGGGCATACCGCGGCTTGTCTACCCATCTCCATATTGAGGCAGAAGTCACTATACCTGGGATCATCTCCACCATCCTCTCCTCCCCCTCCCTCTCCTAACCCCAAGGGGTTTAATACGGTAAGTGGTGGTTGCCCTGAAAACTCTGTACCACACACACCCACCTCCTCTAAGAGTCTTGGGCTGAGATCTCCAGAGACCTGGGTTTTTTAAGTCTAGCACTGCCAAGTAGAAGCAACCTCAGGCGAGTCTGAGCTGAGGTCTCCCTAGCTGTGAATTAAGTATTCAGTAATAATTACGTCACTGAACGGGTAAGCATATACACGTAAAGCCGCCTGCAGTCACGAAGCCTGAACAGACTCCACTCTGGAGCCAGCCAGCTTGAGTTTAAGGCCCACCTCCTCACTTCCTGTTTGACCTTGGACAGGCTGGCTGGTTTGTTGGCTTGTTTTAACCAGTACACACCCTTTTGCTCCTTTTTAAAACGGATATACCCACTTCATGGGTTTGCTGTAAGGATTAAATAAAGTTTAAAGTCGGTAAGTGCCTAGAGCTGGGCTCGGCTGGTGTTCGCTGTTGTTCCTGGACGCCCAGTGGGGGCTCACTGCTGTCTCCCGCTCCCTCTCAAGCACAGAGAAAGGCAGGCAATCCAAGCAACCTCCTCTCCTCTTGAACAGCCTGCACTCACCTCCAGCCTCTCACCTGGGTGGTAGTGTAAGCATCTCCGTTGCGGTACCGGGTGACTTGACGTGTGCGCCGCACGTAGTGGTAGCTGATGGCCTTCCACCAGATGCAGGGGGTGGCCTGCTGCATGCGGCCCACGCGCTCCCGAACACTGCTCACGTCCACCCGGTGCTGCAGCTCGTGGCGGGCCTGGCAGTGCCAACACTCCACCAGGTAGACCGCGTACAACATGAGCAGGAAGGCCAGGGGGATGTAGACGTAGCCGTTGGAGCAGGGGCTGTCGTGGTACATGAGGCTATTGCCCTGGTAGGCGCTGCTGAAGGTGAGGCGGGTCACTGTGGTGACGTGGCACCAGGCCACTGCCCCCAGGCAGCCGTACATGAGCAGCGAGAGCAGGAGGCACTTCCAGTGGGACTCACGGCAGAGAGATTTGGTGAAAGAGGGCTGGATGGGTCGTTGCTGCTTAGATGGGCGGGGAGAGGTGCCGAGATGAGGAAGAGGTGAGACGGGATGGCAGGACCCAGCACAGAGACGATGAACACAGAAATGGAGAGACACAGGAATGTAACAGAAGAGAAGGAGATGGGAGCCAGTGACCCAGACGGAACCATGAGGACAGAAAAGGGGGCCAGAATGCCAGTACAGGAAGGTGCAAAGAGAGGTGCCCCAAGAGGCGGAAGTGGAGGCCCAGGAGGCACAAAAGACAGACGGAGAGGATGGAATCCAGAAGGAGGCCAAAGACAGACACAAAGACGGCGGTGAAACAGAGAAGGATGGGGAGAAGGAACAGACAAATAGGCATTAGCGAAGGTAGGTCCCCAGCCCAGACCTCTTCCTGGTGACCCAGGAAAGTAGGGAAGGACCCTCTGACATCATCTCCTCTCCTAACAGGTAGGTGGGGCCCTGACTTCTTGCGGATACTGTCGGTCCCGGGTTCTAGAGAAGCTATTCTCCTTTGGTTCACCCACCTCTCCCCAGCCCCCACGGACAGTCTGATACTTCCTGTGGAGAAGGGGCTTAACCCAGGCCAACCTCATTCCTCCCACCTTCCCTGTGTTCTTCTGTGAGTCTCCCCACGGTTCACACCCGCCTCCCAACAAACACACATTCTTCCCCTCTGTCCTGGGATGGGAAAGAAGGGCTAGGGCCCCTTCACACAAGACAGTCCAAAAGGGCAGAGGCCTGTGGCTGAGGAGAGGAGGGGGATGGGAGTGAGGAAGGCGTTGGAAGCCCAGCCATTTGTCACTAATTTCTGATACTCTCCTAGGGACTGTCTGTTAAAAGCCCTTGGCACATTCGGAGTTGTTTACATGTCTAGTTCTCCACCAGATGGACTGCTCCTGAGGGCAGGGCCCGTGTCTCATTCTCTTTGCTTCCTAAATGACACCCAACAGGCATATAATCAATGAGGGCTGAGTCTGATTGCTCAAACAGCCTGTTTGCACCCCTCCTACATTGTGGCACACCCATGCACATGTGTGCGCGCACGTACACACACACACACACACACACACACACACACACACACACACACACACACACCCTTCTGCTGCTGCAGAGCTGACTGGCCCCTTTAATGCCTCATGCCTGGCCTTGGGGCCAGCCAGAGAGAGAGAAGCCAGTGGAAACGAAGTGTACAGTTAACAAGCAGCAGGCCCTAGGTTTCTGTGGCTAGGTAGGAGGAGCAGGAAACAGCACCCAGCATGTACCTGCAAGGGAGGGAGCTGTGTCCTTGGAAGCCGGGTACACGTGTGCACCTGTGTGCCCACCTGGTTATGTGCCTGTCCCAATGTGAGTACAGCTGAAAGGGCCTGCCCGCAAGTCTATGCCCACTCTCCTCCCGCCCCTGTGCAGTGTGCACAAGTGTGCACGTGAGGCTGGGGCGGAGGGCTTATAGCACTTCCCTTGTTTTCTTTGTCTCCAGTTTTCAAAAGACTGAAGTAGGACCCTAACTAGGTACGTGCTTAGTACTGACTCAAAAATCCTTAAGCTTAGTGCCCCCTAGGGGGAGCATCCGGCAGTGCGAGAGAGAGGTGAACAGCCCCCTTACACACACACTCACGCTCCCAGTGACCCCAGGGGGGATGGCCTCTGTACGCGTCTGACCTTCCCGCCGTCCCAGCTCGGGTGACACCATCGCTTCCCCGAGGCACCCTTCTTGCTTCCTCACCCCTCCAGCCCTCCTTCCCGGCCTTCAAGGTGGGATGCCGTCCACCATTCTCACCGGGGGCCGACGTAGCCCCTCTCCGCTCAGCCCGGGGTCTGCGAGGCTCCGCCCCGGGCCCCTCCCCCTGCCCAGGACCCCCCTGCGCCCCGCCCCCGGCGCGGCCCCTTCCTCGCCACCGCGGACCGAGCGGGCCGCCAGGTCGGGGCACTGGCGCCGGACTGCGGCTGCAGCGGCCGGCTGCTCGGGGTGCGGGGCGCCGGCCGCTCTGCGGCGGAACCGGCGGGGACCGTGCGAGGCGCGGGGGATGGGGGCCGGGTCGCGGCCGTGCGGGGACGGGGGGTGGGGGGGGACCGAGGGCCGCCGGCTCTCACCTCCTCTCGGGCGGGGCCCTCGTCCGCCGCTGCCATGGGCTCCTCCGGGACCCCGGAGCCGCCACCGCCGCCGCCGCCGCCGGCGCTCTCTCCCGCGGCCGAGCCAGGGGGGGACATGGCGTAGAGGGGGCGCGTCGAGCTCAGGACCTCCCGGGGGGCTGCCAGGGGCCGGGGGCATCCTGCGCTGGCCCTGGGGAGGGGGCGCGAGGGGCGGGGCCCTCTCTGCTCCCCACCCCCCGCCGGGGGGAGGGGGCCTAGAAAGGGCACGGAGGGGGGGGGCCGGAGGTAGGGGGATGGGTGGGAGGGCGGGCTGGAGGGGCCGGGCTGGGGGGGCCGGGGCCGGGGGCGGGTGTCACCTTGAGGCCCTCGCGGCGCCGCTCCGCCTCCCGCCCGCTCCCGCCGCCGCCTTTTGTCTGAGCCGAGCTGGAGCCAGCGCGCCCCCCCTCTTCCTCCCAGTGCAGCAGAGCCCCGCCCCCGGCCCCCCAAACTCCGCCTTCACCAAGCCTTCCTAATAACCACCACCACCACACCGCCAAAGGGGTGAAGCAACAGGGGCTCCCCGCGCCCTTTCCCTCAGCCCTGCTCACCGCATCTTCCTCCTGCCTGCCCATCCTGGGAAGATCGCAGCCTCAGCTCCTCTCCAGCTGCCCTCGCTAGCAGGGCCCTGGGGAGTCGACCAGCATCCCTCTCCCATCCTCAGGTCCTTGAGGCTGAAGGCTGGGGAGAGGAAAAGGAGTCTGGGCATCCTAGGGAAGACCCTTAGTCCTAACTGCGTGGTGAAGGGTTACGTCAGGAACCGGACTCCGAAGGGATGGAATAGGGTGGAAGGGAAAACGCCGAAGCTAGATTCCAGAAAGGACTACTAGAGGGCAGAGACTGGAGACGCTGGAAGCCCCCGACAAGGGTAGCCCCAGAAAAGCAATGAAGTGTGTCCAGTGCCGTAAGCTAGGGGTCAAGGACACCTGAGTTCTAACTCTTGGTTCTGGCTCTGCGACCTTAGACAAGCACCGTCTCGCTCTGCGCCCCTATTGCCTCCCCACTAGGCTGCCAGGGTGGGCAGGCAAGCTGGGTGACTGCAGGCAGCCAAGCCCTTTGTGCCACCCACCCACCCCCTGCTGTTCTTCCCCGCATTGCCTGGGACACACAAGAGACTGATACTTTCTCAGGCATGCGTGCCTGGGTCCATCCATAAATGAACAAGTACTCGGCACCTACTGTGTGTCATGTTTAGAAATAAAATATAATTTCCTACCCTCAAGAAACACAGTCTAGGCCGGGCAGTGGTGGCGCACGACTATTTAATCCCAGCACTCGGGAGGCAGAGGCAGGCAGATCTCTGTAATTTCAAGGTCAGCTTGGTCCACAGAGCGAGTTCCAGGACTGCCAGGACTTTTACACAGAGAAACTCTGTCTTAATAAACCAAGGGGGCTTTAATCCCAGCACTCGGGAGGCAGAGCCAGGTGGATCTCTGTGAGTTCAAGGCCAGCCTGGACTACCAAGTGAGTTCCAGGAAAGGCGCAAAGCTACACAGGGAAACCCTGTCTCGAGAAAACCAAAAAAAAAATAAAATAAAATAAAAAATAAATAAATAAACCAAGGGGGGAAAAAAAGGAAGCACTCCTAACTGGGAAGACATGCAAAACAATCTTTATAATAAGAGTGTGATGAAGGCCAGGCATGGGCACTCTGTGTGCTCACTGTACCATCACCCTACTGTGACTAGGGTCTTTGACATGCAATAACTGTTCTTCCTTACCCATAGGGAACCACGGCATATGGAGGGCAAGGGGGCGCTTGTGGAGTCACCTGCCCACACCCACAGAATTACTCCTAGAATCCAGATCTTTCTCTGGAGGAGAAAAAAAAAAAAAGTTCATGAAGGGAAGTGACATACATCGGAGGCAAGAGGACCAATACTTTGAGGACAGCCTGGACTACATACCAAAACTCTGTCCAAAAAAGGGGATAGGTTGACCAGGCGGTGGTGGCACACACCTTTAATCCTAGCAGAGGCAGAGGCAGACAGATCTCTGTGAGTTCAAAGGCTGCCTGGTCTACAAAGCGAGTTCTAGGGCAGTCAAGACTGTTACACAGAGAAAATCTGTCTCGAAAACACCAAAAAGAAAGCGGGGTGGAGGGGTGGAGAGGGGGAGTAGTAGGTTGGGGCTGTAGCTCAGGAGTATAACACTTGTCTAATATGTGTGAAGCCCTAGTTTAATCCCCAGTACTGGAGTCCCTTTAGAGCAGGAAGTAGCCTTAAGCAGTTTTGATACCTGGTCTTTGGGGACAGGAAGTCCGCCTCTTCTGGACCAGGAGAGCCACTCTCTGCATCCCTACCCTGCCTCTGTCTCGGTTTTCCTATCCCTCCCTTCCCAAGTGAGGACCGGGCGACTTGCTGGCCCCCTACTGCTTTGAAGTATCAGCCTGAATGACCCTCTTCAGGTCAAAAAGTCTATTCTTTCCCCCAAACAGGATGTAGTCTCCAAAAGGGAGAGCTTCCCATCCACACCCATGACACAAGAGGAATCTCTCTTGGTGGCTCCTTCCAGTGGCTCCCACCCACCTCACAGCCAACTCCAGCTCCTCACTCTGGCTTCAGCCTGTCTCACCATATTCAGACCTCCTGCACAGACACTGGCCTTTCCTAACCTACATGGATTTACCATACTTTGAATTTAGTAATGATCTTCCTGATACCCATCCACTGTCTCTACCTCAGGGGACATTGGAAGAGAGACAGCGTCAACTTTGGTCAACTCCAGAACTCCCAAGAGACCCCCCCCCCCATCTTCTCTGGTCATAGCCAATATCCTTCCCTGGAAGCTCCAGGAAATGGGGGTTGAAAGGAGGGGGGAGTGGAAGGAGCTGACCGCCTGGTCACCATGGAAACTGGGCCTGTTTCTCTGAAGATAAGCCTAGCCCAGTGGATGGAGGTGGAGAGTAGAACCATCCAAAGGGAACCAAGGACACCAGCAGAGAGGGAGGGGCTGAGTGGCCACAACTGGGAGAGGACTGTTCTTAAGGAAAGTCAGAACCTGACCAAACTGTAGCCTGAGTCAAAGGCCAGGGCCATCCTTTCAGATAACACTGCCACTGGGGTGCTTCTCCTCACCCCGGGAGTGACAGAAAGGCTCTGTCAGAGCATTGGCGCTGGGGCTGGGGCTGTGGGTGGCTCGATGCTGCCCTCATGTGGTCAATAAGGGGGTTGGCACATCTGTTAGGGCTCAGGACCAGACAGCGGGTTGGGTTGGAATAGTCATCTTCAAATTGTGAATTAGAAAGGTGGTCCCTGCACTCTCCTGAGTCCTGTGCCCTTGCAGAGTGCGCAGCTTCCACCATCGGTGAGATTTAGATCCTGATAAGAATTTCATTGAAGAAAACGTATAAAACACAGGTTTTTTAAAAACTGTAGCTAGCCGGGCGGTGGTGGCGCACGCCTATAATCCCAGCACTCGGGAGGCAGAGCCAGGCGGATCTCTGTGAGTTCGAGGCCAGCCTGGGCTACCAAGTGAGTCCCAGGAAAGGCGCAAAGCTACACAGAGAAACCCTGTCTCGAAAAACCAAAAAAAAAAAAAAAAAAAACCTGTAGCTAATATAGTTGCTTAAATTTTGAGAATGGGAAAAGAGGTTGAAAACGTTTGCCCCTTATGTGTTGCTGTTTTGATGGACTGGGGTGTTTGTTTTGGGGTATCATTCTAAGGCTCAAACCCAAGGCATTGCATTTACCAGGGAAGCATTCTACGTTTGAGCTACATTCCTAATAGATACCTCAGTTCCTGGGCTGTCCTGACAGGATTCCAATCTGCCTTTGCTTGGCATGTCCTCTCACTAGTCCTCCAGTTGAATGGAGAACAGAGGGTGAGAAGGGGTGCCTCTCGTCTCAATTCTTTCCCCCACCCCATCTCCAGCTCAAACTGAAACATCTCTGTCCCTCTCCCCACTGAGTAAGTAGTTGGCCCGACTGGATGATAAACATTCTAAGTTGTAACTGCCAGAAACTTTAAGAGATCTGTGTATTTTTATTGTATGTGTATGAGTGTTTTGCCTGCACAAGTGTGCGCGTGCTGTGTTCATGCCACGTGCTCATGGAGGTCAGAAGAGGGCATCAGATCAGACATCAGATTGCAGGTGGTTATTAGCCCCCCTGTGGGTGCTGGGAACTGAACCTGGGCCCTTTTCAAGAGCAGCCAGTGTTCTTAACTGCTGGAGCATCTCTCCAGCCCCTGCCAGAAACTTTTAGAAGGCTGGATTTTTTTTTCCTTGTGGTGATGGTGATGGTAATGGGAAAATGATAATGGCTGTTGGTTATTACTGTTACTGTGGTTATTGATCTGTCTCTCGTATTAGAGACTATCGGATGTATAAAAACACCTCCACATATGTTTGCAAATGAGTGAATGGCTGGATGAGTAAGTGAGGTTCCCGAATGGCTCAGTAGCTATCTACCCCAGCTTCCCTTCTCCAGGGCTAGGACTGCAACGAAGCTGCTCCTTGGTTGGTGAGGACCTTCTAAGGGTATTGCTAGCCCAAGGAAAGAGCAGCAGAAAGCTCCAGCTAAGGGCTTACCTGGGTGGGGGGATGCTCTCTCCAACCCAGCTATGTCGAGGAAAAGCAGGACAGGGAGAGAAAGATGTTTCATGACTGGGGCTGGGGTGGAGACCTCAACAGTGTCAGGGACCTCCCCATCCTGGCCCCACTGTGAGGAACTAAACTTCTCTGACTACTGGGGTAGTCAGATACTGTACCCACCAAAGGCGAGTGCACCACCCTGTGAGGAAGAAGAAACCACATGACCACCATGACTTGTTAGACAAGCCTGCCCCAGAAAACCCACTTCTCCAAATCACATCCTCCTGCCAAATCTGTGATCTGGGGAGCTGACACAGGAGACTGTCTATAAAGATTCCCCAGGAAAAAGCTGCTTTCCTAAAGATAATGAAGTGTGCCCCCCCCACCCAGACCTCTGAGCGCTGATAGTATATGATGGAGAGGCAAGAGAAATTGAGAAAAAACAGGCAGAGGGTAGGAAGAAAAGCCTCCCCATCTGACTGGTCTTATGTCCACTTGACAGGCGATAGTTGTGTGAAAGGAGGGAACCTCGATTAAAATGCCTCCAGAAGATCAACTGTAGGGGGGCTGGAGGGATGGCTCAGAGGTTAAGAGCACTGGCTGTTCTTCCAGAGGTCCTGAGTTCAATTCCCAGTAACCACATGGTGGCTCACAAGCATCTGTAATGAGATCTGGTGCCCTCTTCCAGTCTGCAGGGATGCAGGTAGAACACTGTATGCACAATAAATAAATAAACAAATGTTGTTTTTTAAAGATCAACTGTAGGGCATTTTCTTAATTAGTGACTGATGGGGAGGGCCCAGCCCATTCTGGTGGTCCTGGGTTCTATAAGAAAGCAGGTGGAGCAAGCCATGAGAAGCAAGCCGGTAAGCAGCACCCCTGCATGGCCTCTGCATCCACTCCTATCTCCAGGATCCTGCCCTGTTTGAGTTCCTGACCTGACTTTCTTCAATGATGAACAGTGATGTGGAAGTGCAAGCTGAGTAAACCCTTTCCTCCCCAACTTGGTTTTTGATCATGGTGTTTCCTCAGAGCAATAGAAACTCTAAGACACCATCCCACCAACCTATGCAGTCTCCCCACAAAGCAGCGAGTTTGTGCAGAAAACCAAGAAACACACTTTTTAAACGATGAACCTAATGAAATGTGTTCATGAACACATGAAATACACTTTTCAAACGATGAACTCAAGGAAAGGAAGACACAGAACTAAAAGAACAAACGAAAGAATGCGTGGAATTAATGAATGAAATAAAAAGGGGAGGGGAAGAGTGAAATGAATGACGAACGAATGAATGAATGAATGAGTGAATGGGCGAAACAATCAACGCAGGAGTGAGTCAAGACTTGGTAACCAGAGACTCCCAGCCTACGCAAGCAGCAGGGGGATTCCGGAGGGGCGGGGCTCTACCCGGAAGCGCCTTTGAGGGGCGGGGCTGTGGGCGTGGCGGTGGCTGGCCGCCTCTTCTTGGGCCCGGGGGCGGGGCAAGAGAGAAGACTGGACTAGGGACCGTTCAGCTGCCCAAAGCATCCGCTGCGGTGGACCTGGCCGGAGCCCCGGACCTCTCGCGCTTCGTGTCCGTTCCTGGCGCCTGCACAGCGGGTAATGAGACCGCTCGGAGAGGGACTCTGGTTCTGCTAGGCGGACCCGCAAACCCGGAAAAGCGCGCAGCACATCTCAGAGTTAGATCCCGCTGGACCCCGGACGCCCGGGCTGGCGCGGCCGGCATGTCGGATGCGCGGAAGGGGCCGGACGAGGCGGACGACGGCCAGTGCGACTCCGGCATAGAGTCGCTGCGCTCTCTGCGCTCCTTGCCCGAGCCTGCCGCGTCCCCAGGCTCCGGACCATCGCACAGAGGCTGCCCACAGCCCTGGAGCCATCCTCCAGAGACCCACAAGGAACCAGGGGAGAAAGAAGATGCAGATGGAGAGCGGGGCGGACTCCACCTATGCTTCCTCCTCTCTCACTGAGTCCTTGCCCTTGCTGGGGAGACCTGAAGTGGAGGACCCGGCCCCAGACTCACCGCTGCCCCACACGGAGGTATTGAGCCCTCAGCAACTCGAAGCGCTCACATACATCTCTGAGGATGGAGACACGTGAGTAAACTGGATAGGCTGAGAAAAGATGCTCACAGTCAGAGCCTCCCCAGGAGCTGCAACTGGCTGGGCATCCGACCACCATCATCACCTGAGAGGATAGACCCTCAAAGCACCCTCCCTGGAAGGGCCAACCCTCTTCTCCAAACTCCAAACTTAACTCGTAGCCTACTTTTTAAGCTGTAGTCAGGTTCAGCCCAAAAGACCAGACACCATCTCCCTCTTTGGGGAGTGGGCAGAGCTAGCAGGGCCCTTGGAACCTAGAACGCCCAGCTAGAATCTTAAAAATCTACCAGTGACCCACCCCTGGGAAGAGAAATTCCCCACAACCAATTCAGTTTTTGTTTTTCTTCTTGGGAGAGGGGATGTCCCTGTTTGCTCAATATTTGAGATCCCAGTGCCTGACTTCACAACGCCCTATCCCAAGGAACAAAAGACAACACCAGGTTACAGGTGCCATTTGAACCCAGGAAGTTGAGTTAAGGGTGCTCCCAGGTTGCCTGTTTGGAATTGGTTCCAAAAGACTGGTGAGTAGACTGAGAATTCTTGCCCCAACAAACAGGATAGGCAGCTGGCTGCCCCAGCTCACTTCCTCCTCCTCCTCTGAGAAAAGGGAAGTGATGGCTTGGTGTCAGCCTCCCCAACACCCTGCACCTCCTGAGCTCCCCAAATTCTCCTCACTGTCCTGTCTTAATCTCTTCATTTTCCTTTTCCTCCCCTAGGCCCAGCTGGAGTCAGATGTAGCTGGACTGAGGCAATCAAGTGTAGCCAGTATGAGAATGGCCTTAGGTAGAAGAACGTGCTAGCAGAGGGAGTGACTGGGCTTTGGAGATGATAGACAGAGTAGGGGCAGTTGGAGTCCCAGATGAGAGATGCTGGAATGCAGGGGGTACCTGTCCCGACCTGCTTGTTGGAGATGTGGGGGTCTTGGGTGGGTATTGGCAAAGATAGTCTCCACCCAGCGTGTGGGAGAGAGGAGGTTAGGTTTTTGTACTTTGTCCCTGGGTCGCAAACCCTTAGCCCAGAACCTCAGAGTTTGGGGGGCTCCATGCACAACTTCTCCTGTCCTCCTTTGTGAGCCTCTGAGCTCCAGCCTTGACCATCTGGTTAGAGACAGGTGCCGTGTGTTTGCGGAGAAGCATCGGGGACACCCCCCCCCCCCCAGCAGAGCTCTTTCCTCCTTTGGAGGTGGCTGGACTGTGGAAAGTGTGGAAGTGGGAAAGGAAGGGGGAGGAGGGGAGGCTGAGGGGAGAGGGAGGTGGCTGCAGGGAATGTGACCCAGAGAGCAGGCCCTGGCCGAGGGGATTTCCAGAGCGGTTCCTCCCTCCCTCGTCACTCTCTCCTGGCCTTCTCTACCGCCTGCCTACAGCCAGAGCTTGCCCCTCTCCTGCCTGAGTATCCCCCTCCCTAGCCCTAAGACAGGCCTTTAGCCAAGTTGCCCCCAGGCAGCTGTCCAGGTCTAGACCGTTGAACCCTGGCTTTCATTCTTCCCACCTGCTGTGGGGAAACCCCAAGACTGGAACTTCCCATCCCAGATGCCCCAGTTACTCCTGTCATCCCCTCCCCATCAAGCACATTGCCTGCGCTGCACCCAGCTCCCCTCAGAGCTGTACTTAGGAGAGGGTTTCTGACCAGGCCCCCGCTGCGGGCCCGTGCAGGAGGAGGAATGGCCCTTTGACTCATGGGTAGGGCAGCAGATCAAAATGCTGTGCTTGCTCTCTTCCCTCCCTGGGAATGTGTGACCTTGGGGGGAACCCCACATCTGCCTCCTCCTCCTCCTCCTCCTGTACTCCCTGTTGTGGGGAGGTGGGTAACTCAGCCCTGGAAACCCCCTCCGAGTTCCCCCAGCAGCCTTCAGTTTAGCTTTGAGCTGCAGCCGGCCTGGCAAGGCCCTGGGGGCAGAAGGGAGCTGGGTGTGGGCAAGCTGGCCAGGACGGCTGTTACCCCGTCAGCACCCTGCCCACATACCCACCCAGCCAAGGCCCTCCACAGGTCTAGCCATCAGATCTTGCAGGTCTAGCCATCAGATCTTGGTGCTCCCACATCCAGAATCCTGGCTTCCTGTGCCAACCCCTTACTTCCTGGCCCAAACTCTCACTTCCTGCACCGACTTGGTTGTGGGTAGCTAGTTAGAGGTTGATGCATTCATTCTAACCCCAAGCTCCCGGCATACCCTCTCTGGCCAGGGCCCTGACCCTAGCCCTCTCCTGCTCCAGGCTGCTCCACTTGGCAGTGATTCATGAAGCCCCAGCAGTGCTATTCTGTTGCCTGGCTTTCCTGCCCCAGGAAGTCCTGGACATTCAGAACAACCTTTACCAGGTGAGTAGAGAGAAAAAGCTGTGTCCAGATACCTGTCTGTAGCCTGATCACCAAATCCAGCAGCCAAACCAGAGGCCATAGGAAGCCATCTGCCAGACACAGCCAGCAGCTGCATCACGAAGACAGATGAGTGAGATGCGGCGGCTTCTGCCCACGCACAAGGTGCTCGCAGCCTCGTCACCAGCACCTAATTATACAGCATGATAACAGTTGTACTGAAGATCACAGCAGCTTCAGTGGGGGCTGGTGTCTCTGAGGGACAGGCAAAGAAGGCCACATAAAAGTTGACATCTTAATTGAGCCTTAAAGGAGGGAGCAAGTGGTGAGAGACCACCCTGACTGTTCTGTCTTTCCTCTCCTCACCCAAGGCTGCAGACCAGCCCTTGAGGATAACACAGATGTCTCCAGGATAAAGGACTTAGAGCAGGGGGCTCTGTTTCCCTTATCCTGCTACCAGAATTGGAGTCCCAAGCACTTGGGGGAGGATGGGGGATCTTGGGAGTAATTTCATGGAAAATCCAACTCTGGCTTTTACAGCTACTTTCAGAGACGATGCTAGGACTTAAAGATGGTTGTACCCCGTCCCCAAACATGTTCTCAGAGACAGGAGCCTGCTGCAGTGGCCCTGTGACCCTGTGACCCTCTGTGCCTGCAGACAGCACTCCATCTGGCTGTGCACCTGGACCAGCCTGATATCGTCCGGGCGCTGGTGCTGAAGGGAGCCAGCCGAATACTACAGGACCAACACGGTGATACAGCCCTGCATGTAGCCTGCCGGCGCCAGAATCTGGCCTGTGCGTGCTGCCTGCTGAAGGAGCAGCCAGAGCCAGGAAGGGAGCCCTCTCACCCCCTGGACCTCCAGCTGAAGAACTGGCAAGGTGCAAGTAGCCCCAGGGCCTGGGGGGCACCTAGGGGTAGACGGGCCCAAGTGACAGGAAAGGGAGGTGCCTACCCTGCCTGCTGCTCCTCCTCCTGTCTAAGGACACGAGCACTCAATTCAGCCTTACTAAAGGACTGAGGGAATGATTTGTTTGAGAATTTTCCCAGTGCCTGCAGTGTGACGAGCAGACATCTAAATCTTGCCCTAAAGATATTTAATTTAGTAGCAATTAGATGAACAAAGGAACTCCCTTTCTGTGTGCCACACATGGTCATAGGAGCAGAGCCTACATCTGTGAGCAAAACCAAGAAAGAGGAAGACAGATGATAGATCTACAATGTGGGCGTTGTAGAGGAGCAGAGGGAGAGCTGGGAGGTGGCAGGGTTAGGGTGATTTTTTTTTTTTTTGGTAGGGAGGTCAGGGAAGTCCTCAGAGTCAGGAATCTTAGAAGAGAACAGACTTGAAAGTGATAGAGGATGTAAGTTTCAATCTAGGTCTCTATTACATTTAGAAAAAGGAAGGAGGTTCTAGACCAGAAAGGAAATAGCGAAATCAAGTAAAATAAAAGCCCTGGGGCATATAGGAAGAAATGATCCCCAGGTAGAGACGGGGCCTGTGAGGATCCCCAGGCAGGTAAAAGTCTGGTGTTAGTGGGGGTGGGGTATCTATTGGAAGGATGTGTGCATTTGGGGCTGTCACTCGGCAGCCTGATCCTTGAAGCATGAAAGTTTCAATATCATGACTGAAAAAATGGAAACTTTGAGTTCCTTTCCTCTCAGACTTGTGAGGGGGTTTTGGGGAGGTGGTATTTTAACAGTCCTGTGATTAGAGGCACTGAGTAGGCAGAGTCCCATGAGGCTAAAGGGTTGGGTAGTCCCTGGAGAAAAGGACCAGTAGACACCAAACAGCATCTCCACCTACTCCACCTCAGGTCTGGCCTGTCTCCACATCGCCACATTGCAGAGGAACCAATCACTTATAGAACTGCTGCTTCAGAATGGAGCTGACATTGACGCACAGGTGAGGCTACCAGTCAGGGCGCCACCTGGCCCACCACCTGCCCCCATCTGGTCTGACTGCAGGTCCCCTGTTAGTGTTAAACATGTTGACCCCCCATCTCCAGAGCTCAGGCTCAGCATATTACCTCTTAACATTCCAGCTGACTCCCCTGTTCCTCTCCAGGAGGCCACCAGTGGAAAGACTGCCCTGCACCTGGCTGTGGAAACCCAGGAGCGCAGCCTGGTACAGTTCCTGCTCCGGGCTGGTGCCCGGGTAGATGCCCGCATGCTCAATGGGTGCACACCTTTGCACCTGGCAGCTGGCCGGGGCCTCAACAGTATCTCCTCCGCTCTTTGTGAGGCTGGTGCCGACTCCCTGCTGCTGAATGTAGAAGATGAGACACCCCAGGACCTGGCTGAGGATGTAAGACACATACGCTCTGCCTTGCAGGGCCTCCCACCCATAACAGAGTCAGGCTCTTTCCTTAGGCAAAGGACTCCAGCCAGGTAACAGTGCTGGGGTCAGGTAGGGGATGTAGCAGTTGACAGAATACTGGCCTAGCATGTAACAGGCCCTGGGTGCAATGCCCAGCACCACATACAGTGGCATATACCTGCAATTCCAGCACTTGGGGAATGGAGGCGTGGGGGGGGGGGGTCAAATGCTGAAGGTCTTCATCTATATAGCAACTTCAAGGCCAGCCTAAGCTACGTGAGCTCCTACCTCAACCCCTCTCCTCCCTGAAACTGCTAGGGCAGAACAGGACTGTTCTTAACAACTGTGACGTCTTGGGCTGTATTTGCCCCTCAGCCAGTTCTCTAAACTGGTCCGGCCCAAAGAGCCCAAACATGGACTCTCACAGGAGTGAATCGGTGAGCAGCCAGATGGACTACAAAGAGCTATACCTCAGCACCCGTCCGCACTCAACTTCAGCAATGTCCGCAGCACACAAATCTATACCTGCTCCAGGTCTTAGACTGTTTTTTTTTTGGTTTTTTTGCTTTTCAAGACAGGGTTTCTCTGTGTAGCCCTGGCTGGCCTGGAACTGGCTTTGTAGACCAGGCTGGCCTGGAACTCAGAGATCCACCTGCCTCTCCTTCCCAAGTGCTGGGATTAAAGGCATGCACCGACACCACCCAGCAAAACTCACGTTTTCTATACATAAAAAAATATTCAGTGCCTGGTGGTGATGGCACACACCTTTAGTCCCAGCACTGGGGAGACAGAGGCAGGCGGATCTCTGTGAGTTCGAGGCCAGCCTGGTCTATAGAGCGAGATCCAGGACAGGCACTAAAACCACACAGAGAAACCCTGTCTTGAAAAACCAAAGAAAAAAAAAATTCAGCCAGGTATGCTGGCACATGCCTTTCATCCCAGCACTTGAGAGGCAAAGGCAGGTGGAGGTCTGTGAGTTAGAGGCCAGTCTGGTCTACAGAGTGAGTTCCAGGACAGGCACCAAAACTACACGGAGAAATTCTCTCAAAAACAAAGAAACAAACAAAAATATTCAAAATATATAATGCTTGCCCTTCCCCACCCCCCAACAACTCCAGCAAAGGATAGTCCAATGGACTGGGTCAGCTCTAAGCCACTCCTGGCTCTGATATTCTGCATGATTTATTTTAGAGCTTGGCTAAAGCTTTGGACCTCTGCCATGCCCAGGTCACTCACCGTCTGGGAAGTTAGTATTGACAGTTCCTCCCAGTTCCCTGCTGCCCTCTCTCCTGACATTAACTCTGTTTCCCTCCATTATCTTTCTCAGCTCCTCTCTTATTTGCCCTTTGATGATCTGAAAATCTCCGGGAAGCCACTGCTGTGTACTGACTGAAGCCAGGAGGAGGGTTCCACCTCTTCACGCCTGGAAGCTGGAGCCACAGCTGCTGCAGCTGGGGCCCAAGCAACGCGCCCCTCTGCTGAGGCTGGAGCCTGGGGCTAGTGTAGTCCTAAAATGAGAGGAAGGATTGCAAATGAGGAAGAACCACTCTGCAAGGAAGAGCTTCCCAGGTGGTCAGGATGGAGAGTCTTGAAAGACCCTCCAAGCCCCAGGTATCCCAAGTGAAGCCTGCTTGCTCCTGTGGAAGATGGCACAGGCTGAAATTACCAACCATCAGGAAGACAGGGATGAGCAAACAGGACCCTGAGGGGTCTTGCCTAAAACCCCTTTGTGAGTGTGCTTGGGACTGGGGGTTGAACCTAGCACCTACAATTGGTAGGCAAGCTTACTATGATGTAGCTCTATCCCCAACCCTCTCTTTACTTTGAATTTTGTGACAGGGTCTCACGGAGTGGCCTGAGATAGCCTGGAACTCACTCTGTAGCAAGCAGTCCTTGAACTAGGATCCTTCTGTCTCAGCCTCCTGAGTAGCTGCGAATATAGGTTTGGTGGCAGTGAGCCTGGGAAAACACACTTATCTAAAGACTTCATACATAAGGCTCCAAACTGAGCCTTTGGGAGGGATAATTCTGTAACATGACACTAAGAGAGAGACTTTAAAAAAAAAAAAAATGTTTCCCTTCTACAGTTGTATGCGTAGGCAGACCTGACCTGTGATCCTGAAGTCAAGGCAGAGGGAAGGAAACTGGGCCCTGAGCAAGGGGAGCAGAGCCTTGCTGGGTAGGGTAGGAGAACTGAGAGTTCTCAGGCCTGTTTGCTGCCAGCACAGACATATCTCCTTCATGTGGAACTGCCCAGGGATGGAGAGTGAGAAGGAGGAATATGGAGCCGTGTCCCTGAAGAAGCCTGGGGACATGGAGGACAAGAGAACTACAGCTCTACTTTTCTTCCCTTAGATTCCACACACTGAGGGCCCTGCTAGGTCAGGCCCATGACTGCCATGAAGAACAAGAGGAAATAAGCCAACATAGTTTCTGATGCTTAGCGCTTATAAACTCTAAGCAAGTGCATCCTGTGAGTGAGACAGCTATTAAAATTATAAACAACTAAATACATGGTCGTAAGTTTCAAGGGGTGCTGGGAAGGAAAAACTAGCAAGAACGGGGACAGTGGAGTGGGTGGAGAATCATTCTCTGGGTGGCCGAGGGGAAGCTTCAGATGGGTGTTACAGAAATTGGGACATAGAGCCTGGTGGTGGTCACACTCCTTTAATCCCAACACTCTCAGGGCGACAGAGACACACAGATTGCTGTGAGTTCGAGGCCAGCCTGGTCTACCAAGCAAGTTCCAGGACAGCCAAGGCTACACAGAGAAACCCTGTCTTGGGAAGAAAAAAGAGAGGGAGGGAGGGAGGGAGGGAGGGAGAGAGAGAGAGAGACAGAGAGAGAAAGAAAGGAAAGGAAGGAAGGAAAGAAAGAAAAGAAAGAAAGAAAGAAAGAAAGAAAGAAAGAAAGAAAGAAAGAAAGAAAGAAAGAAAGAAAGAAAGAAAGAAAGAAAGAAAGAAAGAAAGAAAGAAAGAAAGAAAGAAAGAGAAAGAAAGAAAGGTGGCGCACGCCTTTAATCCCAGCACTCGGGAGGCAGAGCCAGGCAGATCTCTGTGAGTTCGAGGCCAGCCTGGACTACCAAGTGAGTTCCAGGAAAGGCGCAAAGCTACACAGAGAAACCCTGTCTCTAAAAACCAAAAAAAAAAAGAAAAGAAAAACTGTGACGTAGGATGAGCAAAGAAAGGGACAGCATTAGGGGAAGGCCTCCCATGAGTTTAAGGAACTGCAAACAGGTCAGCAGGGTTCTACAGGGTTGGGCGAGTGAGTGGGCGAGGAGGACGCACGTGGTCGTGCAGAGTCTCGAAGGTCACGGTCACAGGTACTAGGGGGATGATCACTGACCCAGCCGAAAAAGGAAGGAGACATTGTCGGGAAAACTGACCTAAGGGGAAGTGCTTGGGTCTCAGATGCTCAAAAGTCCCGTCCACTAGATGGCAATAGTCGTCCCTGTGTCTGGGATGGCAAGGGTGGATGGCTATGACCAAGCAAGCTGATGAATTGGGAGGGAGTCCCAACCGGGGTTCCCCGCGAGAACCGGGCTGGTCTGCCTCCGGGCCGCGCGGGGGCGCTGTGGCCGGGCGGCCGCGGAGGGGCACCGGCGGGGAGGAGGCGGGAAGAGCGCGGCACTTCCGCTGGCTGGCTGGCTGGCTGGCTGCTGGAGCGGGCGGCGAAGGGAGCGGAGGGAGCGTGCGGCCCGGGGACTCGCATTCCCCGGTCCCCCCTCCGCCCCACGCGGCTGGGCCATGGACGCCAGGTGGGGGGGGCTCGGGCAGCCATGGCCCACGTGACTGAGACCCCGGGGCCACGTGACCGAGACCCCAGGGCTCGGGAGGCGGGGTGGGGTCCTCCAGCTGCAGACCCGCGGAGCGCTGTCAGGAGCCGGTGTGGATGGGGGCGCGGCGTGTGGCCTGTGCTCCCGGGGGGCTTCGGGGACGTCTCCCGGAGGGGATGTGGGACCGTGGCGCTCCGGAGCGGGAAGTGGGGGGGGTGGAGGGGGGGGAGGCGCCCGTGGCCTGAGCTGCCCGCGCGCTGGAGGGAACAGAGGCGACCTATGTGGCTGGGCAGGCGGGGCCGCCCCCGGGAAGGGAGGAGGTTCTGCCTGGCCTGCGTCGGACCCCCCGAGAGAGAGGGAGAGAGAAGCTCTTTGTCCGTCCCGCTGGACTGCAGCGGAGGGGGCGGGGACGCCACTGGGCACTTCCCTGGTACAGTCCCCCTCCGGAGGGCAGAGGGGTTGAAGAGCCGCAACCCTAATCGCTGCTTTGGCTGTCCCAGCAGATGGTGGGCAGTGGTGGTGCTCGCCGCGCTCCCTTCTTTGGGAGCAGGTGGGGAGTCACCCGAAGCCCCTCCGCAGTCCTGGACACAGCTGTGGTTCTTCCGCTTTTTCTTGAATGCTGCTGGCTATGCCAGCTTTATGGTACCTGGCTACCTCCTGGTGCAATATTTAAGACGGAAGAACTACCTGGAGACAGGTAATGTGGTCTAAGGGTGGGGAAATGAGCTAGGTACGGTTGTAGGTGTTGGCGGACATTCAAAGTGGAACGTGACTTGGGAAGGGAGGGGAGCCAGGAGGTCAGAGACGGGGGCTGGCTGGCTGCTCTGGAGAAGGTGTGGAACTTGACTTTGTGTGTCTTCTTCAGGCAGGGGTCTCTGCTTTCCCCTGGTGAAAGCCTGTGTGTTTGGCAATGAGCCCAAGGCCTCTGATGAGATTCCACTGGCTCCCCGGACAGAAGCAGCGGATACTACGCCCTCTTGGCAGGTCCTGAAGCTGGTCTTCTGTGCCTCAGGGCTCCAGGTAAGTAGACAGACTCCCCTTCTCTTCCCAGGTTGGGTACAGGCAGCCAGGGACTTAATGAAACCAGAGTTGTCCTGCCCACACCAAAGGTTTGTTGATTTAGGTATGGTTTATGTCCCTGCAGGATGCAGCCCCACCCTGAAAGTGCTGAAGTATTTTCTTCCTCTTAGCCTTTCTTCCTCCAACACCTGTCCCGACAGTTCACCATACACATATGTAAACATGTCTAGTGTGGAAGACAGCCTGTCTTGTCCATATTTTTTCTTTCTGTGCTCTTTTTCTGCTCTGTGTACTGTGTCTAATATATAATCTCACTGACAAAATTTTGGGGAAAGCCATGCATGGTAGCACAAGCTGTCATCCCAGCTATTCGGAAGCTGAAGTAGAAGGACCAAAAGTTCAAGGCCTGAGCCTGGTGGTAGTGGTGGTGGTGGTGGTGGACGCCTTTAATTCCAGCACTCTGGAGGCAGAGGCAGGAGGATCTCTCTGAGTTGGAGGCCAGCCTAGTCTACTGAGGAAGTCCCAGGACATCCAGAACCACACAGAGAAACCCTGTCTTGAAAGCAAAAAAAGAAAAGAAAAGAGAGAGAGAGAGAGAAGCCTGAAGGCCTACCCGAGCAATTTAGTGTGAGATTCTGTCAAAACCAAGCATTGTGGTGCATTTGTCCCAGCATGTGGGAGGCAGAGCAGGTGGATCTCTGAGCTGGAGACCAGCCTGGTCTACATGTCCAGTTCCAGGATAACTAGGGCTGCATAGTGAAACCCTGTCTCAAAATAATAAATAAATAAAATAATGTGAGAGGGGCTCTGGGCATATAACCCAATAGAGCACTTGTCTACCATGCACAAACCTCAGTCAATCCCCAGGACCACACACAAAAAAGTTTAGGCCGCCATTCCGCCTTTGTGAGTAGGATGCTCTCACAGGCCATAGTTTGGAGTGGATTCCAGCCCACCTTATATATATTTGAACCGAAAGTGGCCAGCCCTCTCTGAGGCTTCCAAACATTCCAATTTATTTTGAATTGGTTCAAAATCAATAAAACTTTATATGGTATGTGGAGCCAGCTCTAATGGACTTGTGCCATGAGATGGACAGGGTCTGGTCCTAAAGCAGGTGGTGAATTAAAGCTTAGGAAAGAAGCCTCTACTACAGAGGAACCAAAAAGGATGGTGACAGTTACATCATATGCAAGCATCCCGAGGAAGAGAGAAAATAGACTTCTACCTTTTCCTTTTCTTGTTCAGTTTCCATTCTCCCCCCACCCCCCAGGTGTCCTATCTGACTTGGGGTGTACTGCAGGAGAGAGTGATGACCGGCAGCTATGGGGCCACAGCCACATCACCAGGAGAGCATTTCACGGACTCACAGTTCCTGGTGCTGATGAACCGTGTGCTGGCACTGATTGTGGCAGGTCTCTACTGTGTCCTGCGCAAGCAACCCCGTCATGGCGCACCCATGTACCGGTACTCTTTTGCCAGTCTGTCAAACGTGCTTAGCAGCTGGTGCCAATATGAAGCGCTTAAGTTCGTCAGCTTCCCTACCCAGGTGCTGGCCAAGGCCTCCAAGGTGATTCCTGTCATGATGATGGGAAAGCTGGTGTCCAGGCGAAGCTATGAACACTGGGAATACCTGACTGCAGGCCTCATCTCCATTGGGGTTAGCATGTTTCTGCTGTCCAGTGGACCAGAACCCCGAAGCTCTCCAGCCACCACGCTCTCAGGCTTGGTCCTACTGGCAGGCTACATCGCTTTTGACAGCTTCACCTCAAACTGGCAGGATGCCCTGTTTGCCTATAAGATGTCCTCAGTGCAGATGATGTTTGGGGTCAATCTGTTCTCCTGTCTCTTCACAGTAGGCTCACTACTGGAGCAGGGCGCCCTACTGGAGGGAGCCCGCTTCATGGGGCGGCACAGTGAGTTTGCACTCCATGCCCTCCTCCTCTCCATCTGCTCTGCCTTCGGTCAGCTCTTCATCTTCTACACCATTGGACAGTTCGGTGCTGCCGTCTTCACCATCATCATGACTCTCCGCCAGGCTATTGCCATCCTTCTCTCCTGCCTCCTCTATGGCCATACTGTCACTGTGGTGGGGGGGCTGGGAGTGGCTGTGGTCTTCACTGCCCTCCTACTTAGAGTCTATGCCCGGGGACGGAAGCAGCGGGGAAAGAAGGCTGTGCCAACTGAGGCCCCAGTGCAGAAGGTATGAGGAGTGGAGTGAAGGACCCTCACTTTTTCTGTAGCTTCTCAGAGGCTCTGGCCCAAGGGCAGCAATTTTCTCAGTATCCAGCAGAGGATTGGAACCCTGGAGGCAGCCTCTTGCCTTAAGAGCCCCACCTACTTTCCTGGAAGTGGCAGTTGTGGGTCTGAGTTACAGTGGTAATCCAGATGGAGCTCCTCCCCCAACCCGAGGTCTTGGTTTTAGCTGGCAGACCTGTGAACCAGCACCAGGCCTTTGCTTTTTTCCCTTTAACACCGAGACTGCCAGACACTGGGCAAGGGCAGCACCGAAGTTTACAGGTCCTAATGCGGTTTCCCTGGGGGGCTAGTGAAAAATGGTGCTGTGCCAAAGGAAACAGAGCCCTGCCCATCCCCCTGGGGCCCTTGTGTTCCTTGCTTAAGTTCTGGTACTTGGGAAATGTCACCTTTTGCTCTTATTTGATTAAACTGCAGCAGTGACTTGGCCATGTGTTCTGGTTGGCTGGAAGGGACTCAAGAGAGGTAGTGTTCAGAGGGCCTACCAAACCAGCCAGGCAAGGCTCACAGCATTTTGAGTGTTACTGTATAAGGAGAACAGGACTGTGTAAAACGGCATCTTCTTTATTTTGCATACTTTTAATTTCAGAACAAAATAAAACAAACAAAAACCACAATACACAATACCCAACCCTGCTATTCTGTGGGAGGGGATTTTCCTGCCTTAAGGCACAAGGACAGGACAAAAGAGATCCTCTAGCATGAGCAGAGAGCCAGGTAGGTCAGGGCTAGTCAAGGCTGCTGGGGGAGCCAAAGGGAAACTATACAGAGGACATGGGCTTCCCAGGGGTCTCTAATCTACTTCTTCCATGCGGGAGGCATCCTCATCACCCTCGAGTGGGGGGATCTCATCAGGAACAGCAGCACTGGGCTCCTCTGCTGTTACCTCGTCTTCATCAATACCTAAGAAAGAAAGACAAGATTTGAACAAGATGGTAGTATTCTGTCTGTCCAAAGGTCCAGCCAGTTCAACAGCTTGCCACCTGTAGCTCATGAGCCCAACTCACCCAGGCCTAGTTTGATCATGCGGTAGATACGGTTGGAGTGGGTTTGGGGATCCTCAAGTGAGAAACCAGAGGAGAGGAGAGCAGTTTCGAACAGCAGCACCACCAGGTCCTTGACAGCCTTGTCGTTTTTGTCTGCCTCCGCCTTCTGCCTCAGGGTCTCCACGATGGGGTGGTCAGGGTTGATCTCGAGGTGCTTTTTGGCCATCATGTAGCCCATTGTAGAGTTGTCTCGAAGGGCCTGGGCCTTCATGATCCGCTCCATGTTGGCTGTCCAGCCATAGGTGCTTGTTACAATGCAGCAGGGCGAAGACACAAGCCTGTTGGAGATTGTCACCTGTGGACAATCAAATACAGTCACAAGATGGAGCCTTGTCTGTCCTGAAACTGCTAGGTAAGATTCTTTGTTTTAATTTAAGAGTGGAAGATGGGGGATGGCTCAGTGGTTAAGAACACTGACTGCTTGCTCTTCCAGAGGAACCCAGGTTAAATTCCCAGCACCCACATGGCAGCTCAGGACTGTCACTCCATTTTCAGAGCATCTGACAGACATACACAGAGGCAAACCACCAGTGCACATGAAATACAAAATAAGAAAGTGGAAGATGACTAAACTCCAGCTACTCTGGAGGCTCAAAGTGGCTTGAGTACAGGAATTCAAGGATAATCTGCAACACAGATTAGACAGTAATCAGTTATGAATATGAAAAAATTCCTACTTCACCGAGAGACCGACAATATTGACGGGGACAGGGCCTGGTTGATGCCACACACCACTAGCATAACATTTCTAGGGGAAAACCTTCCAACACAAACGCACCTTCTCAACCTTCTTATCCAGGATCTCCTTCATGAGCTTGCAGAGATTTTCGAACTTTGCCTTGCTCTCCTCCATTTTCTTCTTCTCTTCCTCATCCTCTGGCAGCTCCAGGCCTTCCTTAGTCACAGAGACCAGGCTCTTCCCATCGAACTCCTTGAGCTGCTGCACGCAGTACTCGTCGATAGGCTCCGTCATGTACACCACCTCAAAGCCCCGCTTCCGCACACGCTCCACAAAGGCAGAGTTGGCCACCTGCTCTTTGCTCTCACCTATACGTTTATTAAATGTGATTCAGTGACCAACAGGCCTTCATACTGCCACTTGTCCCCAGTTTCCCACACCCACGGGCAGCTTTGATGACTGAAGCACCAACATACCAGTGATATAGTAGATGGACTTCTGTGTCTCCTTCATGCGAGACACATACTCTGACAGGGAAGTCATCTCATCTCCAGACTGAGAGGTGTGATAGCGGAGCAGCTCAGAGAGGCGCCGACGGTTTGTGGAGTCTTCATGGATTCCAAGCTGTTAAGGGCAGGGAAAGAAAAGTCCAATTATGAGCTGGAAAAAAATACTGCCCTAAACACAAAAAAGTAACCAGGAGAGGAAACTCTTGCTCATCTTACTTTTAGATTCTTGGAGAAGGCCTCATAAAATTTCTTGTAGTTCTCTTTGTCTTCAGCCAACTCAGAGAAGAGCTCAAGGCACTTCTTCACAATGTTTTTTCGGATGACTTTCAGGATCTTGCTCTGCTGGAGCATTTCTCGGGAGATGTTCAGGGGCAGGTCCTCAGAGTCAACCACACCACGGATAAAGTCTACCGTCAACCAGAGCAGAACACAAGGAAGAGCCAGATCAGACCTGGTTTGGTTATCAGATTTAAACATCCCAGCCAAGTGAAGGTTTGGGAAGCCAAGGACTATAATTATCAGGGTTAAAGACAGTCCCAGCTATATGCTGAAGATCTATTAAGAGTTTGTACTACATAATAACCTAAGCTCAGGAGATACTCACTGAGGTACTCAGGTATCAGCTCATCACAGCTGTCCATGATGAACACACGACGCACATACAGTTTGATGTTGTTCTTCTTCTTCTTGTTCTCAAAAAGGTCAAAGGGAGCTCGCCGTGGAATGAAGAGCAATGCTCTGAATTCCAACTGACCTTCTACAGAGAAGTGCTGAAAAAAACCAGTAGTACATTTCAGGACAAGATGGCCTCAAGTCCCAGGATCAGACATCTAACAATGAAACCATGCACACTCCTGAAACCAGCCCAAATACCAAGTAAACCTAGAATACTAGTAGCAGTAAGTATCTCTCCAATCAGAACCATGGCGGTCAAGGCCACCCCCCAGATCCCCACCAGAAGGGTAAAGTGAAAGAAACCACTGCCAAGCACAGGCCTGAGTAGTTCCCAGTGACAGCCATGAGGTTCCATGGCTTCAGTTCTTCTGTACCAACCAGTTGAGCAAGTTGCTGGGCACTATCCTATGCATACCACTCACCTTGACTGCCAAGTGGTCCTCCCAATCATTGGTGAGGCTCTTATAGAATTCCCCATATTCCTCTTGAGTGATGTCATCAGGGTTCCTGGTCCAAATGGGCTTAGTCTTATTCAGCTCCTCCTGATCGATGTACTTCTCCTTGATCTTCTTCGTTTTCTTCTTCTTATCTTTGCCACCGTCATCCTCCTCATCTGATCCCACGTCTTCAATCTTAGGCTTCTCCTCATCATCCTTATCTTCCTCCTCTTTCTCACCCTTCTCTTCCTCTGCCTCATCATCACTGATCTCCTTCTCTCGTTCCTTCTCCAACTAAATCAGCAAATTGAATAATGAGTTGTCAAGAACTCAGTACCAGCCAAGCCCACAGCCTGCTCAAGGACTGTCAATCCCATACTCACGTAGAGGGTGATGGGATAGCCTATGAACTGTGAGTGTTTCTTCACCACTTCCTTGACCCTCCTCTCCTCTAAGTATTCTGTCTGGTCTTCTTTGAGATGAAGGATCACTTTGGTACCCCGGCCAATGGGCTCACCTATGAAAGTGAACCATAATAAATTGTAAAAACTACAACAAAAATACTCAATTTTTTCTGTGTAGCCCTGGCTGTCTGTACTAGAACCCAAGAGATCCACCTGCCTCTGCCTCCCAAGTGCTGGAATTAAAGGAACCTATAATGACCGAGACTTCTGACAGACAGCTCACTCACCATGGTCTGCACGGACTGTGAAGGATCCACCAGCGGATGACTCCCAGGCATACTGCTCGTCATCATTGTGCTTTGTGATCACCACCACTTTCTCTGCCACTAGATAGGCAGAGTAGAATCCAACACCAAACTGCCCAATCATGGAGATGTCCGCACCAGCCTGCCAAAGGGGTTTCAAAGTTGAGAGGGAAGCAAAATGGTTCTTTCTGCACAAGTAAAAGTGCTTGCTGATCAAGTATACCAATGAAGTTCAATCCCCGTGGCCTAGTGGTCAAAATCATCCTCTGACCTCCACATGTACTTATTTTTAAACCTACCACATACACCAGTGAAAGGGGCTTTGAAAAATTAACTAGTCAAAAGCAATAATGAATGGAGAATGTTGTGGACTGGATGACAGGCCACACACCTGCAGCGCCTCCATGAATGCCTTTGTGCCAGACTTAGCAATGGTTCCCAAGTTATTTATGAGATCAGCCTTGGTCATGCCGATGCCTGTGTCCACCAAAGTCAGTGTTCGCTCTTGAGGGTTGGGGATGATGTCAATTTTCAGCTCTTTACCACTGTCCAACTTGGAAGGGTCTGTCAGGCTCTCATAGCGAATTTTGTCCAAGGCCTGTAAATAAATATACACAGCCACCATTATTCCATTTATCCAAACAGTCTCCTCCCTTTAAACTGTGGCAGACTTGGGCATCAGCTGCTGGATTCTTCCTCTCAATCACTCCCACTACACTCTATAAAGCTTTAAATACACCAGAATACTCACATCAGAAGCATTAGAGATCAACTCTCGGAGGAAAATTTCCTTGTTGGAATAGAAAGTATTGATGATGAGGGACATGAGTTGAGCGATTTCTGCCTGAAAGGCAAAGGTCTCCACCTCTTCCTCTCCATGGTGCACTTCCTCAGGCATCTAAGATCGAAAAGATCACATATCACCAAGGACCATGATTGGCTGCAGTTTAAAATCCAGTTCAAACTGCTTTAAACTGGGTAGTATCCATTCCCACGGGATGAGAACTGCCATTTTTAAAAAGACCTTGAAGGTACAGTGAGAAGGCAAATCCAGAGTGGAAAAAAACCCAAATGGTTCTTCAAGCCAACGCCAAGTCAGACTTTCTCAACGGCATGCTACAGCTAAACCATCAGGTTCTCAATCTCAACACCTGCCGACGCACCGTGTTAAAATTCCAGAATGGAAATTCGTTAACCACATTAAGAACCCCAGGCAACCCCTGTGCGTGTAGAAAGAGGAAATCCCTTAACTACATACACCACTCTGGGCGAAGAAACTTAACAGAGGCAGCAGCTATTTCTCCGTGCTGCTCCCCGTGGATGTATCTGTGCTGTTCCCTCCCAGCAGGGCAAGAGAACCCGAGGCTGCAGTCATGGAGCCGCTCAAAGGGCAATTAAATCAGGACAAAGAGGTAAAGCTCCACCACCACTGCGCAGCCTTGCACAGGACTCAACAGATGTAAAATGGTGGCCCAAAGCCGTCCCGCGACCCTCGTCACTGCCGGACATGCGTCGGCAGGAGCCCCAAGGGGAGGGGGCGCCACCGTAGCCCTCCCACTGCCCCAGCATCCGGGCACTGGGGCGGGGCACCAGAAGCTTCCAGAACAATCTGAGCTCCCGGGGAGGGGAGGAGAAGGGGAGGGACCTATGAATCCTCCCGTGCCAGCCCCCTCCCCGTTCCTCCTCCTCCTCCTCCACCCGGCGAGCAGGGAAAGATCTAGAAAGGGAAGGCGCAGTGGATTCAAGCGTCCCTGCCCACCCGGGGACCCCTCCCCACAGCCAAGCACGTTGGGAAAGGCGTCCGGGGGACTGGGGGTGGCCAGGCCAATCTCGCCCGGCCGTGCTGAGTCACGCAGGGGAACCCGCCACCGCGCGGACCCTGCGGACCCTGCAGCCGCGCCCGGAAGTGGAGGGCAAACATGGCAGCGTCCCGGGTCGGCGGCTAGCACGTGGGGCTCCCTACCACCTGGCTGGACCGCGCCCCCGCCTCCCGCGCTGGGGATCCACCCGGGGGCCCCCAGGAGCCTCGCCGCGCAAGCCCGCGGGGGCCAAACGCAGACAGTTCGAGGCTCTCCGGGCCCCGTCATCTCACAGGCCGCCCGGCCCGGCAGGAGCCTGGAGGACAGCCGCGAACCGGGGAAGCGGCTCGGGCAGGAGCCTCGGGCAGGAGCCTCGGGCAGGAGCCGCAGGGCGGGAGGCCGCGGCCTTACCTTGACGGAAAAGCCAAGCGGTAGCACAGAGCACGGTGGGCACGGAGCGCGTCCGACTCGCACGCCAAGCCTAGGCTGCGCGGGGGTGACTCAAGAGAGCTCGCAGACGCCCCCGGCCGCCCTATATAAGGCGAAGCACAGCCCGGGCTCCTCCCTGGGATCCCTCCGCCTCGGGGGCGTGGCCAGCAGCCGCGCACCTGCCGCCGCCCGCCCACCCTGACGTCATGGCAGCAGATCGGGGAGGGGGCGGGGAGGAGCGGGGCCTGGGCGCCGAGTCACGGCCCGGTCTGGACCCGGCCCCCCGAGGTGAGGGCCGGGGAGCACGCCTATGCTACGCGTGGTGCATCCGCGGGCGGACATCCCACGGATCCCCCAGGAACCCCAGAGGCCGGCGCCTCCACTCCCACAGTCCCGTCCTCAGGGAACCCTTGCCAGAGCACGGGGACGGCGCACTCGGCTGCCATTCCCAGACCCGATCTCCCTAGTGTTCGCCACAAATCGCACATCGAGAGGACAGGACCACGAGAAGCCCGTGGTCCGACACGAGGGAGCCCCGGATCCCCACCCTCCAGACCCGCGAGCAGGGGCAGGCGGGGGAGCCGCTCCTCCGGGGGGAGGGGCGCGGGCCCGGGCGGGCAGGGACTCTTTGGCGGCTCGCGGCGGAAGGAGCGGCGGCGGCGGTACTGCGATTTCTTCCAGCAGTTTCTAGGGCTGTCTGGGCGGTCTCAGCCCCTCCCCCCGAGGCCCCACCTCCCCCGCTGCGGCGGGGGCAGCAGCTCGGCCAGTCGCTCCCCAGTGCCGGCGTCTTGTTGCCGAGGTGTCTTTCCTCCAGCCCCGCAACTGTGGGCTGCGGTTAGAGGCCCCTCTGCGCGTGGCCCTGAGAGGCCCGCCACTTCGCTGTGGGGTGTGGAGCGCGGGGTGGGGTGCGGAGCCCCGAGGGAGGGATGGCTGACCCGGATCAGGGCACGGGATCCGCGGGGGTGAGTGACTGCGGACACCTTTGTGTGCACAGACAGGGAACCGGACGCTGCTGGGTGGAACAGTCCCCACCGCTCAGCCCCCGAGCCATGCGCCCTCCTCCCTTTGAGAGCACAGCAAGCTGTTTCTCAAGCTGGTTTCGTTTTTTCTAGCCCTCCTCCCTACTGCAGCTCTCTGGGCCTAGGGAGAAGGTCCCCATCTTTTCGGATTAGCGGGAGCTCTAGGCAGCTGCATGAAGATGATGATGCTGGTCATTGGCCCAGTTCCAGGTGCCAGAACCGAGCTGCGCTAGTACCTCCGCCCTGCCTTCCCCTCTGAGCCGGCCGGCCCTCCATGCCTCGCCGGCCCTGCGGCTGTCCATCTAGCCTTGCCATTTTCCAAGGCCGCGTTGGAAGCCTGTTGGGCTGATGCACCCTCCAAGGGACAATGGCCACTCGGTGCTCTGTAAATGTACCTCTCCGTCCTCAGCCCACTCTGGCCGGGGTCCCCCACACCACCGCCCACACCTTCATTCCCAGTGCGTGCATGCGGCCCGGCTTCCCTCATGTGCTCTCGCCTTCCTTTGTCCCTCTGTCCACTTCATCTGTTACCACCCGATGCTGCCCTGCCTTCATCCTCTCCTTAATTGTAGCGTGTGAGAGGCCTGTAGAGAAATCAATGAATGTAGATACTGGGTGGAATTGCCAAAGAGACCCCAGGGTGCTGCTTTGGATCAAAATCTGAAACCAGGAACTTCAACACTCACCATATCCCCTCTCAGTAAAAGGGGCCTAGCTGCTCTATGGGCTGGACATTTAGTTCCGGCGTGGAGTGTTTACCTAACACATACTAGGCCCTGGTTCCCTAGTTCTCCAACGGCATTGACAGCCTCTCCTTGGCCTCTGAACAGGTGAAAGCTAGTCTATACATTTCATGAACAGGAAAATGAAGGGTTCCATGAATAGCAGGGTCACTAACCCTGGATCCTTTCAGTTTTGGAAGTGGAATGGGGACAGGGCATGGTCTCTTTCCACGACCCGCGCCTGAAGCAGACCAGAAGCCACCCCTATGCATGGGCTTCCCCTTAGCTGTCCCCCAGCAATATCAGGACCAAGGCTTCTCAGCAGCTTCATGGGACTTCCTCAGTTGGGAAAGGTTCACTGGACATGGTGGTACACCCCTGTAATTCCAGCCCAGGGGCAGCAAGATTACAAGTTATAGGCCAGCATAGGCTAACAGTGAGATCTTGTTGCATCAATAGTTAAATAAAAACCGGGAAAGTCATTTTGCACCAACATAGAGATTCCTTTCACCTTGCTGAGTCTGGTGGCACATGTCTGTCTCAGTATTAGGGTGGTTGAGGCAGGAGGATGCCTGTAATTCCAGGGCCAGTCTGAACTACACAGTGCCAGACCAGTTAAGGGTTATGTAGGAGATTCTGTCTGAAACACTGAGGGGGAGGGCTGCTCAGGGAACAAGATGACTCAGTGGCTAAAAACATTTGCCCTTGTCCTGCAAGCCTCACAGGCCTGAATTTGATCCTCAGATGCCATGGTGCAAGGAGAGAGCTTACTCCTGAGTTGTCTTCTGACATCTGTATGTGCACAGAGGTGCCTGTGTACCCATACTCTCTCTCTCACACACACACACACACACACACACACACACACACACACACACACACGCATGCATTTTTATTTATTTTATTTTTATTTATTTATTTATTTTTTTGAGGCAAGGTTTTTTTTATAGTCCTGGCATCCTAGAACTAGCTTTGTAGACCAGGCTGGCCTTGAACTCAGAGATTCACCTGCTTCTGCCTCCACGTGATTGGGTTAAAGACATATGCCACAACCGCCTGGCTCACATATCTTTTTTGTTTTGTTTTGTTTGTTTTGTTTTGGAAACAGAGTTTCTCTGTGTAGCTTTGGCTGTCCTCGAACTCACAGAGATCCACCTGCCTATGCCTCCCTGAGTGCTGGGATTAAAGGCGTGCACCACCACTGCCCAGCCTGGCTCATATATCTTATACACATGATAAATTCTCTTTTTCTTGGGATGGGGGATGTAAAAAAAATAGTATCTCTCTGTGCAGCTTTGTAGGAACTCAATTTGTAGACCAGGAGGGCCTTGAACTCAGAGATACAGTTGCCTCCCGAGTGCTGGGATTGAAGGACTGCACCACCACACCCAGCTGGTAAATTCTCTCTCTCTTTTTTTTTTTTTTTTTGGTTTTTCGAGACAGGGTTTCTCTGTGTAGCTTTGCGCCTTTCCTGGAACTCGCTTTGGAGACCAGGCTGGCCTCGAACTCACAGCGATCCGCCTGCCTCTGCCTCCCGAGTGCTGGGATTAAAGGCGTGCGCCACCACTGCCCGGCTGGTAAATTCTCTTTTAAAACCAAACCAAGCAAACAAAATGGTCTGGGGCCTAGAGAGATGGCTCAGCAGTTAAGAGTACTTGCTGCTCTTCCATAGGACCCAACCTCCGTTCCTAGCATTCATGTTAGATGGCTCACAACCACCTGTAACTCCAGCTCCAGGACATACAAAGAAAGCCTCGGACTCCACAGGCAACTGCACTCAAGTGCACGCACACACCACACGCTCACACACGCACCACACACATACACACCACACACACAATTTAATAATAACTTTTTATAATTTATTTATTATTTGATGTGCATTGGTGTTTTGCCTGCAAGTATGTCCATGCAAGGGAGCCAGATCCCCTAGAATGGAGTTACAGACAGTTGTGAGCTGCCGTGTGGGTGCTGGGAATGGAACCCAGGTCCTCTGACAGCCAATTCTCTTAACTTCTAAGCCATCTCTCCAGCCCCAACCTTTTTTTTTGTTTGTTTGTTTTTGAGACATGGTTTCTCTGTGTAACTCAGAGATCCACCTGCCCTGGCTCCCGAGTGCTGGGATCAAAGGCGTGCGCCACCACTGCCTGGCCCAACAAATCTTTTTAAAGGTGAGCTAGCTCAGTAAGTAAAGGTGTTTGCAGTGTAAATGGGATGACCTGAGTCCCGGAACCCACAGAAGGAAAGAACTGACTTCCCAAAGTTGTCCCCAGAGTTGTCCCCTAGCCTGCAGTGTGCTGTGACATGCACCCACCCACACATCACACACATACTAATAAAATTACTTTTTAAATTTACTTTAATAAAATGTGCTGAGCAGTGGTGGTGCACACTTTTAATCCCAGCACTCAGGAGGCAGAGGCAGGCAGATCTCTGTGAGTTTATGGCCAGCCTGGTCTACAGAGCGAGTTCCAGGACAGCCAGGGCCACAAAATGAAACCCAGTCTCAAAAAAGAAAAAAAAAATTTTATGTGTGAGTGTGTACATGAACCATGTGTGGGCACCGAAAAGCCAAAGGGCGTTGGATCCCTTGGAACTGGAATCAGAGTCAGTTGTGAACTGCCTGATTTGGGTGCTGGACTCAAACTCAGGGCCTATGGAAGGTGGGTAAGCACTCTTAACTGCTGAGCCATTGGGGGAAAAACAAACAAACAAACAAAACCCAGAGGTGGTGGCTGCCTAAACCCAGCACTTAGGAGGCAAAGGCAGGTTCTATCTCTGTGAGTATGAGACCAGTTTGGTCTACAGGCCAGACAGACATTATAGTAAGACCCCGTTTAAAAAAATAACGCTTTTTAAAAGGAGGGGAGGAGGGCCAGAGAGAGAGCTTGTAGCAGGATGCTTGCCTACCTTGTAACACCAACACAAGTAAAAGTGCCATTTCCCTCTGAGGAAGTAGTCTGGGAGACCTGTGTCCAGTAGCTCCACCCTCCTTCACTAACTAACACACCTAGGCTCCCCCTGAAAGCCTTGCCTGAGGATGCAAAGAGGTGTGTGTACCTGGAGGGGCAGGACACAGGGACTCTCGGCCCACTTGGGCCCATAGCAGGCCAAGGATGAACCAGGGTGGCCTGGGAAGAGGGGCATGCTTAGGGCCTGTGGAGCCAGAGCAGTGCAGAAGTCCACTTCCAGAAGAGAAAAAGCCAGGAGACACCCAGTGACTAGAGAGGAACCATGGCTCAGGAATTCCTTCTAGAACCCTGGGGAAGAACTGAAAGTGGCCCTAAGGCAGGGGCCACGCTGCCCTAACCTGGAGGGTGAGGAAGGCCTTTAGAGACAACCTTAAACCCCTAAGGGACCCTCCCTCCCAGCCAGAGGCAGCTGCAGCCACCATTGTTCCCAAGTGGTGTTTATTCATGACCAGGTCTCGAAGCTGTTGGAAGGCAGCCAGCTAAAACAGGTATTAACAGGCTACTACCTGCTGCTTGTTGGGCCCATGCTTGCTTTTCTGTGACCTGTAGGCAAAGACTTCTTTTTACAATTGCTAGTGAGTTGAAGAAAAATTCAGGAATAGATCACCCCCCCACCCCACCCCCGCCACCCCACTCCTCTTTGCCTTCACTCTCCTGAGCTGTCTTTTCCTTTCACTTTGACTGGTTTCCCAGTGTTGTCCAGGCCACTCTGCTTCAGCTTCCAGAAGGCTGGGACAAGCAAATGCCACCATGCCTGAGTTAAAGATGGTATTTTGATAAGTGAAAATGATAGGAAATTTGAATTTTAGTCTCTAGAAAGTTTTGAGCGTCTTTTAAAGTATTTTTCTATTTATTCATTTATTTTTAAATTTTATTTTATGTTGTATGGGGTGCTCTGCCAGCCTGCCTCTATGTGCACCATGTGCACACAGTACCCCTTGGGGCCAGAAGAGGGCACTGTTTCCCTAGAACTGAAGTTACAGATAATCGTGAGCCATACCCCGGGCTCTGGGAATTAACCATCTTCTGCAAGAGCAAGTGTTCTTAGCTGCCGAGCCTTCGCTCCAACTCCCCAAATGGAAATACTTTAAGGCTGGAATGTAGCTCAGCTGGTAGAGAGTGTTTGGTTGACATGCAGTAAGACCTAGGTTGGAGTCCCAGCACTGACTGAACCAGTTATGATGGTTCAATCTTAGAATCTTAGCACTTGGGAGATAAGAGGCAGGAAATCAAAGTTTTTTGTTTTTGTTTTTGTTTTTTTTCCAGTATGCATTTATTTATTTATTTTTGGAACATAAAAACAGGTTATAATTCAAAAGTCCAGGGTTATTTTAAACAGGAAAATATTTTTTTCTGTAGACAATAGTAAAAATGAGGGCTGGAGAGATGGCTCAGAGGTTAAGAGCACTGGCTGTTCTTCCAAAGGTCCTGAGTTCAATTCCCAGCAACCACATGGTGGCTGAAAACCATCTGTAATGAGATCTGATTCCCTCTTTGGGCCTGCAGGGATATACACAAACAGAGCACTGTATACATAATAAATAAATAAATCTTTTTTTTTAAGAAAGAAAGAAAGAAAAAGAGAACATTAAAAATGATAACATTTCCCAATAAGCCCTTTTAAGCCAAATGATAGCTGAATTATATATATATATATATATATAGATATAGATATAGATATATAGATATATATTGATTAGATTATGGGATACAGAAGAAACCTATCTTCATCTGTTCAGAGAGCTATGTTTTACTTAAGTTGTGTAAGTGAGATTCCTGTTCATCTTCCTCTTCACTGTTTGATTTACGGCAGACATTTTTCTATAGGGTAACCCATAATCTAAAAAGATTTTAGCCTCCCCTCCTTAAAGTACGGCCAGCATTTTCTTTCGTCGGCTTGATATAGTACAAATTCTTATCTAATAGTGACATGTTTCACTAAAGCATGCCCAGTGATTGGGCAAAACCAAAACTTATTATAAGCCACAGTCATCCTAGGGTTCCCCTGCTAGGTAGCCTCCCTGGATCTGTGGGTTGCAATCTGATTGTCCTTTGCTTTATATCTAGTATCCACTTGTGAGTGAGTACATACCATGTTTGTCCTTCTGAGTCTGGGTTACCTCACTCAGGATGATATTTTCTAGTTCCATCCATTTGCCTGCAAATTTCATGATGTCATTGTTTTTCTCTACTGAGTAGTACTCCATTGTGTATATGTACAGAATGGGAAAAGACCCCACATATGACAGAGAACTGGTCTCCAAAGTATATAAAGAACTCAAAAAACTAGACATCAAAATACTAAACAATCCAATTAAAAAATGGGCTACAGAGCTAAACAGAAGATTCTCAAAAGAAGAATCTCAAATGGCTGAAAGGCATTTAAGGAAATGCTCATCATTAGTTATCAGAGAAATGCAAATCAAAACGACTCTGAGATACCACCTTACACCTGTCAGAATGGCTATGATCAAAAATACTAATGACAGTCTGTGTTGGAGAGGATGCGGAGCAAGGGGAACACTACTCCACTGTTGGTGGGTGTTGGGGACCGACTCCAGACAGCTGTGTCTTGAATTTTGTGTGACCTTCCTTACTTTATCAAACCTTGCAAAAACAGGTTCCTGGCCTAACTGCGGGCTGTACAACTTCTTGGAGTACGTGCTAATCAGCCAGCTGCAGGGGCCTGGGACCAAAGCGACCTCACCCTTCCTTAGGAATTTTCCATTCTTCTCTCCTTTTGCTTCCCCTGCTCCCCCTCCCTGCCTGAAGCCCTGCTTATAAGCCTCAATACCCAGTCAATAAACGAGACCTCGACGCGACTCAGACTGACTCTGTCTTCCTTTATGCGCCTGGTCTCCTTTCTCTCTTGTCCCCATTGATCTTTCAGGAGGTGCCTCCTCGGGTCTCATCAAATAACCTGGCCCGCGGGACCAGTCAGGTGGGAGTACAAACTTGTACAACCACTGTGGAAATCAGTATGGTGGTTTCTCAGAAAATTAGGAATCAATCTACCTCAAGAACCAGCCATACCACTCTTGGGCATATACCCAAGGAATGTTCAATCATACCACAAAGGAAATCAAAGTTTATGGCCATCCTTGCACTACATAGTAGTTTGCCTGGTGTGTATATGTGTGTGTGTGTGTGTGTGTGTGTGTGTGTGTGTGTGTGTGTGACTGTGTGTGTGTGTGACTGTGTGTGTGTAAAGGAATCTCAGGCTGGGGAGATGATTCAGCAGTCAAGAGATCTTGCTGTTCTTCCAGAGGACTCAGTTTGGATCCCAGTACCCATGCTGAGTAGCTCACAGATTCCTGTCACTCACACATCAGGAGATCTGACACCTAAGAAGTCAAATCCGATCTTTTCCCTGTATTTCTTTGCCGATCTAGGGACTAAACCAGGGTCTCTCTCAAATGCTAAACCAGAGGTCTATCACTGGCCTTAAGCCCCTAGCCCTTTTGAAAGTTGTGCGTGTGCATACCTGTGTGTGTGGCTACTCAAATCTATTCCTGCACAAAAGCGGTTGGATCCCTCAGAGCTGGAGTCCCACAGGTGATTACATGGGTGCTAGCATCCAAAGTCTGGTCCTCATGATTGTGCAGCAATCGATCTTAATAGTTGAGTCATCTCCCCAGGGCCATCTTGAAAGTTGGAGCATTTGCCTGGTAATGCTGGCTCATGCCTTTAATCCCAGCACCCAGGAGGCAGAAGCAGGATGATCTTTGAGAGTTTGAGGCTAGTCTGGTCTACATAGCAAGTTCCAAGCTAGCCAGCTCTATAAGGTTATGTTGTGAGATCTTGTTCACCCCCCCCCCCAAATAGTTGGAGCATTAATAAATATTAATCATATTTTAGGTTATAAATAAAGTCTCAGCCAGGCAGTGGTGGCACACATCTTTAATCCCAGGACTCGGGAGGCAGAGGCAGGCAGATCTCTGAGTTCAAGCCCAGCCTGGTCTACAGAGCAAGTACCAGGACAGCCAGGGATACATAGAGAAACCCTGCTCAAAAAAACAAAAATGAAATAAATCAAGTCTCCAATGGGTGGAACAACTGAAACATTATCCCAGCACTCCAGAAGCCGAGGCAGGAGGACACAGGCTGTGGAGATGACTCAGCAGTCAGGACTACTTGCTGCTCCTCCACAGAATCAAAAGGCAGAGGACCGAGATCAGTTCCCAGCATCCTGTTGGGTGGCTCCTACCCACCTACAACTCCAGCTCCAGAGGCACTCTGACGCCCTCTGTGACATCACTCGATTCTCCGAAGCTGGAGTTACAGGTGGCTGTCCGTCACCCACTGTGGGTACTGGGCCCCAACAGAGCAGCGAGCACTTACTCCTGGGCCACACTCCAGCCCTTTTCTTTTCTTTCTTTGTTTCCTATTTCCTAACTTTAAAAAATGTAAAGATTTATCTTATGTATAAGTGTATGTACACCTTTATGCCAGAGAGGGCGTCAGATGCCACTAGAGATGGATGTGAGCCACCATGTGGTTTCTGGGAACTGAACTCAGGACCTCCGGAAGAGCAGCCAGTGCTCTTAACTGCTGAGCCATCTCTCCAGGCCCCTCTTCCCTAACTTTAATATTTAGCCCATTACATTTTAGCCTTTCCCAACATGAAGACTTTAGGCTACACAGTTTTCAAGACTGTTTGATATGTCCCAGGAGCTTCAGCAGACCACACAGCCCTGGGAACTCCTGGTCCGTTTACACTGCCTCCTGAGAGCTGAGAAGACAGGCGTGCGGCACCGGGCCGGGCTTTTCTTTCACCAAAAGTGTTTTATGCCCACAAGGCAGCTCAGCGGAGAAAGTGCTTGCTGAGCAAGGTACAGAACCAGAATTCAATCCCAAAACACACAAAGGAGGAGAGAACCAAGGCCCCAGAATTATCCTCTAATTTCCACAGGTGCCCTGGCACCAGTACATTACTCTAATAATAAAAACTAATTGAAAATATTTGTGTTTTCCCTTTTCAGTGTGGTATGAGTTTTACTAGCTCGTGTGTGTGTGTGTGTGTGTGTGTGTGTGTGTGTGTGTGTGTGAATGTATATAGGTAGGGGATTTGTTTCGTTTGTTTGTTTTAAAGATTTATTTATTTATTGTGTGTACAGTGTTCTGCCTGCCAGAAGAGGGCACCATATCTCATTACAAATGGTTGTGAGTCACCATGTGGTTGCTGGGAATTGAACTCAGGACCTCTGGAAGAAGAGCCAGTGCTCTTAATCATTGAGCCATCTCTCCAGCCCTTGCTTGTTTGTTTTTGAGACAGGATCTTTCTACATAGTTCTCTTTGTCCTGGAACTTGCTATGCAGACCAGGCTGGCCTCGAACTCACAGAGATCCATCTTCCTCTGCCTTCCAAGTGCTGGGATCAAAGGTATGCACCCCACATGGGGCCTGTATATGATGTTTGCTTCTATGTATGTCTGTGTGCCATGTATGTACCAGGAAGGGCAGCCAGTGATCTTCACACTGATCCATCTCTCTAGGCCCATCATCATTGTTTTGAGGCAGGGTCTGACTCTGTAACTGAGGTTGGCCTGCAAAACTCTGTGTAGTGGGGGCTGGAGAGATGGTTCAGCATTAAGAGCACTGGCTGCTCTTCCAGAGGACCCGAATTAAATTCCCAGCACCCACATGGCAGCTCACAACTACCTGTAACTCAAGTTCCAGGGGATCTGACACCCTCACACAAACATACATGCAGGCAAAACACAAATACATAAATAAGTAATAAGTTGTTTTTAAAAAACACTGTGTACCCTGGGCTGGCATGAAACTCATGGCAATCCTCCTTCCCAAGATGACCAGATTCTAAGTTCTGGGAAAATAAGCATGAGTCACTAAACCAAAATGAGACTGTTAATATTTGTAAATTTCCCAGATAAGCTTGAGAAAATAAATCATCTAGTCGTTGGGTGAAGTCTATTCAGTCAAGCTTGTTAAATGCCTTACTAAAGACAGCAAACAGAGGTGGAGACATGGCTCAGCAGTTAAAATCACACTCTGCTCTTGCAAAGGACCCAAAGTTCAGTTCCCAGCACCCACATCAGGTGGCTCCAGGGCATCTGACCCCTTTGACAACATGCACACATACTCACACAGACACAGACACACAATTAAGAACAAAATAAAAGCTGGGCGGCGGTGGTGGCGCACGCCTTTAATCCCAGCACTCGGGAGGCAGAGGCAGGCGGATCTCTGTGAGTTCAAGGCCAGACTGGTCTCCAAAGCGAGTTCCAGGAAAGGCGCAAAGCTACACAGAGAAACCCTGTCTCAAAAAACAAAAACAAAAACAAAACAAAACAAACAAAAAAAGAACAAAATAAAAGCAATACTGTGGGGCTGGAGAGATGGCTCACTAGTTAAGAACACTGCTGCTCTTTCAGTGGACATGGGTTCAATCCATACCACCCACAAGGGGCTCAGGACCATTTGTAATTCCAGTTCCAGGGGATCTGATGACGACCTCCTCTGGCCTCTCTGGGCACCAGGTTAGTACCTAGTGTACTTACATACTATGTGTGTGTGTGTGTGTTTTTAAAATGCAGCATAGCTAGTTACGGGGGTGCATGCTTGTGATCCCAGCAGGCAGAGGCAGGAGGATGAGAACTTCAAGGTCAGCCTCAGCTGTGTGTTTAAGGCCAACCTTAGCTACGTAAGATCCTTTTGTGTGTGTGTGTGTGTGTGTGTGTGTGTGTGTGTGTGTGTGTGTGTGAGAGAGAGAGAGAGGGGGGGGTGGCAAGTGCATGCACAAAACCCCAGGTTCTACCCCAGTACTGCATAAACTGGCATGGTTGCACAAGCCCATAATTCCAGCACTCAGGAAGTAGAAATTCAAGATCGCTGTCCGCTACATAGTGACTTCAAGGACAGCTTGGGCTACATGAGACTGTCTCAAAACAAGGCAGTGTTAGGAAACACACAGACCTGGGGCCTGCTTAGTTGGTGAAGCACTGTCTTGCAAACATGAGGACCTCAGTTAGGCCCCCAGAACCCACATAAGTGTGGAGCAATGTTGTCTACTTAAAACCCCAGCACTGAAGAAGAGAAGACAAAGGACCCTCTGCCTGGCCAGTCCGTCCAGCCTAACTGGTGAGCTCCTGGCCGTGGGGAGATGCTATCTCAAAGGAAGTAGACAGTTTTCCTGAGGATGCATCCCAGGTTGTCCTTTGACCTCTGCATGCATGGCCACACAGGTGTACCACCCCGACATGAACACATACATGTGTACACGTATACCCACTAAAAAGAAAAAAGGGAGGAAACTGGTGTCACTAAGTTTTCTGTTATATTAAAAATGTGTCTTAATTACTGGTGTAATCAAGAAAACTAACAACACATTTAGACGATTTTAAAATTAGTGACTATGAATCCAGGTGTGCTGGCACAAACCTGTAATCCCAGAACTCAGGAGGCAGAAGCAGGCAGATCTCTGTGAGTTTGAAGCCAGCCTGGTCTACATCGCTAGTTCTAGGACAGCCAGTGCTCCATAGTGAGACCTTGTCTCAAATTACAAAAACTAGTGACTCTGGTTGGGAGTCCAGTTCTAGAACTGAGGAAGTAGATGCAGCATGCAACTCCTGCCTCATCTACAGAGGAAGTTTGGGCTTCCCAAGACACTGTCTCAAGGAGAGAAAGGAAGAAGGAGGAGCCAGAGGGAGAAAGAAGGGAGGGGAGATAGTGAACACACAAAACCCAGCCTGGAGCTTTCCCAGGGAGAAGTCTTGTAGAAGGCTATAGGCAGGAAGGTCAGGCAGCAAGCGGGGAGAGGCTGAGTCCTTTCTAAGAGACTACAGGGTAGGAGCTAAAAGCTTGGCGCGGCCCAGGCTTGTAATCCCAGCACTCAGAAGTGGAAGCTGGACGGTCAGAGTTCCAAACCAGCCTGGGCTACACAGTGAGTTGGAGGCCAGCGCAATCTACAACGGTGAAGCCCTAAGCTGCAGTCATGAGTTCAAAGCTAGACTACACAGGGCAACCTTGTGGGGTCGGGGAGTGGGTGCTCCTGGGTTGGAGGGAGGTAGATATCGGTTCTAGGCAACTGTGGGCACCAAGACCAGCTGTCCAGCAGGCAGAGGGATATGTGGGAGAGGCCTGGACTGACTTGGATGGAAGACCCAGGCCTCATCAAGCTGATAGCTGAAGTTGTGGGCAAGAACAGAATTGCTAAGGGTGGTACGGTGACAGAAGGGACAGGATTTGTGACCTACCCCTTCTCAAAATATAAATGGAAACCTTGCTAACCTGCCCTTTTATCACACCATGACTGTCCTTCCCTGTTCCAAGGACCCATATCCCAAAGGTGTGTGACTAACCAGGCCAAAATATTCATCATCCTGTCCTCTCCTACCTCTCAGACTTGACCTCTGGTGTTCCCAACCCCTTCAAGGGACAGAAAAAAGTACCTTGAATGGAGTTTATTCTGGAGCTGACTGGTCTAGGCAGGGACTAGATGGCACCACACACACAACCTACTTAAGGTTCTGCCTGCCACCCGTCTTGCCCCAAGCACTGGTAATTCCTTCTCAGCATCCAGGTCTCAGCTGACTGGATTTCTGAGCCATGTGCTGTGTTCTGTGCCTGCCTGGCCTACCTCTACTCAGATATGGGACTGGGAGGGCTGCCCCCGTGATCCTGGGCGGCACAGGACTGAGAGTTCAGCGTGCCAGGCCTGGGATCCCTGGGCACGTGGATGGATGTTTCTAGTGTTCCAGCAGGATGGAAGATCAGCAATGCCTTCTTGTCTTTTTGTCCCTTTTCCTGAGAACTTTGCTGCCTGTATGTGGGGGGAAGAGTAGATGAGTCGAGGATTAAAGGATTTAGCACCTCGCAGTTTACAGAAGCTTTTTCGTCCTTGAACCGGCTCCTTTCATGTTATAGAGTAAAACAGGTAAAGCAGGAAATAGTCCCAATCTGTAGCTATTGGGAGGGCCGTGAGACAGTGTTCCTAAGCGCTGGGCAGAGGGACAGGCCAGTGCTCCTTCAGGATCTCAGTGGCTTTCCCGGGGTTCCCCTCCCTGCTTCACAGAGAGTGCCTGGTTCCAGGTGACCCGGACACAAGGTGCAGTGGGGTAGGCCCCACAGTCTGCCTTCCCCACATGCCCCCACAAACAGGTGGGGAAGGTGCCCCCACTAAGGGACCTGTGACATCACCTACCTTTCTCAGCCGCAGCAGCCCCTCCCCCAACCCCAGCATGCACCCTGCCCCCCACTGTCTTGATATCTAGGTGCTGACTGACTGCAGCAGGAAGTAAAATATTACACACAGTGTAGTAACACGCACTGGAAGAAGTAACTAGGCAAGTAAGGCTTGGTTCTCAGGCTTCCCGGTGTGGGGGAGGGGAGCAAGTAGCCTAGGTAGACCGCTCCGGGACACACAGACTCATCCTGGTTACCAGGGGACCTTGAGGTTCTAAGACTCTTATCTTCTTACCCTGTACCATCTCTGGACAGATGGCTGTAATTGCCTTAGTAAGTCATTGCTGATAGTGTCATTCCCCGGTGAGGAACCAGAGCCAGAGGATGAGAAGATTGTCCGGGTTTGCATAGCTGGGGCGCAAGACTGATACTCTATGGATGTGAATTCAAGCCAACTGGCCCTGCCCCCAGAAAAAGCCAAGGAAGAGGTTGCTGCTGTCTGGGGCAGAGGCCTTCATGGGGCCCTGCAGACCCACACTTAGCACTTCCCCACAGCTTGGAGCCAGAAAGCAGCTGGTTATCTGGAGGGCACTCAGGACTGCCACAGCTGTAGAGGACACACCTTGAAAACACACAGGGAGCCCTAGTAGACTGCTAGGCTCTTAGATCTGGCTAGGACACAGAGCCATTGATAGGTTAAGGGGACCAGGACTCTGCCCACCTCCACCCTAGGACACAGATGGTCCCCAGAGACCTACACAGACTCTGCCAGCCTGGCCTTGGCACCAGATCTTCTGGCCAGCCTTCTGAAGTCACCCTTCCTGTGTGTCTGCACTGGTCACACAGCACAGCTCTTTAGTGACCGTGCATGTCTCTGCTCACATCCATTTTGATTTGCTATCAACTTAATTCTTTTTTTTTTTTTTTTTTTGGTTTTTCAAGACAGGGTTTCTCTGTGTAGCTTTGCACCTTTCCTGGATCTCGCTCTGTAGACCAGGCTGACCTGGAACTCGCAAAGATCCGCCTGCCTCTGCCTCCCGAGTGCTGGGATTAAAGGCGTGCACCACCACCGCCCGGCTTTAATTCTAAGAACTTAGTTTTTGAGGACTGGGGGTCCCTGTCACTCCACTTCCCTTTTATCCCCATTTCCACGCTTCCTTTCTGTACCTAAATCAGCTTTTTGCTCTTTTTTTTTTTCCGAGGCTGGGTTCCTGTGTAGCTCTGATTGTCCAAGAACTCTGTAGACCAGGCTGACCTCGAACCTGGAGATCCACCTGCCTCTACCTCCCGAGTGCTGGGATTAAAGGCATGCACCACCACCGACCGGCTAAACTATTTTATTTTATTTTAAGGTAGAATTGATCAGCCTTCTCATATAAACAGCAAAAAACCAAACAGGTCCCTGCAGTCTGCTCAGCTGCAGTAGATTATGACCACAAGTGGGCGCACTGAAGTCATCGCCACCTTGGCCGGCACAGTAGAGGATCATTTGTGCGTCAGTGGCAGCCACCCAGGAGGGCAGAAGCTGAATAGACTGCTTTGCACAGAAATGTCAGAAAGTGGTGTCCAGCACTGTGGCAGGAAGGATACCTGGCAGTCCCTTGATCAACTCTCCCTCCCTCATAGAAAGCAGAAGTAACCAGCAGCGACTCCTGATGCGCTTAACCACTCCCGGTCCCCCCCACCCCTGCCCCCAGCCTGCATGTGGTCAGAAGCCATTACTGTAGCTACTCAGGGAGAAGACTGCATCAGAAGACTTTGGGGAAGAGATTATATCCCAGCCATTTTCTTCAACACTGATTCAGGTACAGAAAATAGTAAAGTGACTGAATCATAAATGTTTCCCCCGACCGCTTCAGGTCAGTGCTGGGGGCAAGGGCATGGGCAATAAATACCACCACATAGCTGGGTGGAGCATGGAAACGGTGTAAAGGGCAGGTCTCCATGGTTGTGAGCTAATGAAGGGGACATCTTCAGAGAACCCCCCGGAGCCAGGCACTGCACTCTCAGCTCAAAAAGGCAAAACCTGGGTAAAATGCAAACCCTAACCCCAAAACCAGGTCAGCCCCATGGCTGGTAGAATCTGAAAGAAGATAGGTCACATTACACACATCCCGGGGTATAGAAGGGGAAGAAAGCTGCACAAGCTGATGGTGGCTGGTCAAACATCAGGGAACTTTCACACATAGGTCCATGTTCCAGGAGAAACCAGTAATTGCTGCACAGAAGTCCCCTTGTAATGATGCCATGCCTACAATCCTAGCCCTCGGGAGGCTAGAGCAGGATAGCCACGAGTCTGAGGCTAGCCATGGAAACATCCCAGGCCAGCAAGGAATGCGTAACAAGAACCATCTTGGTGAATTCTGAACACTCTTCTGAGAAGCTGAGACCTCCTCTTCCAGTAAAAAACAACTCTCACCCCTACGCTAGCTTCTTGTGGCCACACTGGGATGGACTGGAGGAAATCCAGGGGCTAGCCTGCGGGCTGGAGGTGAAGAGGGTTTGGGAAGAAAGGTTCCCTGGGTGCCGCCGGTGCTGCCAGTGCTGAGAAAGCCGAAAGCCACACACCCCCCCCCCCCCCCCCCCAGTTTCAGGCAAGGAAGAGGTCGGGGAGCTAAGGGAAGGCAGAAGAGACTTCAGCCTGCCTTTTCAGCTGGCCTCATAGCAGGGAACAGGCAGCTTGAACCAGAGCAAAGGGAGGCCATTCCTACCAGCTCAGGCATATGCTGTTTTGACATACTAGTTATGGACTTCAGTGCCCAGTACAATGATACATTTAACCCCCAACCCACCATCAAGCTTGACCTTATTAAGAATTGAAAACAGGGGGCTGGAGAGATGGCTCAGTGGTTAAGAGCACTGGCTGTTCTTCCCAGTTCAATTCCCAGCAACCACATAGTGGCTCACAACCATCTATAGTGGGATCTGATGCCCTCTTCTGGCATATAGGTGTACATGCAGACAGAGCATTCATATACATAAATAAATCTTAAAAAAAAAAATTTGAAATCAAAGCCTGGAGTGGTGGCATAAGCCTTTAATCCCAGCACTCGGGAGGCAGAAGCAGGTGGATCTCTGTGAGTTCAAATCCAGCCTGGTCTACAGAGCGAGTTCCAGGACAGCCAGGGCTGCTACACAGAGAAACTCTGTCTGGAGGGGGGAGGGGGGGTTGTAAACAAGTGAAGCCCAAAGGGTGGTGGTACAGGCCTTTAACACCAGCAGAGGCAGGGGGTATCTATATTAGAGGCCAGCCTGGTCTGCAAAGTTCCAGGACAGCCAGGGTTATACAGAGAAACCCTGTCTCAAAGAGAGAGAGAGAGAGAGAGAGAGAGAGAGAGAGAGAGAGAGAGAGAGAAGAAACACATCACTACTACATGAAGGCCTGAGGCCGGGCGGTGGTGGCGCACGCCTTTAATCCCAGCACTCGGGAGGCAGAGCCAGGTGGATCTCTGTGAGTTCGAGGCCAGCCTGGGCTACCAAGTGAGTTCCAGGAAAGGTGCAAAGCTACACAGAGAAACCCTGTCTCGAAAAACCAAAAAAAAAAAAAAAAAAAAAAACTACATGAAGGCCTAAAACCTTTGTTTAAATCAATGTTCTCAACCTGTGGGTCATGACCCCTTTGGAGAGCAAATGACCCTTTCACAGGAATTGCCTAAGACCATTGGAAAACACAAATGTTTACATTATGATTCATAATAGTAGCAAAACTACAGTTATGAAGTAGCAATGAAAATAATTTTAAGGTTTGGGGGTCACCACAACATGAGGAACTGTATTAAAGAGTCGAAGCATTAGGAAGGTTGAGAACCACTGGTTTAACCGAAATTTCCGTGAAAAAGGAAGTCCCAAAGGTAGGGACAACTAGTTATCAGCCGTCAAGGACCAGCAAGCAAACAGCCCGGGCCAGGAGGCCAAAGCTCCTGCAAGTCTGGGAGAAGCCAGAGCCACCTCCCAGGGCTGGGGCTGAGGGTGCTTACGGCCAGGGGTCTTCTCTCATCTCCACTCACACAGGCAATCCTCAGCTCAACTACCGGCGGTAATGTCCCCTCCACCGAGTCAATCTCACATCCCATACCAAGCCACCCTCCCTTAGACCACAGTGCGGTTGGAAAAAAAGGAAGGTCCAACTCCAACATGAGGACACATAGGTCCCTTGTTCTCCAGGAAGTCTGGCAGCCTGGCTTTGGTGTCAGGGCCTGGAGCCAAGGTAAGGGAGAACTCAGGCCTCAGCCTTTTCCTGCCCAGGGATATGGGAGTATGGCCAGAAGCTGGGGGTGGTGCTGGCCAGTTTGGCAGAGTTCATTCCAGGGGCTGAGGACAGCATTTGTGGGGGAGGGGAGGATAGTGAAGACAGAGGAAGACCTAAGGCTGCCTCCATTTCCAGTCTTATGAAATAAGAAAGAGGGGCTGGGGTGTGGCTCAGTTAACAGAGTGCTTGCCCAGCATGCACAAAGCCCTGGATTCGGTCCCTGGATTCAGGACATGGTGGGGTACAGGCCTGCAATACTAGCACTTAAGAGGTGAAGGCAGGAAGAACAGCTCAAGGTCATCCTTGGGGACATATGGAATGTGAGGTCAGCTTGAGCTGCATCTTGTCTCAAGAAAAAGTGAGCAGAAAAGAAGAACTTAGTTTCTCTAGATCTGGGCCACAGTCTGGCTGTCCTGGCTCCAGGCCTGTCCCTTCTCTGTGACCCCAGCAGGGGGCACTGCAGCCTCTGAGGCCAAAGGGCTCCTACCCTCCCCGTATCCCCAGGCCCAGCCTTGGGTCGTGCTCAAGCTCTAGACTCAGGCTGCCGGCCTTGGGAGGACACAGGGAGCTGTGAAGGAAGGAAAACACAAAACAAAACAAAACGTTTATTTAATCCCAGGGCCTCCGAAGGCTCCTGGTTTCTGTCAGTATAAAAAGGCAGTAACATGACAAGGAACGGGGACAAGAACAGGCGTACAAGAAATGAGGGAGAAGGAACATCAACAGATCACATGATCCACCAGCCAGCCTTCCACCTCCACCCATCCTCGTGATAGGCAGATAGACGGAGCTCTCTCAGCCTAGGAGCCGGGTGTGCTTGGTTTAAGCAGGGACAGTCAGAGCTATCCGTAAGAGATTGTGCTCCCTTGTCATTCTGACCCCTCAATCTCAAGTCCATCCGAGGGGGGCTCCCTCCCTGGGACCTGGACATCTGGGCCCAGCACAGGCCAGAAGAAAGGCAAGGTTAGCTAGAAGAGCAAACCTTTGGACCCCTGCTCATCCCAGGCAGGGAGGAAAAATGAGCAGGAAGCAGGCAGGCAGTGCAGTCAGTCTGTCTCCATGTGGTCACACAAGTGCCCTTAACAAGAAGGACAATACAGCTCCCAGAGCCAGGCCCAGACAAAGAAAGAAGGACATGATGTTTCCTGCGGTCTCCGCCTCAGCTGGTTTGACTTTCCTGAAAGGAAGGCAGGGTGATCTTAGGAGAGCCAAGCTCAGCCCTGCCTCCCCCCGCACGCATACCATCCTTAATTCCCAATCCCAGCCCACTTCTTGGGGAAATGTGTTTTGGGGTCGTCCTCCACCTCTCCCAAACTCAGCATGAGCACACTTGGGAGCCCTTACCTCCACTGTCCCTCACAACCCCCCAAGCTGGGCATTTTGCCACAGCCAGCCCCTTGCAGCTTTGAGATGAAGGACTATTGCCATCCCCCTCCACTGAGGAACATCCCCGGAACTCTTAATTAAATCCTGCCCGATGTCACCAAATTCCCTCCTGGCCCGACTCACTTGGGCCCGAAGCACATGCAGAGGCTGGCAAGGTAGCCATTGGAGAAGGCAAAGGCAGCCATGAAGATGATGAACCAGGCATCGTGTTTAAAGATCGCAGGCAGGTAGTAGTGCTTTTTCACGTTGCATAGCAACAGCAGAGGAATAAACACAATCCTGGCGACCACCAAAACCGGCAACCAGCAGCTATCCTTATCGGGCTGCAAGAAACAGGCAACGCTCCAGCCCACAGCAGTACTCACTGTCTACTCAGGGCCCTAGAGACTGCTAAAACCTCTAGGCCTGGTTACCGTTGCGGGTGCTGATTGCCAGAGGTACAGTAGAGCCCATGGGATACTGATGTTTTCCCCCCTTCCTTTTTTTTTTGAAACAAGTTCTCACTTATTCCAGGCTGGCCTCAAGCTCACTGTGTAGCCAAGAATAACCTTGATCCTCCTGTTTCTAGCTCCCAAGCATTGGGATTTCAGGCATGCACTACCATACCTGACTTATGAGGTATTCTGGCAAGCAGTCTTATCAACTAAGCAATACCCCCAGTCCTAAATACTGGAATGTATCTTTTGATCTGCAGAGATACCTGTGCATGCACACACGTGACCCTGCCAGGATACACATCTACGAACCGTACATGGGCTGGAGAGATGGCTCAGCAATTAAGGGGGAATGCTGCTCTTGCAGATGACCAGCGTTCAGTACCCAGCACCCACACCAAGCAGCCCACAACCCCCTGTAACTCCAGCTCCAAGGGATCTGACACCCTCTTCTGGCCTCTGTGGTACCTGCACTCACATTCACACCCCCTCCTCCCCACATTCACTCTTAGCTGGACCATGGTGGCACATGCACTTGGGAAGCAGATAGATGTTTGAGCACAACTTGATCTACAATAGCAAGTTCAAGGGCAACCAGGGCTACCTAATGAGACCCTGTCTCCAAAAAAAAAAAAAAAAAAGTAATAATAGTAATTTACAAATCTAAAAATAAAAAGGAATTATACACGTAATTACACATAGTTACATGTAGATTTGAAAGAGACTGTTCCCTTCCCACTGTGTTTTTTTCCGTTCTTGAGGGGTTACAGATGGAACCCAAGGGTCACACACACACCACACACGGAAGGCAAGCCTTCTACCATAGAGCCACACTCCCAGCCCCACCACTGTACTTTCTTGGGGTCCCTCTTGGCCTCAGTTGGACACTTGGATCCTATGGGTCCCACAGCCCATCCTCTACTTACCCACATGCAAACGGCTGTGAGGCTCCGGCCTAGCCAGTCAAAGACATTGAAATTCAAGAAACAAGCCACAGGAATGAAGTAGCTATCTGGAGAGAAAAGAGACAACTAGACACAATGCCTGGCCCTCTCTGGGCCTTGGCCTCCTCACTGTACAACAGAGATGTTTCCAGCCAATGGAAGGGTGAACAGGCCATGAAGATCCAGCTGGGCTGCAGGGTCCCCAGGTTGCCCACGCTCCACCCTTGGTCCCGCCCTTGACTCTGGCTGAATCTGTCCCGGGAAGCGGGGGCCCTTACTCCAGGCACTGGCGCCAGCAATGCTGGATTTCACCTCAGCTGTCACAGCAGGGAACAGCCCAATGGTGACCGTGAAGATGAAGCAGACAGACAGAGCCAGGACTGAGATCTGGGGAGAGAAAAGAGACTCATCCAGGTTCCTGGGGGTCATGCCAGTTGTGCAGTACAGAAGACCAAACAGCTGGACAGTGGTGGCCTAATCCCAGCACTCAGGAGGCAGAAGCAGGTGGATCTCTGAGTTCAAGGCCAGCATGGTCTGCTACAGAGTGAGTTCCAGGACAGCCAGGGCTACACAGCAAAACCCTGTCTCGAGCCCCACCCCCCCAAAAAAAGATCAAAGAATTTCCAACACACACACACACACACACACACACACACACACACACACACACACACACACACACACACAGGAGAAAGCTCAATCTTAGGTCAGAAAGGGAGGTGGTGGACAGATGGACACAGCAGAAGGAGAGGAAGGGGTGAGGCAGGGAGGGCGGGACACCCCAGTCCCACATACACTCTTGAGTATGGCCTTGATAGAGTGGTTTTTGCTGATGGGTGGAGAGCTGGGAGCTGGTACCCCAGATTCCTCTCTTCCTCCTCTTGGTTCCTCTCCTGTTGGGTGAGAGGTTATAGAAGGATCTTTAACTTTTGGGGAGGACAGAGCAATTGGAAAGTTGAGCTGGAGGTGGACACCTTCCTTAACTGGTTGGTCCACAGTTACACCCTAACACCCCATAGACCTAGATGCCCTTGACTCAAGTCCCTGGGGGCTACCCTTCCCCACGGAGCTCATGTTACTCTGTCTCTTCTGAAACTGCTCTCTCAGTACAAATGCCTGAGACATTCAGGGTAATCCAAGTTCTCTTATTTTCCTTATCGAGACAAGGTTTCGTGTAGCTCTGACTGGCCTTGAACTCACTGTATAGCCAAGGATGACCTTGAATTTCTGACCCTCCTGCCTCTACTTCCCAAATGTGGGAGTTACATGTGCACCACCTTGCCCGGTGCAGGAATCAACTCGGGGCTTTGTGCAAACACTAATCAACTCAGCAAAACTCCAAGTCCCCTAGGGTCACCATGTCACCCTCACCTTACTCATGGTCACTCTGTCCTCCTTTGACTCAAAGCTGCCAGTTAATACAATGTACCCTCGCCCCCCACCCCACGCCCCCCACTTCCTTTAGTAATTAAGACCTTTACTGATAAGATCCAACTTGGTCTCCTGCTCAGAGGGCCCCTCAAGGTTGAGCTGCAGGTAATAGCGATAGAATTCCTGTTCAGGATGGGGAAGTAGAGTCAGAGGCATCTCCAGAACTCCAACTTGCCATGTTTTCAACTTCAGGACCCCCCCCCCCCTGCTTTGGGCCCTCCCACACCCCCCGAACCCGGCTTCCTCCATTTGCTTACCAGCCGAGGCAGAGCCAGGTAACACACTATGGCCAACACGACCACAGCACAGGCTGTGATGAAGTACCCAAAGGCACTTTCTGACAGCTCGGAGCCACCTGGGGCGGACAGTAGACAAGCTCAGACACACTCCATCACTCCAAATCATCCTGCCCAGCCTCCCCACAACCGGCCAGTGGGGGCAGTACAACTCACTGGCGATGGCACAGATCATGGCCACGGAGGTGAAGAAGCCAGCCAGGCCTTGGCCACTCATGATGGGGGCTGTGTAGTTGGCCGGCAGCACACCAGCCAGACCAAAGAGGCTGGCTTGCAAAATGGCACCAAATGCTGAGGAATAGTATGGACAGCATGTCAGCAGGGATAAGGGGCTGGCAGTTGGGGATCCCAAGGGGCTTTAACCCCAACTGCCTTTATCTGGGCCCCAACTCCCAACCCAGGCCCAGAGCTGCCCGAACTCTGTCCCTCGATTACAATTAATGAGCACGATCTTGATCATGGTGATGATGAAGAAGGACAGAGCACTCATCTCCACCTTCACCAAGACAGCAGTGATCAGGAACACCAGCAGGATAGCCACCAGGCTGCCCAGGACCCGAACAGACTGAGGGATCCTGTCGGAGAGGCGGGGCAGGGTGGGAGTCAGCAAAGGACTGAGTGGAGGGCAGCCTGGGGCATCCGGGATGGGGAGGCTTACCTCTGATGCAGAAAAGAGTTGAGGCAGGTGAAGAGCAGCAGGGGCAACATGGCACACAAGGTCATGACATTGTTGAAGATGGCACTGAGAGAACTCCGCTCTGGCAAGGACACTGTGGGGGCAGGTGAGGCCTCCGTGTCCTCGCTCGATCTGTCAGTGACTGAGGATATATTTTGGGACAGGTCCAGGCGGTTTGTGAAATACTGTGGAGTTTTCAAAGGTTGAATGTTTGGAACCTCTGTTCCCCTCTGTGCCCAGAGGCACAGAATCAGGCCTTGAAAGCCTCGGGGTCACGTCCTCTGGAACCCAGTGCCTCCCCTGCCCCCAGCCTCACCAGAGTTGCTGTCATGAAAAAATTCCAGGGGAGCAATGTTCCCAGGCCCAGCACGAAGAAGATAAGCCATACTGCCTTATACCTGAATAGGAAAGAGGGAAAGTAACCTACCAGACCACCTTCCCTCCCTCCCCAGCTTCCCAGCTGTCTAGCTGTGTGTGTCCATGTGTGGTGATGTGTGGGTCCTAAGGTACAGAGCAGGATGTAAAATGGGTCAAGGGAGAAGGCCGTCGGCACAGTTCTGAATGACATGGGTGACAGAGCCTTTGTTATCAAGTCCCAGAAGGCCTTCAGGCTGGGAAGCAGTGTGACCCACACATCCAGCCATGGCTTTGGAACTTTGCTAAAGCGCTGGGTGGGTAGATAAAAGAGTGAACACAAGCCTCTCCCACCCCACCACATAGGCTAGAAGTAATTAGGCTGTCTAAGCGGGAACTCAATAGTTCCCTGAAGGATTCTGAGGTCAAGAAACACCCAGACCATTCTGGATCCAGTGGGACAGATGGTCTGGGTGCCTGAGGGGGCTGGGAAGTAAGGAGCTATAGACTTTTTTTTTTTTTCACCTAACCAGACAGAACCAGTTTTGTAGGCCAAACTACCTAGGGCAGGGCAGGTAGATTAAGGCCTATGGATGCCATATGGTCCTGAGCATGAGGGCACAGAGGCAGTGACTCTGGATAGTCCTTGTCTATAAACTTAGCAACCCCGGTCCCTCCCCTTAGCCAGCACCCAGGTACTTCAGAGATGGTGTCGAAGAGGCCTAACACAGAGACAGGTTTGGCCAGGGAAACAGGAGCTTAGCTCTTTGCAAACCTTAAACAGGACCACCAGATAGGCAGGTCTGAGCCATGACCATCATAGCCCTCAAACTTTCCCCTTGAGATCAAGATGTTCAAGGCATGGTCCAGAGGTTCAGAGGAAGGCAAAATTCCAAGGGAAGGCTACACAGGACAGGAGGACAGAGGGAGGAGGGGGCCAGTCAGCTCCTAATAAAGTGGGTGGAATGTCAAGGGGCTGGGCCGGGGCACCAGGCAGCCTGGGAAGGAAAGGAGGCAGGAAGCTCGGACCCACACTTCCAATCCCCACCTGCCCCCTGGAAAACAGTCACAGAAGGCTGACACTCTCGCCAGATGTTACAGGGGTGGGGAAACGGTCCCAGAAAGATGAAACTAATCTTCCAGTCAGAATGGGCCTAGTTACATAGCCTTTGGCCCAGGAGGGCAATGGTGGGCAGAGGAGCTGGGAGGGTTCAGAGACCCGAAGGACAAAGCGGGCATCTGGAGGGAGCGGCAGTTTCGTCAGCTCTCACAAGCCTCGGCCCCTCTGAGAACATGACCAGACCCTCTTCCATCATAACACACATTCCCGACCTTAACTAGCTTGAGGACGTTCACAGGCTCCAGAGACACGAGCCTGGAAGGGTCAGGCCGAAGAGCGGGGTGGGCTGAGGTCACACAAGGCAGAGGCCCCAGGGCAACCCCCAGGGACAGGGCAGTACTGCCAGATGTGTTCTGGAATGAGGGAGGCAGCCAAGTGTCTCCCCACAGCCATGGGAGGAGCCAGAAGCTGCTGTCTCCCTGCAGGGCAACAGTGGACGCATGGACACAATCCAGCAGGGGACTGCTGCCCACCTAGCCCTGCAGGCACACTAGCTTCCGGCCAAGGTACGCATGTTCCCCACCCCACCCGGATGTAGTCCTGACTCAGAACCACCAGCCCGAGAGCAGCTAGTAGTAAGGTAATTTCAAGTCCCAAATATTACACCTACCCCAACCCCTTCCCTAGAGATCCATTCCCTAGATTCCCAGCCCAGGTCCCCTCCCTGTCCCCTCCCCAGTACCTGTCCTGAGGCTGGTGACTGGTTGTCATGGTTCCAGTGTTTTCGGCTGTGCCTGGCTGGCAGCTCCCTCCCTCTGGCTCTTGCTAGGGGTAAAGGAATATTGAGGCCCTGTCTGGCTCGGCTTCCACACTGCCCTGGGCCTTTCTCAGACTCCTGAGGGTAGGGCTGGGCACACAGAGCAGGCAAGGGAAGGTCCCTAGGAGCCTCGGCAGGCGCAGGACCACTCGACCCGTCCCCATCTGGCCTTTGGCCCCAGGAAGCCCGCTCTGTCTTCTCTCTGCCAGACTGGGCCGCACCTGGCTGCCGGCCTGGCCGCTGCCACCGCTATTTTTATCCAGCAGCAGAAGCAGTTTGTAAGCTTGGAAACCGAAGGGTGGGGATCAGAAGAGGAGGATGCTTGATCCAGAGGCAGGGAGAGAGAGTCAAAGAAGACAGGAAAGAGGTGAAAGGTCAGGGACAGTGATGACAGTGGACAGAGGGGAGGAGGCCGAGCGGAGGGGGAAAGCAAGGAGAGAAAGCGTGAAACAGCAAACAGACCTGCAGGAACTCAGGTCGCCCAGGGCCTGCTGGGTGTCTGCATTCCCACTCTCCAGGGTGCCCCACCCACCCAATCCAGGCTCTGGTGGGGAGGGCCTTCCCGTCCTGTTCCCTAGAGGAACCGGGACGCCGGGCTCTGCTGGTAGCATCTAAGTCTTTCTTTCCAAGCACTGCCCAGGGGCTTCCTGAGTTCTCGACCAGTTTTCCAAGAATATATCTCATAATGATGGGAGGGGACGTAGCCTTCTCCACAGCCTAGCATGTTCCTGACTTTGACCCCAGGGCCATCCGATCCCTGCTCAGTTCCTTTCTCAGGCCCAGGCCACTATCCTCTTCTCCTTTCTGACAGTGGCCTTGAAGGGAAAACTGGAAAAGTGGCGCTAACAGGCAGGATGCTCCCAAGCTCCTAGTCACCCCCTCAGCATCCCTCCCCGTGCCCCACTCACACAGGGGAGACACCCCAGCACCAGCAGGCTAAACAGTTCTGCTGCTGCAGGGAAGCAGGACCAGAATATACAAGGCACCCCCTCACATGGACCCAGCTCAGACTGCCATTTCTTGCCTAGGGCAGGCTGCTCCTGCCCATGCTTCATCACTCACCGGATTCGTGCAGTCGACGTTGGCAGAAGGGTTGGAGCCAAAGGAACCTGGGTGGTCCCTAGGAGGGGGTCCTAGCTCAGGCTCAGGCAGAAGGCTGGGTCCTGGGTGAGGGTCCAGAGTGAAAAAGACCGCAAAGGCTTATCAGGAGAGAATTCCTCAGGCCTCCAGGGGCCCCATTCAGCACAGTCTCATAAGCTAAGTCGCTGCGGGAGCTGGAAGCGCCAGCGAAGCTGGGAGAGATAAAGGGCCACCCTGTAGCTGGGAGATAAGACAGCAGAAGTCCAAGACTCGGCAGGGGAGCTAAGCAAGTGGCAGCCAGGTCAGCTCTCAGGTGCAGCCAGAACTCCAGGCCCCGCCCACCCAGACAAAGAGTCACAGCTGATCACCCCAGGCCTTGCAATGGCTTTTCTACCCTTCTATTGGTAAACCCCAGACTGTCCAAAGATCTTCTCAGTCCTGGGCAGCAAACCCACACACCTCCTAATGGAGGCAGAAGGCTCCTTCCAATTTCCTGATGGTCTCTGTGTGTCAGCCAGGCACCCCTCTAGGCACTAGGGACAGAGTGGTAAACAATAGTATTACTATTTTTTTTTTTAATAGGACTAGAGGGCTCTGCTGGGGCTGGGGAGAGCCTGAGGACTCAGGTTTCTATTAGCTAGTAGGGAAGGGACCCCCATCACACACAGCCAGTCCTCAGCACAGCACTCCACCTCTCCCATACACCAGCAGAGTGAATGTAGCCTCAAGCCAGACAGACGTTAACACTCTTCCTTCAGAAAACTGGCCTAGGCTTGGAGAAGTATTTATTTCTGTGCATGCACACACACACACACACACACACACACACACACACACACACACACACACACCTCCTTTGCAGCAACCCCCATCCCACTCCTGGGCATTAGTTAAAGCCCTGAGCAGCCCTTGGGTCCAGCCTACATCCTAAGGTTCCATTCACTGTCCAGGTGCTTTGTTTTTGTCTGTCCAGCCATCTGATAGCAGTTCAGGGATTCTGATATCATTTCAGCCATGCCTTGACCTGTAGAGATGGAGCCCTGAAAACAACCACCAATCTGAGGCCTTCTGTGTCTCAGGGTCCCAGCACCTCTCACGTATCTGTTTCTCCATGAAGCTTGTGCTACGTCGGAGTCTTTAGTTGCAATATGCAGATACCCCCTCTTTCAGGGGCCCAGAAACTAGTACCAGGCAGTTTCTACTAAACTGACGGGGCCAACTGAGGTTCAGAGAGGCTGCGGCACTTGACAGAAGCTGCAGAACTAGCAAGTGGGGGACCAGCATTAATACTCAATGTGCAGATTATTCTAGATTTCTTCTGGGGTGAGGGAGGAGAAATTAAAGCGGCTTCCCGGATAGCCCCGTAGACTTCGATGAGGCGTATTCTGATCCAGTTAAAGGGTTAAAACAAGCTGGGCGATTCAGGTCATTCTTGGTCCCACATAACATTCGTCTCGGGTTGAAGGCCCCTCACAGCCATCCCATGACACATACATTATTGCATGCAAAGGTCACACAGGACAAGACGAACAGCATGGGGGTTAATCAAGAAGAGGGGGCTGGCTATCTACACTAGGTTGGAAAGGGGGCCCGAGTCGGGTGACTAAGCCTTCATCCACCCGGAGCCTGGGTGTGCGCGTCCTCGGCTTGTCACTCATTTACTCTCCGTGTTGAGTAAATGAGGACGCGCCCAGGAAAGGGAGGCCAAGGACAGTTTAGCGGGTAAAGGAGCAGCACCCCCGCCTTCATTTGAATACCCAAATCCCCATCCTCCTGCCTCGGGGCAGAAGCCACGCAGCCTCTCTCCCGTTCAGACAGGAGCGATGACATTGAACCGCTCACTTGCCGACCCTCAGATGAGGTCAGTATAGCGACAGTGGCTTTCAGGCCCAGAAGCCAGGCTGCCCTGGGCCCCGCTCCACCGGGGTCCCCACCGAAGGACCACCCCCAACCCAGAGCCGGGCCCATGCGCGCCACGTGCTGCGCTGCTCCGCACGCGCCGCGTGGGGGCCACACCCCGAGTCCCCGTCGCGGCCGAGGAGCTGGCAGGCCAGGCCTCCCTTCCCCTCGTGGCAGGCCGGACACGCCACTCTCTGCCCCGGAGTCCCCGGCACGCCCGACCCGGGCCCTACGAGCACCTGCTGGAGAAGGACACCTCCCGCGCCGAAATCTGCGCGCTCGACCCGCGCTTCCCGCGCCCGCCCGAGCGCTTTCAAACTCGCCCTCTGCTGGGCCCGCCCCGGGCCCGTGCGGGCCACCTCCTCCGGCGACAGCCGCCGCCCTGGCCCCGCCCCCGGTTCCCCGCCGCCCCCCTCAGCAGTTCTGGGCTCCCAGCCCCAGGGACCCAGCGCCTCGGGCCGCCGGGGCGGCTTGCTTCGGTGGCGAGCACGTCTTGGGACCCTTCCCAACCGTCACTCGTACACGCAAACCGGGCAGGGTGCACGGTCCCACACTGGGTACCCCTAGTTTACGCCAGCCTGGGAGTGGGCTCGGTCCCACACTGGGTACCCCTAGTGTACGCGAACCTGGGAGGGCCTAGGTCCCACACTGGGTACCCCAAGTGTACACGAACCTGGGAGGGGCTCAGTCCCACACTGGGTACCCCTAGTGTATGCCAGCCTGGGAGGGGGCTCAGTCCCACACTGGGTACCCCTAGTGTACGCCAGCCTGGGAGGGGGCTCGGTCCCACACTGGGTACCCCTAGTGTATGCCAGCCTGGGAGGGGGCTCGGTCCCACACTGGGTACCCCTAGTGTATGGGAGCCTGGGAGGGGGCTCGGTCCCACACTGGGTACCCCAAGTGTACGTGAACCTGGGAGGGCCTAGGTCCCACACTGGGTACCCCAAGTGTACACGAACCTGGGAGGGGCTCAGTCCCACACTGGGTACCCCTAGTGTACGGGAGCCTGGGAGGGGGCTCAGTCCCACACTGGGTACCCCTAGTGTACGCCAGCCTGGGAGGGGGCTCAGTCCCACCCTGGGTACCCCTAGTGTATGCCAGCCTGGGAGGGGGCTCGGTCCCTCACTGGGTACCCCTAGTGTATGCCAGCCTGGGAGGGGGCTCAGTCCCACACTGGGTACCGCTAGTGTATGCCAGCCTGGGAGGGGGCTCAGTCCCACACTGGGTACCCCTAGTGTACGCGAACCTGGGAGGGGCTGGGTCCCACACCCCTAATTTCCGCGCCGAGCCTGTGCTCCTACACATTCGGGACTCATGCACAGACAGGCCTGTGCTCGCACAGGCCCAGACGCCCCCACAGCCACACTCCACCTCAGGTGTTCCGTTATCCCTCACCGAACCCCGCCCACGCCATCATTTACACCGTTTTACTTTTAGCACACACCCCCCCCACGCCCTTCCAACACAGCTTTCTTCCTTTCCATCCCTCCTTTTCCCTTGAGAAGACTTTCCGCCCCTACCCTGGTGGGATACCTCAGACTTAATTGTTCTGGAACCCGGATGCAGGGGTGTGTTCTGTTTTCTCTCCACCCTTCACAGACAGGCGTACACACACTGCCAACAACATTCCCCCCCCCCCCACCAACTTTGCCTTGAAGGCTGTTTATTTAGGGGACAGTCCTGAGGTCTCTAGGAAAACTGGAACACAGCTGGAGACCGGAGAAGGGGGAGCCAGGAAAGGCCTCACATCCTGCACATCCCTTTGTCCTAGCCGGCATCCCAGGCATCTCGCTGCCCCAACCCAAGATGATAACCGTTAGGGCTAGAAGCCTTGCTGTCATCCACATCCTCCGATGGCTGGGGTGTGAGGGGCGGGGGCGGCGGGGTAGGCCATCGCGTGCCTCTGGGGCCGGCAAGGATTCATTATTCCTTCTTTCCTGTTGGCAGCAAGGAGGGAAGGATTCATTCTCTGTCCCTACAGAGGCTGGGGAGGGTCCTGAGGAGAGATCATTCCATCCAGGCGGCCTGCCTCACCTACCTTCCCAAGGAACCTGTCCCCCGAGAAGAATTGTAACTAATTAACAATTACCAGTACTAAACCCTGCAGGGGAAAGGTGCAGTCATTCTCTCGAGAGAAAGACTGGGCCCTGAGGAGGTGGCCGACTCCACTGAGGAGGTGGGCTCTCCCAAGCTACCCTGGTGGGGTGCATCCAGCCTTGCAGAGATGACGCATCTCCCCACTAGCACCAAGTAAACAGGGCAGGAAGTCGGGCTTGGGTGGTATTTTTCTGGGCACTATCCCATGGCTTGAGAGCAGCCTCATGTCTGTCCACAACCCCAGATTCCTGCCCTCTGTTTATCCGGTCTCTGTCTCCCCTGCCTTTGCCTCCCGTCTTCCTTGGTCGCGCGCGCCTCACACCCACTTTCCCTTCCCGGCCAAGTAGCTGGCACATCTGTCAGAGAGATCCACTAAGCACGGCCAGGCTGGGGGCCAGGGGCCTGCCCTTGTGTACAAAGGGGGCTGGAAGTGAAAGGAAAGGAGAGACATGGTGAGGGTCCTGGCCGGACTGAGGAGGGCTGGTTCCTCTCCTCACGCCCACGGGGACCTGGCCATCTATGCAGATGGCCATGGCCAGGCCTGTTGTTGTTGGAGAACAGCCCATCTGGCAAGCTCCTTTGCCTGGGTTCCATCCAGCACCCACACCCCAGGCAGCCTGAGCCAGTCACTGGTGCCAGGGCCCTCTGCTGGACAGCCCCAGGAAGCCAGCTCCCACAGGCCTGGGTCTGGACAGGTTCTGAGGCACCATCGTCCTCGCCTCAGGGTTCTCTCCCCTCTGCCCCTAAGGCTGGCTTAGGAGGGCTTGCCCACCCGGCCTGATGGGCACTTTTGTGTCCTGTCCACCACCCCAGCTGGGACTGTGGCTGGCTGGGTGCTTCTCCCCCTCCCCCTTTAGAAGGTAGCTTGGCTCCATACCACACCCCCAGCCCTCTCTCCCCAGGCCTGCGCTCTCTCAGCTGTTAGCAACAGCTATCTGTGTTTGCTGCAGGGGTGTCTGCATCGGCCTGGGGGGTTGTCACAAGCCACACCTCAAGTTCTCTGTTTGTGGTTAAATTCCGTGGCAGAAAAGGAACTAGGGAAGGCCCGGAGAAACACTTGCCCAGCATGCTCAACGTAAGGGCAGACCGAAAAGATTCAACAATGGGGAGGAATTTTAAGGCAATGTGGTTTTGTTGTTTTGTTTTGTGATGCTGGGGAGAGGGGTCAAGTTCAGGACCTGAAACACGCTAGTGACATGCTCTGCCACTGAGCTAGCTCCTCAGTCCTAATGCCACTGTTAAAAAAAAAAAAAAAAAAAAAAGGTAGTGGGAAAAGTCCTCAACGAATACAACATCAAACTGCGTGTGTGGAGGCCAGAGAACCCCTGGATGCGGTTCCCCAGGGACCAGCCACACTGGTTTTTTTTCAAGAGTTTGCATTTGTATGTGTACACCACCTGGGTGCCAGTGCGTTCGGAGGCCTGAGGGCTTCGGATCTCTGGGAACTGGAGGTACCGTGTGAGCTAGATGATATGGGTGCTGAGAACTAAAGCCAGGCCCTCTGCAGGGACAGTAATCACTCCTTAACTGCTGAGCTATTTCTCCAGCTTCCGTGTGTTTTGTTTTTTAGACAGGGTCTCACTAAGTAGCTCTGGCAGGCCTGGAACTCGCAGTGTTGTGTGCCACCAGCCGGGCCCACCCTGTTTTTTGATACAGGATTTCCAACCATCGGTCCCCTGCCTTCCCTCCCCAGTGTTAGGGTTCCAAGTGGCATCACAGCTTTGAAAGAACATTTTTTTCTTTTAACTTAGGTTCTGAGAATTGAACTAACCGAGCAAGTCTCCCCATGCCCCAAATCAATTTCTCAAATAAAGACAGAGGTGTATACAGAATGGATACTAGGTCAGGGTTCAAGAAGTGACTGTTCCTGTGCTCTGAGCCTGGGCTTCTAGCCAAATTCTCAGATGTATCTCCTAACCCTCTGGCTTGGCAGGTAGGCAGGGGACAATTTTAAGTGGTCCGGAGCTCAATCATCTAATTGTGGGCCTACAAATTCCCAGGGGGGAAAAATCCTTCCTCAAGAGGCGGCAGATATGGATTCTGCTGAGCCACCTCCTCCTCAAGGGCCTGCTGGACGCGACACAGACGAACCGCGGTGCAGTCCGGGTCAGCTCCCCTCCTCCCGCGCCCAGCCACTACGCACCTGCTGAGACTAGGGCACCCGCATCCGGACGGGGCGGGGGCGGGGCAGAACCAAATCGCCAGGCCCTGGGGACCCCAGCCTCCTCCCGACCTCCTCACCTCGGGGTGGGGGCAGCTGCCAAGGCCGGAACTGGCCGGTCTCTGGCTGGAGAGGAGCCGCCACCGACTTGAGCGGGACGGCCTCCGCTCCGCCTGCCCCGCCCCGTGCTAATCGAGGTGTGGAGATCCGACGACACCAGGTGGCCGGGAGGAGGTCCAGTGGGAGGGGCCGCGGGGCCGAGAAGGGACGAGTTAGGGAAGGTGGGACTGCCTTTAATCCGCTTGTCCCCGCAGCTCGCACGTGCTCTAGTTTCTGAGGACTCTGTAGGAAGCAGCTGGGACCCAGGAGGGAAAAGCTCGGCGGCAGGGCCTGGGAGGTAGGGTGGGAGCGGGGAGTTGCTGATCAGCTCAGATATCACTCCTTTCCCAGCCTTAAGCTTCTATAGGAACCTGTAGGGGGATCCCCAACTTGATTGGGGATCGAGACAGAGGCCTGTATTCCGCACTACACCCCTTTTAACTTACAGCCCCAAGACATTCCTAGAAGGACTATTGTGTGGGAATCATAATCGAATTATCCAGGGGATCTTACTACACAATGCTCACCCACGCATGCATACACACATATACACACACACACAGGATCTCAAGGCCTCTACGGGGAGTGAGAAATAAAGTAAGTTTTTAAAAATTATTTTATGTGTTCGGGTGTTTTGCCTGAGTGTGTGTCTGTGCACCAGGTCCGTGTCTGTTGTCCTTGGAGGCCAGCAGAGAGTGTGGAACTAGGGTTATAGAGTTGTGAGGGGCCACCTGGGTGCTGGGAATTGAACTCAGGTCCTCTGGAAGAGCAGCCAGTGCTCTCAACTGCTGAGTCCTCTCTCCAGCCCTATGACGTGAGATTTTTAGGTGACTTCCTATTTCTTGGAGGGCAGTATGACCTCGGTCAAAGGCATGCACATCCCTACTTCCCTGCCCACCGCCCACCGGCCAGTCTCCCTTTTCCCACTACCTCCAGCTGAGCTGTCTCCAAAGCTTGCCCCTATCAACTTTCCTTTCCCCGCCAGCCAGCGAGCCTTGCTGTACTGCAGATCTAAGCCACTCCTGGGCCTCAGTGGGAGGATCTGAACCAAGTTACACAGCTTGTAGCTTGTGAAGACTGAGAGACAGATAGAACAAGTTATCCCGAGGAAGTCTTGCCAGTGGCTTCCCTCCCACTCCCTCCCAGCTTCTCACAGATAAACCGTGTCGATAGGCACGCGCAGGGGTGGGGAGACTTTCAGAAGCACCCCAGTCATCCAGCACCGGGCTGGGGATGGAGCTCAAACGGTAGAGTGCTTGCCTAGCATGCAAAGTTCTGGGTTCGATCCCCAGTGCCACACAAGCTGGACTTGGATGTGGGTGTGTACCTGTAATGAGGTCAAGGCAGGAGGATCAGAGTTTAAGATCATCCTCAGTGGTCTGAGGCCTGCCTGGTAGACATAAAATCCAATCTCACAAACAGCAGCAACATAATCCACCATTGTTTATTGACTCCGTGCTGCACGCTGAGCTTTGAGAATACATGTCTCAAAAGGGAGCCAAGGTCCTATTATTTTAAGGTAAATTTTAAGTCTGGAAGACTGGACAGTTTGGATTTAAATACCACCTCTTAGCTCAGTTGTCTTGTCTCAGTTTGACATTGTCTCTTAACTGACCTCGAAGCCCTCATTTACAGGTCTACCCTGGAGGCCAGAGGTCATTGGTGGGAGCTGCAGAGAGGAGGGAAGAACACCGTATCTGTGGTCTGCTCGATCCTAGCATTCTGCGGTCAGTGCAGATGCCTGGACTAGCCCACTCCACAAGAAAGTACTTTGATGGACATTGCTGCTTCCACGACCCACGGCCTCACTTCTGGGGGCCCAATCTCTCCTTCCTCTGGGAGTGGTCCACTCTGGAGGTCTCTCTAGCATCCGGTGGCTGTTGCTGGCTGAGGACAAACAGCAGACAGCCCAGCAAAGCCTCTCTCATGTCTTGGGAGCTCAGTCGACGGGCCAGTCGGCGCAGCAGGGGCAGGAGGTGCTGGCGGGCCAGGCGGGCAATGGGCAGCAGCAGGCGGGACAGCAGCGATCGGAGCAGCATCGGGAGAAGCGGAGCGGGCATGGCAGAGCCTGGACCTGCGGAGGGAACCCAGGCTCCAGACTCCACCCACCTCACCTAGCAAAGCCCACGGGTGGACGGGAGTCCTCCCTTCCGCTTACACCTCTGGTTCCCTAGCCCCCGACTCGTGGGTTAGGTTTGCTATGGTGCAGCCTTTCCCCTACAAGACAGCTGGCTCAGGGGGTTCACTCACTGTTAGTCCAGATGGGAACTGAGCCCAGGAGTGGGGGGAGCTGAGGCTACAGACTGCTGTTCTGGCCTCCCCACTTCCTTTAATCACTCTCCCCCTCCGCATACTCTGACCCGAGGCCTGCACTCCTTTGCCCTCCCATCTACCACCTCTAACCAGTCAGTGGCGGCTCTCACCAGTCAGAACTGCTGCTCGGAGTGGATTTCAGGACGCATTTGCCTGCTGTGGCTGTGGATATGGCATCACTGGAGAGCACGAGGTAGCCCCACCCCCTCAGCCTCCACCCAGCTCAGCTCACTTGGGTGTGGAGGGGTACAGTGCGGCAACAGCTGTGTGCTGGCACCTGGTATATTGAGTCCAGCTGCTCCCTCTTCCAGTCTGAGGAGGAGAAGAAAGGAACACACGCAGGCATTTCCCCTTGGGAGGACAGACCTCAGAGTTCAACTGTGTGACTTGAGGCATGCGGACTCTTCTGGGCTCCAGTCACTTCGTTGTGTTGCCTCTGGAAGTGGAAGAAGAACTGGAGGAATCAGAGAAGAGGACGGCATGTGGTTGATAGCTGAGATGCAGTAAAGCTGTGTGTGGACACATTTCCTAACCCCCGTCTATGCTACTACAGTGGCTAAGCCAGCCAGAGCCTGCAGGGTCTCTGATAGGCCATCTGTGGGGGCAGAGGATGGGACACACAGCTTCTGTCACAGCTGAGCACAGTTCCATACAGCTGGGTGGCATGCCCACTGAAGGACAGAAGGAGGGGCATGCAGTTCAAGACTGTCTCCAGTCATTCCACTGCTTTAGCCTAAACGAGATTCCATATATATATATGTGTGTGTATATATACATATATATAATATATATCCATACATCCATACATATATATATACACACACACATACATACATACACACATATATAGTTCCAATTATATCTGGATATCTGGTTGGGTGTATGGCCCAAATTTTATTTGGTTTTGTATTTTTTGTTTTTAAGAATTTCATTCTCTGGCCTGGAGAGATGGCTCAGGGTTAAGAGCACTGGCTGCTCTTCCAGAGGTCCTGTGTCCAATTCCCAGCACCCACATGGTGGCTCACAACCATCTGTAATGAGATCTGGTGCCCTCTTCTGACCTGCAAGCATATAGGTAGGCAGAACACTGTATACATAATATATAAATAAATCTTTAAAAAAAAAAAAGAATTTCAATCTCAGGGCTGGAGAAATGGCTCAGCAGAAGAGTACTTGACTGAGCCAGGTGGTGGTGTCACACGCCTTTAATCCCAGTGCTCAGGGAAGGCAGAGGCAGGAAGATCTCTGTGAGTTCAAGGCCAGCCTGGTCTACAAAGTGAGTTCCAGGACAGCCAGGGCTGTTACACAGAGAGATCTTGTCTCTAAAAAACAAACAAACAAACAAACAAACAAACAAAAGCACTTGACTGCACCAGAGGTCCCTAGTTCAATTCCCAGCATCCACATGGTGACTCACCACCATCTCCAATGAGATCAGATTCCTTCTTCTGGTGTGCATGAAGACAGAGCACTCATACATAAAACACACAAATAAACAAGTCTTAACAAGAGTTTCATTCTTCAGAAAGCCGCTGTAACTCAAGGCTGGATTCAGTGGAGACAGTGGCTGTCATGGTTGGCTTAATGTCAACGTGCCACAAATTAAAATCACCAAAGTAGGGGGCCTCTCCTGAAAAACGTGCTGACTGCCTCACTTGAAGCAGGGAGAACCACCCTGTGGTGGGCAGCAGCTTCTGGAAGCAGTCCAGATCAAAAGAGCATGGCAGAAGGAAAATGATCCAACTTCTGCTGGATTGGCGTCCCTCTTGCCCCTAATTAATTTAAAATTCTTTAATTTGGGGGCTGGAGAGATGGCTCAGGGGTTAAGAACATTGGCTGCTCTTCAGAGGATCCAGGTTCAATTCCCAGGCCCCGCGTGGCAGCTCACAAGTGTCTATAACTCCAGTTCCAGGGGATCCGACACCCTCACACAGATAAGCATGCAGGCAAAACACCTGTCAATGATCATTAAAAAATAAAAATAAATTTTTTAAAAATCTCTAATTTTGATATAGCCATCCCATTGGTTCTGTTCTTCTAGAGAACCCAGAATAATACAGTAGCCATGAAGGTTTTCAAGCTTCAAAGATGTGGGAATATGATCACTTATCATCTGCCATTATTAGCTGTCCTCATCAGCATCAAAAACCCTGGAGGAGGAAAATGTTAAAGATTAAGAAGAGACTAGCGGTGGTGGCCCACACCTTGAGTCCCAGCACTCCAGAGGCAGAGGCAGGTGATCTCCAGGTTCGAGGCCAGCCTGGTCTACACAGTGAGTTCCAGGACAGCCAGAGCTACACAGAGAAACCCTGTCTCAGAAAAACCAGGGGGAAAATGGAGGGGTTAAGAAGGGACACATGGAAAGTGGTAGGAATGTAGAATGACAGGCATCCAGCTCCTCTCCTGCTTACTGTGACCAGGTTCAGTAGTCACAAGTTTGTCCCACCCTCCTACTTCCTCACACCTTTCCCAGCCCTCACCTCCCTCCCATATACCCCACCCCATCAGCCTGCCGCTGCGTGGTTACCCAGCAAAAGCAGGTGAGTCTTGAGTTCATGATCAATTTCTCACCTCCACCTGTTGCAGGGAAGCAACAGTCACAGCTACTTCAAAAGTGAGGGCCCTGAGGTCAAGGATCAGAGTACCTTGCTCCGTCACACTGGATGAATGAACAGGCCTGCCCTTTCCTTAGATTTTCCTATCTTCTGTAACTGGAATTTGCATTTTTCCCATGATTTGGGGTGTTTTCCTAGATTCCTGATGCTGTTTCCACTCAGTAGTAAATCTACATGGCTTTACTTTCTTTTTCTTTTTCTTTTTTTTTTTTTTTTTTTTTTTTTTTTTTTTTGGTTTTTCGGTACAGGGTTTCTCTGTGTAGCTTTGTGCCTTTCCTGGAACTCACTTGGTAGTCCAGGCTGGCCTCGAACTCACAGAGATCCGCCTGGCTCTGCCTCCCGAGTGCTGGGATTAAAGGCGTGCGCCACCACCGCGGCTGGCTTTACTTTCAAATGGAATTGGGGAGGATGGCGGGGCAGTTCAGCAGTTAAAAGGACCTGAGTTCGGCTCTCAAAAGCAGCATAACTCCAGCTTCAAGAGATCCAACATCCAGCCGGGCGGTGGTGGCGCACGCCTTTAATCCCAGCACTCGGGAGGCAGAGCCAGGCGGATCTCTGTGAGTTTGAGGCCAGTCTGGACTACCAAGTGAGTTCCAGGAAAGGCGCAAAGCTACACAGAGAAACCCTGTCTCGAAAAACCAAAAAGAGATCCAACATCTTCTGGCCTCCACTGGCATTGCACTCACACACACACACACACACACACACACACACACACACACACACACGCACACGCATGCACAAACACAGAATTTGTGTAAAAAAATAAAAATGAAAATCTCTACATGGCCCTAGCTGTTCTGGAACTCACTGTGTAGACCAGACTGATTCTTAGAGACCTGCCTCTGTCTCCCAAGTGTTGGGATTAAAAACACATGCCACCACAGATTCAGCTTTAAAAAAAAACTGATGGAGAGTGGTGGTGTACACCTTTAATCCCAGCACTCATGAGGCAGAGGCAGGCTGATCGCTAAGTTCAAAGCCAGTCTGGTCTACAGAGTAGGCTCCAGGACAGCCAGTGAATGCTACACAGTGCTACACAGAGAAACCCTGTCTTGGGGGGGAAAAATCAAATCAGATCTTTAAAAAAAATGGAACCTGTGAGCAAGGCATGGTGGCTTCTATTTATAATCCCAGCCTTTGGGAGGTGGAGACAGGAGGATGAACCGTTCAAGGCTATCATCGGTTCCATAGAGTTTGAGGTCAATCTGGACTTTATGAAACCTTGTCTCAAAAAAAAAAAAAAAAAAAAAAAAATCTGGAGCTGAGGATGTAGCTCAATGGTAGACAGTTTGAGGTGGGATAAAAAGACAGCGAAATTATGGGAACACGAGGATAGAAAGGAATCTCTTAATGTAGAATCCAGTTAAAGCCTCTGGTCTGCAGAAAAGCAGGCATCCCAGCATAATTAACACTTCCTGTGAAGGCTGCCAACACAGGGACAATATTTCACCTATATAGACATATTTTCAAACGAAAAAATGTTAAAGTAAGCTGGGCAGTGGTGGCGCATGCCTTTAATCCCAGCACTCAGGAGGCAGAGCCAGGCGGATCTCTGTGAGTTCGAGGCCAGCCTGGTCTACAGAGCAAGATCCAGGAAAAGGCGCAAAGCTACACAGAGAAACCCTGTCTCAAAAAACCAAAAAAAAAAAAAAATGTTAAAGTAGCAATAAAACAAACAATGCCCCAGTTCATATGGTTAGGGCCTCACTCTTCTCCCAGATAATTTGTGGGGGTCTCACAAACAAAACTATTCACATCTGTTCACAGCAAAGCTATCCTAACTTCCTACATCCCGTGTGCAATGGGATTTTTTTTTTTTTTTTTTTTTTTTTTTTTTTTTTTTTTTTTTTAAAGATTTATTTATTATGTATACAATGAGTGTTCAGCCTATAGGCCAGAAGAGGGCACCAGATCTCATTACAGATGGTTGTGAGCCACCATGTGGTTGCTGGGAATTGAACTCAGGACCTCTAGAAGAACAGCCAGTGCTCTTAACCTCTGAGCCATCTCTCCAGCCCCCGCAATGGGATTTTTATGTTGTTTTCCAGACAGGATCTTACATAGTCCAGATTGATCTTTGTCTTCGTTAGGGTTTCTATTGCTGTGAAGAGACACCATGACCACAGCAACTCTTATAAAGAAAACATTTAATTGGGGTGTTTTACGGTTTCAGAGGTTTAATCCATTATCGTCATGGTGAGAAGCATGGCAGTGTGCAGGCAGACGTGGTGCTGGAGAAGGAGCTGAGAGTTCTACATCTTGATCCACAGGCAACAGGAAGTAAACTTTCACATTGGACGTGGCCTGAGCATATTGAGACCTCAAAGCCCGCCTCCACAGTGACACACTTCCTCCAACAAAGCCACACCCACTCTAACAAGGCCACACCTCCTAATTGTGCTGCTCTCTATGGGCCAAGCATTCGAACATATGAGTCTATAGGGACATTCCTATTCAAACCCTGGTTTATGTGGAGGTTGGGATCAACCCAGGGATTCACTCTATCAAGTGAGCTATATCCCCAATCCTGATCCAGGGTTTTATCTTATCTGATCTTTCCTGCATATTTCAGGAACTGTCCTGTGATTTCATTTAAATTCTCTGTAAGGACTTAAATATAATAGCTTTAAAACCCACCAAAAGTGTGTGTGAGTGTGTGTGTGTGACCTCCTTTGGGAAAATCATACCCACACTTCCTTCTGTCTCACTTTTTCCCTGTTCTTCAATCTGCTGAAAATGCCCTTTGATAAACTCCAGCTCTGCTTCACAATGATTTGTCCTGAAACTCTCTTCTGTGTCAAAGGCTTTCCCTGAGTGGAAGTCTCTGGACTCTGGGGCCTAGAGGGTTAAGGGAACTCTTCAAGTGTCTACAGACAAGGAAGAGCGAGCGTCTCCACCCTGCTATTGCTGATGACTTTATCTAGCCTGTGCCAGTCCCTGATGCTACTGGAACCACCCTCACACGGGCTTCTGTCCGTTCTCTCTAGGATTACCACAGCATCCATGAGACTGATGTTCCTGTTTATCTTTTGTGACCCAAACAGCCTTTGTAAAATATGAATTGAATCTGCCTGCTTCTCTTCCAGCTGCCCATGGTTCCCACCTCATCTTTAGGGCAAGTTAAGGCCTTAACAATGAAGGCCACGGTTTCAGGATTTCAGGATGTGCAGCTCAGTAACAGGCCTCTCACCTACAAGATTTGAGACCCCAGGTTTCACTCCCAGCTCTGAACCAGGCAAACCAAAACGTAAACAAAACCAAACACCACAAAAAAACCCAAAGGGTCTAGCTATCACCCTCAAGGGCCCTGGGTAATGTGACCTCCCTTGGCTTCCTGATTTAGTTTCTAAATTCTTTAAAAAATATATTTTATGAATTTGTAAGTATGTTCATGATTTCTTTTCCTTTAAAAATGTATTATGAAATCCCAGCACTTGGGAGGCAGAAGCAGGAGGATCTCTGTGAGTTTGAGGCCAGCCTGGTCTACCAAGTGAGTTCTAGGACAGGCTCCAAAGCTACACAGAGAAACCCTGTCCTGAAAAAACAATAAATAAATAAATAAATAAATAAATAAATAAATAAATAAATAAATAAAGCTTTAAAAAATGTATTATGATTATTTTATGTATATGGTATTTTGTCTGCAAGTAGGTCTGTAAGCCACAGGAATGCCCATGCTCGTGGAGGCCAGAAAAAGGCATCAGATCCCCAGGGACTGAAGTTTTTTTTTTTGAGACAGGGTTTCTCTGTGTAGTTTTGGCGCCTGTCCTGGATCTCACTCTGTAGGCCAGGCTGGCCTCGAACTCACAGAGATCGGCCTCCCGAGTGCAGGGATTAAAGGCATGCGCCACTACCACCTGGCATGGGACTGGAATTTTACAGACAGTTGTCAACCACCATGTAGGTGCTGGGAACCAAATCCCAGGTTCTCTGCAAGAGAAGTTAGTGCTTTTAACTGCTGAGCCATCTCTCCAGCCCCTCTGTATTGATTTTTAACATCTGTATATGAGTGTTTTGCCTACATGTATATTTATGAGCTGTATGCATACAATGCCTGCTGAGGCAAGAAGAGGGCATCAGATCCTCTCAAACTGGAGTCACAGATGGTTGTTACCCACCATGTGGATGCTGGAAACTGAGCCTTGCTCCTCTGCAAGAGCAGTAAGTGCTCTGAACCACTGAGCCATCTTTCCAGCCCTTAGCCTCTGATTCTTGCCTGTCTTACTCTCTATTCCAGGCAGCACTGGCCTCCTTAGTATTCCTAACAGTGCCTCAGAGAACAGTAAATTCTGCCTAGGGCTTTGCACTGAGGGGAAGAAAACGTGTTGCTGTGTCCCTGGAAGTTTCTAAGTTCTTTGACTAGTGTATGAATTAAATTGACCTGAAAACAGATTGATAGGTGAAAACCAATTTTAATTATGTATGGACTAATGGGAAGTCCATGGATTTAAAAAAAAAAAAGTGCCGGGTAGTGGTGGCCCATGCTTTTAATCCCAACACTTGAGAGGCAGAGATAGGAGGATGTCTGTGAGTTTGAGGCCAGCCTGGGTTACAGAGTGAGTTCCAGAAAAGGAGCAAAGTTTTACACAAAAAAAAACCCTGTCTCGAAAAACCAAAAAAAAAAGCAAGCATTGAGGTCTATGTACCATCCTGAGCCACAGAAAGGAAGAGCAGCAGGAGCCTTCCTGGGGTGACAGAGACAAACCAGGGGGGGCTGAGACACGGAAGAGGGGAGAGCAGATGGCTTGTTATGTGGGTAAGTCTCAGGAGGAGGGCTGGGAATGCAGCTCGGTAAAGACGGCTGACCTGGCAGGGGACTTCTCTCACTGCAAAACAGGGAAGAAAGAAACCTGGGTGGTAAGAGTTATTTTAGAACAGTTGTCTTCCTGCTGTGGAAGACTTTACAAGTGGTCATTTCCTTTGTGGAAGTTTCGTTCACAAAAGGGCAGCTTTTGAGAGAGACCTCCGTGCCCACAGTTTCTCCAAACAGCCAGTTGAAATAATCAACATGCCAAAGAGGTTAAGTTTTGGGGTAGCATAGTCAGGTCTCCTGAGCCCCAGCTGAACCTTTCCCCGGATGTTTTCACATTCCCACTTCTTCCCTGCTGGCTAGCTTTCACAGGACTGGAAGACTATGCAGGCTGCTGAGGAAGGAGAGTCATGCATGGTCTTATTCCGGGGTGGACACTGCATCCTAACCTGCCAGGCAGGGTTGGCCCATTGGCGCACCAGTGGTATGAGTGTTACACCAACAACCAACCACTTTCTCTTTGGATTTGAGGATTGCTCCACAAGAGGAAATTCAGACTTGGTTAAAAGCCCATGGTTCTGGAGGTCATCGGCTCTAGTGGGAAACTTTCTATCCTTAGTTCGCTAAATGGACATGCTCTCAAATCACCTTGTAAATACTTACGCTTATACTCATAGATCAGTGCAGCTCTTAACCCTAGTCACCGAAGCTCCCCCCCCCCCCCCCCGACAGTGGGCAACAGTTAACACAGAGACTCATATCATAACTCATCAAATGGTGAGAATAAGTGACAGTTTAGTGCTCAACCTTAAACGGGACATTTATATTTACCCCCTTCAGAACTCAGGCACTGTCACAGAAGAGGCGGCAGAAAGAATGTTAGAGCTGGAGGATGGGGAGGAGAGCTGTGAAATGCTGTCTCGGGACATTGCATCTTGCTCATGAACTCACATATCGTGAAAGACCCCCACAAACCCAAGCTGACAGACCAGCCAACTCTGCAGCAGGCAGCGTGGCTTAGACTCCACAGGTTACCAAAAAACCGGGGTGACATGAAGGAGGATGTGTTGAAGGGTGTCTGGGAGAGTGGGAGGGAGTTGGAGATACAGATGATCAAGATACACTGTATACATGCATGAATTTGTAAAATAACATTTTTTTTTTAAGTTTCACATTCCTGAAACTGGGTCTGGAGATTGTGCCATAAGCCACAGACAAAGCATTTCTATCTATGCAAAGAAAAGCTAGAACCAGGGTCTGGCAATGCAAACCTGTAATTTCAGCATTCCAGAGGTGAAGGCAGTGAGATCAGAGTGTAAGGCCTTCTGAGGCTATGTAGTGAGTTCACGAGTTCAAGACCAGCCTGGGTAATACAATAAAATTTAAATTAAAATTTAAAAAGGTCCACAAACAATAACACCACCACCATTCCCCAAAACACACACACACACTGGAATGCACTATGAGCTAGTTTCTAAGTCTAGGAGGCACAACCAGCTGAGAAGATTGTGGTTGTCGGGCTCAAAGCGCTTTCCCCAAATTGTCTCCGGTGAGAGCTTTGTGAATCACACGGTACCAGGCTCAACAACACGGGCTTTGTTATTTCTTCAGGGTTGCTCCCATGTCCACCAGTTTCATCTTGCTGGACTTCCGGGAGAGAAGTGCCTGGGTTGGGTGATGCACGTCAGAAAGGCGGGGTAGTTAGAAAGCTCTGAGCCGGACATGGAGGCTCACAGACTGCAGGGGAGACTGTCGTTTCTTTACCGTCTGCTGCTTTAGTAGTCTGATAGATTGAGAGACACAAGTGTCTCTTTAGAATATCTTCATCTGCCTGGTCAGTTAATAACCACAGCAGGGCAAAGGGGAAGAAGAGCAGGTTTGGATGGTTTCCTCTGGAAACCTCCAAACTTTGAAGAGCCCTGAAGTCCCCACCAAGGGCTAGCTTAACATCTATGATGGTTGTGATACCGCCCCATGCCCACAGCCACCAGAAACCACACGGTATATCACACTGTGTCTTCTGCAGCTGGCTTCACATATATTCCTTCCCTAGTCCTGTCTCAAGTACCTGAACTAGGGAGACCCAGAGAGGAAACAGGCTATGGTGTCAGTGACAATGAGGAAACCCAGCAGTGTCCGAGGAATGCCTAGAATCTTCTCCTCGGTCTCTCTCCACCCCATCCTGGCATTAATCCTCTGTCAGCCTCCTTTCCATCCTGTCCTGGAATAACCCTCCCTGCTAAACCCCGTTAGCCTGCCTCGAACATTTTCCCTGCTGGAAACAATGCTGCCAGTTCCTGGCTGAGCCTCATACAATGGTGTAATCTTCCTGGCAGGAGAGAAGATATTCTAAAGAGGCCCACCCTTTGGCTATCAGACTATTGAGACAATGGACCCCAAGCAACTGAAATTTCCCCAGGAATCACTGATGCTATCCAAAGGAGAGGCCTGTCTCCCTCGCAAGAAGTTTCACTCAGTTCTGACAATTCCTCAGACCACCCAGAAGGAAAGAAAGGAGCTGGGACCATGATAGGTTGATGGTGCACCTTAACCAGGCCGCTTCCTTGTGCATACCTCTTGCTCTTCTGTGCTGACTAGCTTCCGATAACGACACAAATGTAGACGTATCTGGGAAGAGGGAACCTCCACTGAGAAAATGCCTCCGTCACACTGACCTGTAGGCAAGTTTATGGGGCATTTTCTTGATTGGTGATTGATGGGAGGGCCCAGCTCACTGTGGGTGGTACCACTCCTGGGCAACACGGCTGCTATTGAGCCTGAAGAAGGAGCCAGTAAGCAGCGTTCCTCCATGGCCTTCGATCTCTGCCTCCGGGTCCTGACCCGACTTCCCTTCATGGTGGACTAGAAGCTGTAAGATGGCCGGGCGGTGGTGGCGCACGCCTTTAATCCCAGCACTCGGGAGGCAGAGCCAGGCGGATCTCTGAGTTCGAGGCCAGCCTGGGCTACCAAGTGAGTCCCAGGAAAGGCGCAAAGCTACACAGAGAAACCCTGTCTCGAAAAACCAAAAAAAAAAAAAGAAGTTGTAAGATGAAATTAACTACTCCGTAAGTGACTTTTGGTCATGGTGTTTATCACAGCCTTAGAAAGCAAACTAACATACTTTCTATTTAAACCTAAATTCACGACAAGACCATAACCATGGACCTCTGTGTTCTTCCCTCTTTCAGTATGTGGCCACATTGACTACATCTCTTCTTTACCCAGCCTTTCCTTGTTAATCAATCATGTCTTTCTTTACTGGTGACTGAGGCTAGCTTGTTGGGGCTCCCAGGGCACAGGCTCTCACCCTAACAACATTAACAGTGCATCTAGCCTGTACTTCCTGACCTGTGTTTCCCATGATTCTTAGGGGGGGTACAGGGAGAGCAGGGCTACTTTGAGGAGACTAATCTGACCTTTTGTTTCCTCAAGGTCAATGTTCGGCAGGAACTTCCAGCTGAAAAAGTCCTATTCCTGCCTCTCCAAATCCCGCCCTCTCAGAAAAGGCGCTCAATAGTGGCTGTTCCTACCCTGAAGTTGCCAGCGGCCTAAAGCGCTGTAATTGAGCACAAACCCAGCTTGTGGAAGATACTTATCACCCTGCGCCTACAAGGTATTTAAGTTCCCACCTTTAGATTGGCCACATGATTTTTTCCAGCTCATTTCCCTGCCTCAATCTCTGGGGGCTGAAGAAGTCATCCATGAGCTGCTTTGGTCAGAATAAACCTGGCCTTTCACTTTTTAAATTCAGCGTGACCCGGCTTACTATGTCGGTGGAAAAACTTATTATTCAGGTACAGAAAACCTGTTAGTCAATCTAAAAAAAAGTCTGTGTCTCAGCATTTTGGAAACCCTCATAGCCTTCCATATGCAAAGCATCAAGTTAATCTGGCCACTGTGTTGCAAGCAAGCATTTGTGTGCTCACTGCATGCCAGTTACATGCAGGTGCTGCAAGAGAGGGTAAAGAGGCTGGATGCACTGAGGGTCAAGCAGGGTCATGGGCACTGTGCAGGTCAAGTGAAGATGCCTTGCTGAGAGTTTAGTAGAGCTAATGGGTTCTGGCCAGCGGTGGGAGCACTGAGACTCCTCATCACGTTTGTCTCTCTCCACCCAGGGGCTCCAGAGCACTCCGTGGCATGACCACTACATCTGCTAGGACCTGCAATTAAAAACAGATCTAGGGGCTGGCTTGTAGCTCAGTGGTCCTCACCCTTCCTAATGCTGCGACCCTTTAATACAGTTCCTCATGTTTCCGTGACCCCCAACCATAAAATTATTCCCTTGCTGCTTCATAACTGTAATTTTGCTACTTTTATGAATGTAAATACCTGATATGCGACCCCTTGTGAAAAGGCCTTACAACCCCCAAAGGGGTCATAACTCGCCCTTTAATCTCAGCACTTGGGAGTCAGAGGTAGGTGGATCTCTGTGAGTTCAAGGACAGACAGGTCTACAGAGTGAGTTCCAGGACAGCCAGGGCTACACAGAAACCCTGTCTTGAAAAAAAACAAAATAAATAAAAATAAAGGCTGCAAATAAATGATGCTTACCTATAATGCTTCTGATCTTGAATGCTAGTGTCTTAGCCCTCTTCTCTTGCCCTTAAACAAGAAACTCCATAAAAGGCACCTTAAAGTTTTATGTGCAGAGAAGGAAATTCTTTAAGAGAAGAAAAGAAAGCGGGGCTGGTGCTGGGACCTAGCTAGCAGAATACTGTTTGACCACGCGTGAAGCTCCAGGTTTATTCCCTAGCACTGCGTAAACCCAGTGTGGTACACGCCTGTAATGCCCACGTGCATGAGGTAGAAGCAGGATGATCAAATTGGAGACCAGCCTAGGCTACGTGGATCTTGTCTAAAGAGAGAGGGGAGAGGATATGTTAAACTTAATCTTTAAACGTTACTTAATCTTGCTGGCAGTGGTGGCGCACACCTTTAGTTCCAGCACTTGGGAGGCAGAGACAGGCAGATCTCTGTGAGTTTGAGGCCAGCCTGGTCTACAGAGCGAGATCCAGGACAGCCAGGGCTACACAAAGAAACCCTGCCTCAAAACAAAATAACACAAAACAAAATAATCAGTCTTCACACCTGCTGTAAATGATGTTCATTGAGCAATGTCACACAGAAAGCCTGAGAATCACAGATGTAGACTGTTGTTGGGGGGTTTTGCTCTTTGGCTCTTTTGGGGGCCTGCCACCCAGCTCCCAAATAAATCACACATGGAGGCTTATTCTTAATTAAGAATACCCGGCCTTAGCTTGGCTTCTTTCTTGCCAGCTTTCCTTAACTTATTCTGTCTACCTTTTGCCTCTGGGCTTTTCCCGTTATCTTCTGTAAATCTTACTCTTACTCCATGGCTTGCTGTGTAGCTGGGTGGCTGACCCCTGGAGTCCTCCTCCTTCTCTGACTCCTTCTACTCCTCCCAGATTTCTCTTTCTATTTATTCTCTCTGCCTGCCAGCTCCGCCCATCTCTCTCTCCTGCCTTGCCATTGGCCGTTCAGTTTTTTATCAGACCATCGGATGTTTTACACAGGCAAAGTAACACAGCTTCACAGAGTTAAACAAATGCAACATAAACAAAAGTAACACACCTTAAAATAATATTCTACAGTAGACCCTGTAAAGACATCCAAGTATGACTCTCTTGAGATGCCTGCACCCATATCTTGGATACAGACTCCTTTTTCTGTGTCTTTTTCTCTAGATGACTGTACCTAAATCTCTACATAATAAACTCATATGCTGCTGGGCATGGTGCTGCACACCATTAGCCCAGTATTTGGGAGGCAGAGGCAGGAGGATTTCTGTGAGTTCAAGGCCAGCCTGGTCTACATAGTGAGTTCCAGGACAGCTAGGGCTATGTAGAGAGGCCCTATCTCAAAAAACAAAAATAATGAATAAACAAACTCGAGTGCTTTGCTTCACGCCGACTTATCCTGACCATCCTTCCTGCCGTACAGTCAAGGATGGGACTTCACTTGAACGGAGGTCCCACGTCCAGCTTTGTTTTCATTTTTGAGACAGGGTCTCATGTAGCCTCAAACTCAGTATGCAGATGATGATGGCCTTGAACTTCCAGTCCTCCTGCCTCTACCTCCTGAGTGCTAGATGATCCGCATGTACCACCACACTTGGTTGATGAGATACTGGGACTCAAACACAGGGTTTCCTTGTGTGGTAGGCAAGTACTCTGCCCACTGAGCAGTATCTCCAAACTCCACAGAAAAAGCTCTGAAAAACAGTCCGGGCAGCCTTATCAAGGACTGTCCTTGATAAGGAGACCCTTATAAGGAGAAGGGATGGAGATTTTTATGCCAAGTCTAGGCAGTGTGGGCAGACACAAGACAGTACAAGCTCTGTCCCTTAAAACAGCAGTTTTCTGCTTAGACTGATAGATCTGTAACCATCTGCCTAAGTGAAGTCTACGTCTGAATATGACAACTGAGTGGATGCTCAGTAAACGGCGGTTCCTCCGAGGTGAGAGGTGGCTCCCACCAGTTAATTTCAGACAGTGACAAGCCCACAACAGGCAGCTGGGCAGAACATGCTACAAGTGCTGTAAAAGCCATGAGTAAAGGAGACCGAAGGAGGCGGAGGCTGTGGAAGGGATGACTGGAGCAGACAGGTGGGGCCAGACTGGCCTTAGGAACAGTTGCTCCGGACAGAAGGACGAGGCCCTGTGAGTCCTGTAGAGAATGCTGCCACTGTGCCCACACAGCCGGCTGTCATCACATACTCAGCTGACAGCCTAAGGATGAGGTGGGAGTCCTGCACCCTACATCAGCTGCTGAGTCTAGACAGCTGCTTCTAGGACAGTGGGAGGGAGGAGGTGGGAGGTCAGAGTCTGTAAGAAGAGACGAGGAAAGACATGCTGAACATACTCGATGAAGGTAGAGAAAACAGCATAAACCACAAGGCCTTAGGGGAAAAAAAAAACTAAGAACGATTGGGCAAGACTGTAATGGGGAATGCAAATACATTACTACAGAGACCAAAGGAGAGATTTAAATATCTGGTTGCCTGTGCCCAGGAATGGTCAGAAAAGTACCAGTTTACAAACAATACAAAGATGTTAGCTCTCCTCCATATTCATCTAGTCAAGGCATTTTCTCAAATGAAAATCACAAGAGGGAAAAAAAACAAAACAAACAAACAAAAAACCACTGCCACATTAAAAAAAGAAAATAGTTGACGCAATTCTAGCCAAGTAACAATGACTTGTGTTTTCTTTTCTGTCTGGATCTGAGTAAGCTGGCCATAAAAATGTGTTATGGAGATCTGGGTATGGTGGTGTAATGCTTATCCTCCCAGAATTTGGGAGGCAGAGGCAGGAGCATCAGGAGTTCAAGGTCATCCTCACTTACACTTCTCAGTACCAGGAGACCCCATTTCCGGAATGCAGACAACGTCGTTGGCTACATGGCCAAGCAGGCAAAGGCACTTGCCACCAAGCCTGAAGAACTGAGTAGGAGGAGAACCAAGCCCACAAGCTGTCCTCTGCCGTCCGGTCTTACCTAGGTTTCTGTTGTGATAAACACCATCACCCAAAGCAACTTGGGCAGCAGAGGGTTTATTACAGCTTACAGTTAGTTCTATATCACAGTCCATCACTGCAGGAACTCAGGGCAAGAACTCAAGGCCAGAACCTGGAGGCAGGAGCTGAAACAGAGGCCATGGAGGAGTGCTGTGTTGTTATACGGGTGAGTTCACGCAGGTCCGTGGGAAGAAGACACTGAGCACCTTAAGGATGTCTCTAGCCTTTCAGCTGCAGGGGGACTTGGCCTCTTCATGGACTGAGACACATTCATTTAGCCGAGGGCATTTTTAATTTCCAAATTTACACTTAAGCAAGTTGATTTCCATATCCTCAAAACAACCAGACTGGTCTCCAAAGGGACAGTGCCCAATGCAAATGGATGAAGGACTATCACAGTGGGCTGGATTTTTCCCAAACAAGCTTTGCATAGGCTTTGTACCCTTGGGAAACTCTCAGACCAGATTCACATAGAGGGCAACAAGAGAAGCAGAGGTAACCGAGAAATGAAAGCTGAATTAAGGCTAGGTGCTGGCACTCTGGAGCCAGGCCGGGTGTAACTCAGTGTGGCTCACTGGCTTCTTCCCCATGGCTTGTTCGACCCACTTTCTTATACCATCGAGGACCACCTGACCAAGGATGGCACTAACCACACCTGCCCTGGGCTGGGCCCTCCAAATCAATGATTAATCAAGAATATGCACTTGGCCGTACAGTGGTGGTTCACACCTTTAATCCTAGCACACGGGAGGCAGAGGCAGGCGAATCTCTGTGAGTTTGAGGGCCAGGCCAGTCTGCTCTGCAGAGATAGTTCTAGGACAGCCAGAGGCACACAGAGAAACCCTGTCTCGAAAACTCAAAAACCAAAACCAAAACCAAGTATCGAAAAAACGTCCCTCCAGACCGTTTTCACATTACTGTTTGCAGGTGAGCGGTGCTCTTGGCCTTTTTAATTTCCCCCTCAGTGTTGGGCTTCCTTCTTTGACGGATTAAGAAACTGAGGTTCAGAGAGAGCCTTGGCGACAGAAGCGGTTGGGAGCAAGGCAGATGTGGTACAGAGGTTTGCACAACCTGGATGGATCCTCGGGGCCCGGCTGGAGCGTCGGGACATGCGGAGCTACGAAGCCATTCATTCCTCTGGGCCACTCACTCATTCAGGATTCACTGGGCACAGGCTCTAAATGCCAGGGAAGTGCAAACGTCCACGAAAAGCATGCTCTCAGTACACACTCAGGAGAGGGGGCACCAGGGGACTCAGGAAGTTACTGTACAGGGGAACAGATGTAGGTGGTAAACGCAGAAGGTCGGAGAACGGAGGGCGGAGCGCGGAAGCTGGGGCGGAAAAGAGGCGTGGCCAGAGGAGGAGGCGGGCCTCCGAGCGGGTCTCCAGGAGGAAGTGGGTGGGGCAGTGCCTTGGGAACGGAGGTGGGTGGCTAGGATGTAAACAAAAGCCTCCCTCCCACGCTCTAAGAGGGAGTTCGGGGACAAAGAATCAGAACAAAGACGGGAAGCCCAGTAGTGAACAGCCTGAGTTCAAGAAGTGCCTAATGGACTCAAGGCCTGGGCCAGAAGCAAAGCCTGAGGGAGCCTTGGACATCCCTCCAGGGAGGTGGCAGGAACAAGAAGCAGTACCCCGGGGCCCTTGGGGAGGTGGCAGATGGACTCGGATGCCGGAAAGTGACTCCGAGGCCCCGGGAGACCCGGGTTCTGAGGGCCAGGCGGGGAGAGGTGTCAATGGGAGACAATGAAGCTGCTGTGGGGATATCCGAGCCAGGCGGGAAACTCCCACCTTGTGGCCCGCCCTGGGAGGCAGAGTCAGCACACCAAGAGAGGCAAGAGAGCTGCATGTCCTCCAGAGGCCCAGACGTAAATATGTGCACAGACACAGACACACGGAAGCACCCGGGAGGTCGGAACAGGAAGTGGATTCCGTGGGAGGCAGTAATAAAGGTAGTTTTCTGGGTTACTGGACATATGCTAGCTATGTTTTGTTTTGTGTAGGGTTGGGGAATCGGAACCCCGTGTTAATTAGACAAAGCACTCCATCCTCTAATTATAATATGCAGTTCCTGAAATCACAAGGGCACAAGACACCTACGGGCCACATGTCACGAGGAAGAGAACGGAACTTCGTGGTAGGTGCCTGGGAGAGAACAGACCAGAGTGACGGAGCGAAGTCTATGCTGCGGACATACACAGCCTAGTGGAAAGACAGCGTCAAGAGGAAAGACACTCAACCCTTGTGGCTGACAAACGGCTGAGTTCCTAAAACGGAAATGGTTCATAGGGGCTGGGGAGTGGCTCAGCCAGCCAGGTGGTAAAGCCGTTGCTGCCAAGCGTGGAGACTTGGGTTTGAGCCTAGCCCTCAAATAAAAAAAGCCAGGCGGTGTTTGCCGGAAATCTCAGTGCTGGGGAGGTGAAGACAGGCCCCACTTTGTGTTTGTTACATATCTCCTAGACTCATTTGTCCTGGGCTCCTGGGTTAGATGGACTAACACATGGCTTTTTCAGGAGAGGAGGCATCGTCCGTCCTACAGCTGATCCAAAACCAGTCTCTTGCCTGCGATGAGCAGCCCAAGGCACAATGGAGAACTACTTCCCCAGAGCAGCACTTCGGGACCTCCAACTCTGCACTCTAACTCTGAGCCTTTTTGTTTTTGTTTTTGTTTTTGTTTTTTTCAAGACAGTGTTTCTTTGTGTAGCCCTGGTTGTCCTGGAACTCATTTTATAGACCAGGCTGGCCTCAAACTCAGACATCCACCTGCCTTTGCCTCCCGAGTGCTGGGATTAAAGGCGTGCGCCACCACACCTGGCTAGAAGATACAATCTCAACAAGCAGTAACATTCACAAAATTGGTTTAAAAAACAAAACAAAACAAAAAAAGCCCTCCTTGTGTGTGAGCATGTATGTATATACCATGTAGAATGTGCTTATGTTTTTCTTAGTTACTTCAGGCCAAATTGACTTGTAAGCGCTCCTGTAAACTCAAGTTGTTACCTGGCCCACCTTCTCTTTGGTGCACAGTAAAACTAAAATTTTAAGAGAGAAACTCCTCACTACAGTGGCCTCTCCAGGCTAAGGTTGGCCTTATGCCAGTCAAAGGGACAGAATAGTGGCAGAGAACAAAAAGGAGTATTTAATTAACACGACACCTTTGGTAAAACAGAGGTGGCGATATCCAGATGGTTGGGGATTAACACAAGTTTCTAAATTTATACTTTAAAGAAAATCTTTTTTTTTTTTTTTTTTTACTAAAAAGGTGAGGTGTTTATATAATTTTACAGCTCTGGCCCAGGTGTTGTCTTCTTGATCCTTGACTCAATTCTGGGTCTATGACATGGTTCCTACTGCTGGAGGGTGTGGATTAACTTTGAGAGCCGGTTACTCCTGCTCCAGGCACAATTTTTGTCCTATCAGATAATTGTCCTCTGAGATCCTAAACTCTTTTTTCAAGGATTAAGAAAACGACTTACCTCTGTTTTCAGGGGTATGTGTGCAAATGTAATCATTTTAAGACATTTTGTTATTGTTCTTTTGGTTGGTTTGTTTTGTTTGTTTGTTTGTTTGAGACAGGGTTTCTCTGTGTAGCTTTGGAGCCTTTCCTGGAACTCACCCTGTAGCCCAGGTTGGCCTCGAACTCACTGAGATCCGAGTCTCTGCCTCCTGAGTGCTGGGAACAAAGGGGTGTGTCACCACTGCCCAGCTGCATTTTGAGAAAATTTAAAGATATATATATATAATATATATTATATATAATATATATAATATATATTAACTTTAAAGATCTGTATATTAAGGTTTTTATTTTTATGTGCATTTGGTGTTTTGCCTGCATGTATGTCTGTGAAGATGCCAGATCCCCTGGAATTGGAGTTACAGACAGTTGTGAGCTGCCATGTGGGTGCTGGGAATTGAACTCAGAACCTTTGGAAGAGCAGCAGGTTCTCTTAACCGCTGAGCCATCTTTCCAGCCCCTAAAAATGTGTTTTCCTCCTCCTCCTTCTTTAAAAAAGCAAGCAAACCAGGATGGAGGATGGCTCGGAGGTGAAGAGCCCTTGTCGCTCTTGCAAAGGACCCATGTCAGGCAGGTCTAAGCCACCTCTGACTTGAGCTCCAGAGGATCCAATGCCCGTTTCCAGCCTCCACTCTCATGCACATGGTATGCACACGCCTACACATTCAATAAAACTTAGAATTTCAAAAAAAGGAACAGCACTTGGGCTGAGAGGTGGCTCCTTGGTTGAGAGCACTGGCAGCTCCTCCAGAGAACCCAGGTTCAGCTCATAGTCGTCACAGGGCTCGCAACCGTCTGTAACTTCAGTCCCCGGAGATCTGACATGGTCTTCTGACCTCCAGAGGCAAAGACTTGCATGTGGTGTACACACATGCACACAGATAAAACACTCACACATAAAATTTAAAACTAATGAAACAGTATTTGTATTTTGATACGTGAGCCCACAGAGGTATATATATGAGAACCCAAGAGAGTCTGTTAAAGGGTATCAAGAATTTATTAAGATATAAAATGGAGATAATACACTCACGGACACAGAACAAGTAAACAGCCATCATTGTCCTCCGTTCTGCCCAGGGGTGAAGGGAACCAACCATCAGGTCTCTGACCTCCCAAGAGAGAGTGACCCTTTCTCCCTCCCCTTAAACGGGTCAGGTACATGGACAAGAAGCCACGCCCTAAGGCCTGTACCCCAAAGCCATTGGTGGAACAAATTCCCACCACAATATTTTGCTATGAAGAAAGAAACAGATGAGCTGGGCGATGGTGGCGAACGCCTTTAATTCCAGCACTCAGGATCTCTGTGAGTTTGAGGCCAGCCTGGTCTACAAAGCAAGTTCTAGGACAGCCAGAGCTGTTACACAGAGAAACCCTGTCTCAAACAATAACAACAAAAGACAACAATTTAAAAAAAAAAAGAGAGCAAGGAAAGTGTTTCTAGAATTTCATAAAGGAAGACAAAAAATGTCAAAGATGGGCTAAAAATAGAGACAGCTCATAGAAAACGAAACGCCAGCCACAGCCAAATGCCACAGCCAAATTCGTGTCAGTTACCATCATTCCCTTAGCAGGCTGAAGATATGCAAGGAGTTCACCACAGGCTCTGCGTATGATGCTCTGGGGAAATAGGCGCCTCTTGTAGCTGGTGGAGCACCGGTTGGTACTACCCTAGGAAGGGAATTTAACGCTCATATAATCACAGGTGTGTGTTCTCTCCGGCACATCAGTCTCATGCTTAGAAGTCCACCTATAGAAACCTTGGCACTGGCCAGTCCTTTTCAGATCCACCGTCTTCCCTAGGTCCTCCGGCTTGTCTGAGTCCTGACTCCCTGGCCAGTCCTTTCCAGATCCACCATCTTCCCTAGGTCCTCCAGCTTGTCTGAGTCCTGACTCCCAAAGCCTCTGGTTTGCTTTTCTTCTCTTTCTTTGGAATACTGGACTTTGGATTTCCTTACCCTTTCTCTGAAGTGTCCCCCACCCTAACCATTGCTTCTGAAGGTGTGGGTTTCCCTCTTTCTCCTCTTTATCTTCCCTCTCCAAGGGTCCCCCCTCCAGTCCCCCCTAGGCTTTCCTTTGCATGTCAATACAGTTGTCCTGGGGTTCCCTTCTGGTTTGGTCTTAAATTTGTTTACTATTGAGACTAAGAGCTCCGAAGAGCTGACCCAAATTTCACTGATAACAAGTGGAGTCCCAGATGAGACTCCCCAAAGTTCCTGGTGACATGTGGTGACCACAAAGGGACCCTAAAGAAGTTGCTTCAGGGGCAAAATGGGTGATTGAACTTCAGGACCTTAGAAGCCACCTGGGAAGGGCCTTACACAAGAGTCCAGCCACTCCAGTAGCTGTCGCAGTGGCTAGAAGCGGGTCCTAGGTTCATCACTGGAGTCCAGCCTTGGAGGCCAGAGGAAGGACCCTGAGGAGAAGCCAAATCAACCAGATGTTGGCGGGTACTCCTGAGAGCCTACTCAGGGACGCTAACGTCCTTCGTTATGGCTTCTTTTGGTACTCTGCCGAGGGCTTGTGATGCTGAACTGTTGTGTAAACTCAACGGCTGCTCCAGCTGGATGAAATCTTTAAAAGAAAAAAGAGGGAGAGAGACAGGAAAAGCTAAATATTTGCACTGGAATGAAATAACACGGGTACAGTGTTGTGTGTGCTGCGTCATTGTTTAGAATGTCAAGAGATTGGAAACTCCTATAATAAAGAACTCCTAAGTGGCTGGGCATGGCTGCTCATGCCTGTAATACCAGCACCCAGGCATGAGGACTGCCAGGAGTTGGAGGCCAATGAGCCAATGCAGGCAGCTGGAGAGATGGCGCAGAGGTTAAGGTCGAGTCCTGCTTTCCTGCTCCAGCTGAGGACCAGAGTTCAATTCCCAGCACCCACATCAGGTAGCTTACCACTGCCTGTAACTCCAAGTCCAGGGGACCCGACACTGTCTTCTGGACTCTGAGGATGCCTGCAACACACTTGGCACTGACACACTGTACACACACATAAATAAAAGTCTTTAGAAATAAAAGGAAATAGAGAAGCTCGCAGAAACACCAACAAAGCACATGACAGGAAGTAGCTCCCCCGAGAGGCAGACTCAAAAGTGAGTCTGGGTTTCTTCTGTGTCTTGGATTTTCTCTGTTCTAATGTTTTAGTTTTTAAAAGCATTTATGTGCATGCCCATGGCATGGAACTCATATGGAGGTCAGAGGACAGATTTCAAGAGTCGGTTCTCTCCTTCCATTTGGGTTTCAGGGGTTACAATGTCAGGTGTGGTGGCCAGCTCCTTTACCCACTGAGCCATCTCTTGGACCTACAAGCACGTATTTTAAAGTCCTAAAAAGAAAACAAGCTAGTTTTCCGGGTGGTAGTAGCACATGCCATTAATCCCAGCACTTGGGAGGCAGAGGCAGGTGGATCTCTGTGAGTTCGAGGCCAGCCTGGTCTACAGAGTGAGTTCCAGGACAGCCAGGGCTACACAGAGAAACCCTGTCTGGAAAAACAAAACAACAGAAAAAAATCAGTTATTGGTCATGAGGTAAGATGGTCTCTATTGGTGTACTGTTGCTCCTAAGCCACCAGAGGGTAAGGAAGTAGGTGTGACTGTTACCCTGTGTATATGCACAGGTCTCTAACTATACTTCTGCAATCACTTGTGTCTGTACTAAGCTAAATAAGGGCTCATATGGACACCGCCAATCTAACCTATTACCGTAGTTCCTTCTAGTCTCCTCCCTTTGCTTATAACGCGCGCGCGCGCACACACACACACACACACACACACACACACACACACACACACACACACGGGGGGGGGGAGTGCATGGGGGGAGAAAGAAAGAAATGAAGTAAAGAACTTGGTGATTGTGAGTTTGAGGCCCACCAGTGCTTCGATTTGAGAACAGCAGAGTGTTCAAGAAAAAAAGAAGAAAAAAGTGCGGCCTGGACCTCCCCGCTCTATGATGGACTGAAGCTCTTGAAGCCAATCTCTTTACATAGCCCAGGCTGGCTCCAAACTCTGGCTCCTTCTGCTCCTGCCTCCCAAGCTGAAACAGCTTTAGAGTCCATCTCACCAACTTTCCTCCTCCAGGTCTTTGTGAGCAGCCCTTGCAGCATCCCCAGACCAGGGCAGCATGTGGCTGCAGAAGAAGTGGGGATTCTGAGACTGTGCCTACCACGCTGCAGCGCCCAGAGACTTAAGGGAAGGGAAACATCAGACAGAATGTTGCCAGGGAACTCTCTGCCCCCATCTAGATGACCACGTGAGTGTCATGCTTGCCTCTGTTGGGGAAGTCAGAGCCTTAGGATTCTGTGGGTTGGTTGGTTGGTTCAACACTTAAAAAGTATTAAAATATGAAATGGTCAGCTGAGGAGATGGTTCAGGGGGTAAAGGCGTTTGCTGCCAAGCCTGATGACCTGAGTTCAATCCCTGGACCTCATGTACAAGAACTGACTCCTGACTCTCATGTACACACACACACACACACACAAAGAAAGGTTTAGGACTGGAGAGATGGCTTGGTGTTTAAGAGCACTTACTGCTCTTCCAGAGGTCATACACACACACACACACACACACACACACACACACACACACACACACACACACAAAGAAAGGTTTAGGACTGGAGAGAAGGCTGAGAGAAGGCTTGGTGTTTAAGAGCGCTTACTACTTACTCTTCCAGAGGTCCTGAGTTTAATTCCCAGGAACCACATGGTGGCTCACAACCATCTGTAGTGAGATCTGGCGCCCTCTTCTGGTCTGCAGGCATGCATGTAGACAGAACACTATACATAAATAAAATCTTAAGATAAATAATAATAAGTTTAGTTATAATAAATTATAATAAATAAATAAAGGTTTAAAGCTAAGATGCCAATTTTCTTTTTATAAGATGGCAACCAAAAATTTTTACATTGCAGTTCTTTTTTTTCTTTTTCTTTTATGTGCATTGGTGTTTTGCCTGCATGTGTATCTGTGTGTGTGTGTGTGTGTGTGTGTGTGTGTGTGTGTGTGTGTGTGTCAGAAGCCCTGGAACTGGAGTTACAGACAGTTGTGAGCTGTCATGTGGGTGCAGCAGCCAATGCTCTTAACTGCTGAGCCACCTCTCCAGCCCCTAGGTTGCATTTCTTTATTTGTGTATTTTTGTGTGTCCACTGCTGTGGAACAATCCTTTTCTACACTCTGAATATGTATTACTCTCATTGGTTAATAAAAAGCTGACAGGCTAGAAGTTAGTCGGGAAAGCCAAACTCAGAATGCTGGGAAGAAGGAGGGCCGAGTCAAGGGAGGCACCGGCCAGCTGTCCAGGAAGCAAGACATGCTAGAGGACAGGTAAAGCCACGAGCCATGTGGCAATACATAGAAGAATAGAAATGGGTTAATTTAAATGTAAGAGTTAGCTAGTAACAAGCCTGAGCTATCGACTGAGCTTTTATAATTCATATTCAGCCGCTGAGTCGGTTATTTGGGATCAGGCAGTCGGGGGTGGACATCAGAGGACAACGTTTGGAACTCAGTTGTCGTCTTCTATCATAAGAGTTCTGGGGCTCAGACTCAGGTTGTCAGGTTTGGCAGGCAGTACCTTCAACCTGCTGCTGAGCATCTCGCTGGCCTACAAAACAATAAAATATCTTCTATGTATTTCGCCACATTACAAAAAATATAATAAATAAAATTTCAATTTAATGAGCCCATTCTCTTTGTTTCTTTATACTGCGTATGTTTCTACATTGGACGGCATTTTAGTTCATTGCTTCTAACTATTGCATAGTATTATGTGGTTTTCCAGAACATTCCAGACCTCACCTTCTCAGAGACCAGAAGATCAATGGAGATCCTTTGAGTGAGGTGAGAGGTAGGGGGAACTGTTTCTCTGACATCAAAGGCTTTGCATTGGAGAAAGGGTGTGGGGGAGGGGCAGCATCTGTGGAAAATGGCAGTTGGTTTTCAAGAGATGAAATCTAGATCACCAGGGACCCAGTCGAAGCCAGCTTACATGTCTGTGAGCAGCAGACATGTCTGTGCCCAGGACTAAGGGGGAAGAGCAGAAATGTAGGCTACCTATTTGTGGGGACCCATCCTTGGGAGGGCACTGTGGGAACAGCCTCCCAGGGCTGTGAGGTGCTTGAGGGGGCCATGTGAAATCCACAGGGATAGAGTCAAAGGGGCTAGAAGAACAGTGTGTGTTGTTTTCTGTATTTTAACACACATTGTATAGAGCTGTTGCTCACACGTAAACACTTGCTGATGTCAGGGTTATTCTACGTTTATAGGCATCTTATTTAACTGTATACTATAGACCTCATGCGGTCTATGATGTTGAGTCCAAGGGCTTAGTATTTTTTCATGTGTAATATCTATTATATTTGTAATCTAATGTTGTTTTCTGTTTTCCTTATTTAAAAGATTTATTTTAGCAGGCCGGGTGGTGGTGGCTCCTGCCTTTAATTCCAGTACTCGTGAGGCAGAGCCAGGCGGCTCTCTGTGAGTTTGAGGACAGCCTGGTCTATGGTCTACAGAGTGAGTTCCAGGACAGGCTCCAAAGCTACACAGAGAAACCCTGTCTTGAAAAAACAAAAACAAACAAACAAACAAACAAAAATTATGTATTTTGTATATATCTGTGTGTGGTTTTTTTTTTTTTTCTTCTTCATATTTTTGAGACAGGGTCTTACTATGCAGCTCTGGTTTTCCTGGAATTCACTATATAGACCAGGCTGGCCTCAAACTCACAGGGATCTGCCTGCCTCTGCCTCCCGAGCTACACCCACCTTATGTGTAGTTTTGTACGGATCCCCTGGAACTAGTCACAGGTGGTTGTGTGAGCTGCCCAGGATGCGTGCTGGGAGTCAAACTCAGGTCCTTTTTGAGAGTGGTACACTTTCTAACTGCTGAGCCGTCTCTCAAGCCCCAGTTTTCTTCTTTGTAAAAGATTTTATTTTCAATTGTGTGTGTGTGTGTGTGTGTGTGTGTGTGTGTGACAGCAAGAGCCCCCAGAGGTCAGAAGAGGGCTTTGGTGTTGGAGCTGGGTTCGCAAGTGGTTGGGAACCTCCCGAAGTGGATACTGGGAACTGCATTTGGGTCTTCTGCAAGAGCAACGTGACTCTTAAATACAGACTCATCTCTCCAGCCACCCCCTCCTGGTTTTTTTTCTACTGTTACAGTTACACAGATAATATTTAAGTGAGGAAAAAGTCATGTACACAAGGGATTTTTATTTTTTAAAGACAGGGTCTCATATAGCCCAAGTTGGCCTCCAACTTACCATGTGGCCTAGGCTGGCCTTGATCCTCCTGCCTCTACCTCCCTAGTACCAGGCTCAGAGAGGTACAGCCCCATACCTGGCCCAAGAGCTTCATTTTCATAGCTTCAGCTGTTATAACATTCTTTTAAGGTAGACACTGTGACTCCTAATTGAAGGGAGACAGTGAGAGATGTGAAGTTCACGTCCAAGGCTACCCTGAGAGCACCAGTGATGTGATGCTGCCCTGCGGCCTGTCTTAGTTTTCTCTGCTGGGGGCACATATGGGACAGAAACAGCTTTAGGACAGGTTGGAGGGTGAAGGGGTAAGGCATAACAGTGAGAGCAAGAGGCAGCTGAGCAATCACAGTCAGGGAGCAGCGGATGCTGGGGCTCAACCCTTCTGATTCCATCTAGGATCTTGACCCATGGGGATGGTGCCGCCCACATTCAGGGTGTGTCTTCCCACCTCAGCTAACCTAATCTAGGAATTCACAGACACTCAAAAGTCGGTTTCCATGGAGACCCTGGATCCCATCCAGCTGACATTCATGATTAACCATCTCAGCGCCTTTATTTGCAGTACATTTCTGAGTCTATCCAGTTTTGTTACAACAGGAAGTGATAGTCCTGGTTATCAACATTTAATAGAATTTCAAAACAGCCAGCAGAGAAGACTTGAAATGTTCCCAGCACAAAGAGGTGGCAGAGGTCTGGAACAGTAGCACACCAGTTACCCTGATTTAATGTTGTACACATATATTATTAACATGCACACTGTACAATTACTGCGTTAATAAAAATATAATTAGGACCATCGAGATGGCTCAGTGGGTATTGTTGCCTGATGACCTCGGTTCAGGGGCTAGAACCCACACGGTGGCAGGAAAGAACTACCTCCACAAATTGGCCTCTGTCCTGCACACGTGCACCACTGCACAAGCACACCCACGCCTGTGTGTACACCAACACATGTGCACACACACCCCCCCACACACACAAAATACACAATACAAGTTGTTGTTTTATTTGTTTATTTTGAGACAGGGTCTCAAGTAGCCCAGACTGGCCTCCAGCCAGCTATGTTCAGGTTGCCCTTCAATTCTGCTCTTCCTGCTTCTGCCTCCCAAGTGCCGGGCTTGTGGTAGTGGGGATAGAACCATGCCTGGCTTGTGTGGTGCTGGGGATAGAACCCGTGGCTTTGTGCATGCTAGGTAAGTACTCTCCCAGCGGTGCTACATCTCTAGCCCCTTCAAATTAAAAAACAAACAAAAACCAAAACAAAACGAAAACGAAAACAAATGCTGGGCGGTGGCGGCTCACGCCTTTGATCCCAGCACTTGGGAGGCAGAGGCAGGCGGATCTTTGTGAGTTTAAGGCCAGCCTGCTCCAGGACAGCCAGGGCTACACAGGGAAGCCCTGTCTTGAAAAACAAGCAAACAAAAAACAAAACAAAACAAAAACCATCACTTTAGTGGAGTCCTGCTTCCGGGGTTCTCTGCTTTCTCTTCCATTGTGATCTAAAGCAGTTTTCACCCCAGGGAGAGGGACTCATGGTGGAGGCAGCAGCTTCTGGGTTCTGAGACAGTTGGGAAGTTTGTTTTTGGTTTGGTTTTTTTTTTGAGACAGGGTTTCTTTGTATTCCTGGCTGTCCTGGAACTCACTCTGTAGACCAGGCTGGCCTCGAACTCAGAGATCCGGCTGCCTCTGCCTCCTAAATGCTGGGATTAAAGGGGTGCGCCACCATGCCCTGCTCTGGTGGGGACCTCTTGACAGTTCAAATGACCTGCTAGTTTTAGAACGTCACTGAGCTGCCTGCCATCCCCAGGGAGACGAGCTCTTTAGGGAGAGAGCATTGCAGAGGACAGGCAGCTGCCTCACTCAAAGGGAAGGCAGGCACAGCACTTTCAGAGGCTCCCTTGAGAGTGTGACCTAGCACATGGGAAGGGACACAGAGAGGAAGGCGAGGGGATGGCAGGATAGGAAACAGTTCCTCAGGAGACAGCCGGGTGTGGCCTAGATGGAGGAAGCCCTGTGCAGGCTGCCAAAGGAGCAAGGGAGGGGCTGGAGAACCAGGAGGGCTCTAAAAGGATGGGAATTCCTCTTGTCCCCACAGCCTACCAGGGTGGGCCCGGCCAACACCAGTGGGAAGTACCCAGCCCTACTGTGGGCAGAAACTGGAAACTGTAAATGGACAACATGGCCGCTCTATGGTATGGTTGAGGGGACGTTTTTTTATTGTAGATATGAGGGAGAGAACAGCCAGAGGCATCCGAGCAGTGCAGAGCAGAGTGAGAAAGCAGTAGATTAAACATGGCCAGCAGAGAGAGGCGGAGGAGGGAGATGGGAGAGAGAGAGGGGACTGAGAGGAAGACGGAGAGAGAATGGGCCAAAGAGAGAGCAAAAGAGTGGGTAAAGAGAGGGGAAGACAAAAGAGAGGAAGACAAGAGAGAGACACAGCCAAAATACCAGGGCTAGATGAGGAGAGCCGCAGCTAAGCCTGGGAGGAAAGCCCATGAGCCGGAGGAAGTTTGGGAGGAGGGTGGGGGTAAAAAGACCTGAGAAGAGTCAGGATGCCGGTGTGGACTCTGAAATGTGTCACAGGTACTTGTGATACAGAGGGAGCCCGAAGGCCACCATGAGCTTGGGTGTGCTAATAGGCACCACAGATAAACATTTGTCCCTTCTGCTCGTTTTGGTAGAGGGGAACTGGCTTCACGAGTTCCTGAGGAATGCTGGCTTTGCCTATCCACCAAAATTTGGGGAAACGGAGTTTCCTTTGGACCGGAGAGGATTCCAATTCCAGTTGTTCTGTGGAACACAAGTTTAGTCTAAGGGAAGTGGGGTAGTCCTGTCTAGGAGGCTGGGGTCATGAGAGGAAGGTTCTATGATGGCATCATTTCTGGCTCTGAAAGAGGAAGAGAGGACCAGGAAGATGGCTTAGTTGGGGGAAGCCCTCGCCACTCCGTGATGACCTGAGTTTGATCCCAGGAACTCACTTTAAAAAGCCTGATAGCCGGGCGGTGGTGGCGCATGCCTTTAATCCCAGCACTCGGGAGGCAGAGCCAGGTGGATCTCTGTGAGTTCGAGGCCAGCCTGGTCTACAGAGTGAGATCCAGGACAGGGACCAAAACTACAAAGAAACCCTGTCTCAAAAAAACAACAAAACAAAACAAAACAAAAAAGCCAGATAAGGTGGTGCACATCTGCAAGCCAAGTACTCTTTGGTGGGGAGATGGGGAGTGGGAGACAGCAGAAACAGCAGCTGCTCCCAGGCCAGCGGGCCTGAAGTAGCCTGTGCAGCGGCAGGAAGAGAGACCTCCAGTCTCACACCAGGGACCCCTCCTTGTGTGACTTGTTGGTGTCTGGCTCTTGCCCGGCAGTGCCGTATTTGGAAGGGCTCCAGGTTGAGGGAGAGGAGGCCAGAGTCGGCTCAGGGCCTTGTAGCCTCTGGCTTTGCCAATCCAAGCTCAGGTTTGGCTGGCAGCTGGTCCAGTGGTGCCCCTCACCCCACATTGCTCAACCCACCTAATAGTTCCTAACTTTCTCATAGGCGTGGGACTGGGCTGCGTTTAGCATCCTGGGACGGTGGAGTGCCCCTTAGTAATTGTGACAAACACATCTGTAGATGCTTCCCAGGCATACAGTGGATCCCCTCTTTGGTGTTGAGGAAGTGGCAAACCATGTCCTGTTTATTAGAATAATGTCCGTGGCGGGGGTTGGGGTGGGGGAGAGGAGCAATGGAAATCCTCGCAGCAAGAAGACAGGCGTGAGTTGATAGCATATGGGGACACTAAGCTGACTGCAAGGCTGCCTTCCCCAGGGAAAACCGGGGAGGAGTCCACCTAATTTTCAGTCAAAACACTCAGAGCATGGGAGTGCTCAGGGGTGGGTGGGGTGAGGTTGGGGGTTAGAGCTCCGGTGAGCCTGGAGCCTGGGCACAGAGTAAACACTGTCTGGGGCACTGGAGAGTGAGGGTGACAAGGAGCACCCACCATCCTGGCTGGAGCACCACCGGCAGAAGGGGGGGCAGGCTCCGAATCTCCCTAGCCCCACATGGTTATCTGCAGCCACTGCAAGGAGAGCAGAGAACAGAGACATTCTGCAGAGGATGGAGAGTGGACAGGACTAGAGGGAGGGACCGTCTGTGGCCCCACCAACCTCCCCACCCCTTCCCACGTACCTGCTCCATATTCAAGCAAATAGAACCAGTTTTCTGGGTGTCCATGGATAGGAAGAATGCTGTTTTAAGGGAAAGGTGGGGTGAGGGGTTAGCGCCGAGATGATGGTCTAAACGACCCACTCCCCCGAAAAGGAGAAACTTGGGAAGATAGGAAGTTATTCCTTGCCCATCAGGAATGAAACGTCACAACTGGCTAAGAGCCAGGCCCGGTTGTGAGCGCTTGCCCCAGACTCATTTACTCTGTACTAGAGTGCTGGGGAGATGGGGCCAGGACTGACTTATTATTGGTTTACACTTATTTATTTATTGGATGTGGGAGGGGTATGCAGGTGACCACATGTCACAGCTTGCACCTGTGGAGGTCAGGCTTGTGATCATTGGTTCTTTCCTTCCACCGTGTGGGCCCTGGGAATCGAACTCAGGTCTTCAGTCTTGGTAGCAAGCACTTTTATATACTTAGCCAGCTTGCTCTCCCTATTGTTTGTTTTAACTCAAAGTCTCACTAAGCCGCTGAGGTTGCCTCAAACCTGTGATCCTCCTGTCTCAACTTCCCAAATTTCAAGTAGTATAAGTATGGGCCACCCGATCCATTCTTGGGATAATAGTTTTATTTTGATTTATTTTTTGAGACAGGGTCTTTTGGCTGACCTCGTGCTCACTCTGTAGCTGAGGGTGACCTTGAACTCCTGATTTTTCTGCCCCTGGGGCAGAACTGTTACCATTCGTTATCATATCTTCTAGAGAAAGGAATGGGGGGAGGGGTACAGACAATAGGCACGGCCCCAGCAAGTTGTGGATTTGAACTTGGGTCTGCTGTGTTTTCTGTGTGGAGTGGTTCTCCAGAAAGACCTCAGGGTGAGTGGGTGTGGGAGCAAGCCAGGCTGCCTGGCCTAAGCTGGAGGGGGGCAGGTGCTGCACTCACCAAACATGGCCTTTAGCCTCAGGAAGCAGTTGATGAAGCTGTCAAAGTCCACGATCATTTGATCATCCGCATACCTAGCCACCACCACCTCAGTTACCTTATTGGTCATCTTAATGCCTAGGAGACAGATGGGGCAGGGGAGGCAGAATTCAGGCCCCTAGACTTGACTTCCCAGCTCCCTGTCTCTGGACAGCCTCATGCTCCCTGGCCACCTGCTTTCTCTATTGCCAAGCGCATCTCGTAGGAGTTCAAGGTCCCGGAGCGGTCTTCATCACACTCTTTGAAGATGTCCTGGAGACAGATGTCATCGGGCCGCATGTATAGCATGGTGGTTGAAATAAGAGAATAGTGCAGTATGACTGACTTAAACAGCTGCCCAAGACCCTGGGGCCCCACCACCCTGACCAACCACTTGAATCTCTAATGTTCCTGTCTTCTCGTGGTTGAGGGCAAGGGGATGTTGGTACCCTGCCCAGTGCCTTCTGCAGGCACCATGACTATGCCAGGCTATACGGTTACTAACCAGTGTGTGTGTGTGTTGTGTGTGTCTCTGTGTGTTTTCAGTTGTAATGGCTTCATTGGTAGTTCCCACCCTTCTTGGCTGTCTCTTCCGGGCTCTTTACCGTCCATTTCTTGATCTTTTTCCACAGAATCTGGAACTCCAGAAGACCCAGCTTGCCAGTGCCATCTTTCTAGAGGGACTAGTCAAGGATAAGAGTGAAGAGGCATCCAAAGGGTAAGGGAACAGAAGGCCTGGACACAGGCTTGGGGTCCCTGAATACTAACAGCCAGAAGTGGAATCTTTAGCTACCCACCAAATCTAACCCCTATCACAAAGGAGGGTCCTGAGGCTGGCTGGAGAGATGGCCACTTCTGAGTCAGCCTTGGAGGGCAGCGAAGATGGGAAATATTGGTTAAGATTGCCGCAGGGCAGAAGGATACATCCATGAGGTTGATCATACGGCGACAGACATCTAAGCTAAAGCCTCTAGTCTTGAAGTTCTTGACTGTGAGGGAGGCAAGGTGGAGGAAGAAGTAAAGGAGAAATGCTGTGTGGGACAAGATGGGGTGACCGTCATAGGGATGGACTCTGAGGGTGGGGTGGACCACTTACATTTATTCGCCAGCTTGTTGAGGAGCTTGTGTAGCTCATACATATCTACTTCCTTGTCCTAGGAGGAGAGACTGGAATCATCTCCTCTGCCCCTCTGGCCTAGTGGCCACCTCCCTTCAGCCTCTGCCCCTGGCCTTCTCACCTTGTCTGCCACCATCTCAAACAAATGGATGGAGTCCTGGTCCAAATCCTTCTCAGAGATGGTCTCCTGGGGAAAAGAAGCCGGGGAGGGAGGGAGCCAGTCTCAGAAACATCCTTCACACCCTCAACCCCTCAATCCCAAAGCTTTCTATTACCTCTTGGAAATGCTCAGCCCAGTTGACTTCATCCAGCAACCTGGGCATAAGAGAGTGAAGGTTTAGGGTGACTGGGGGCCAGAGAGATGAGGTTCTCAATGAGGTGACCTGGGGAAGGTCCTGTCATTGTATATGGAGCAGTACTGAATAACCCATCAAAGCTGGGCTCTGGTTTTACTGTTTCTATTACCAGTTTAGACCTCACATCCTCATGCCTCAGTTGACCTGCATGTAAAATAGGTTTGACGTGGAGGAGGGCCAGGACCTGACATCCTCCACCCCTTGGGCAGGGAACCTCGCCAAAGTGAGGTCGGCCCTCACCAGGTCTCACTGTGTTTTTCCGTAAAGACCCGAAGCAGGAAGTCAGCATCTTTATGGGGCTCAAAGGTGGAGGGGATAATGATGTATTCCCCTGGAGGCAGCCGAAGATGACTGTTCACCTCTCGTGAGTTGGTAAAGATCTCTGAAAAGCCATGGTCCCGATATTTCAGGAAGAACTCTTTCTTCAGATGGATGTCCTGGAGGTTCTGAAACTGTATGTACCCTGGAGGTGGGTACGGGACTAGCACAGGAGCACCAGGAGAATGGATCTCCCAAAGTGATCCATTTTGGGGGCAGGATTGGTGGTGGGTATGAGTACCACTGCTGTGGCCTGGACTCCTCCCATGAAGTCAAAAACTCCAGTATGGTCTCACCCTTCCCTGACTCCCTCCGTTGGGTCATAGGGGTTGGACTCCTAACTCAGGGTTCCCCAGAACTATTCTCCAGATCACCCCCCTTTCAACCCACATGCAGCCAGGGGTGAGCTGGACGCCTGCCCAGGAGTAAGCCTTTTGTACCTCCTTTGGGACCTGAAAAGAAAAGAGAGGGTCATATCTTCAGGGCAGTGAAGGGGCTCTAGCCTTCAACTAGGTGAGTGTGCACTGTGTGTGTGCATGAGCATGTGAGCACAAGTGTGAGCCTGGGTTGGGGTTGTCAGGGCACTGGAGCAATGGTGGTGGGGGGGGTGTAGGCTGTTGGCATTAAGAATTTGTCCGTTTGGGATTTCAAAGTACAGTTTGCACAAAGTTTACAAAGGCAGATTTTTATCACTCTGGGCTAAGGACAGGGGATAGAGTCCTGGAGAGGCAGGGATGATTTGCGAAAAGGCAAAGAGAGTTGGGATGTGAGCCCAAGAGTGTGCTGCTACGATGTCACTTCACAGAGCGTCACCTACAGGAATGGCGTAGTGGCTACTGAGACTGAGGAGCAAATACATTGGAATGTTTGCCTCCCCCTGCCCCGCCCCCCGTAGCCCAGGCTTTGAATCTGCCACGTAGCAGAGGATGACTTTGAACTTCCGGTCCTCCTGCTTCCGTCTCCCAAGTGCTGGGATAACAGACGTGTGCCACAGTGCCCAGTTTCATGCATTGCTGGGGACAGGACCCAGGGCTTCTTGCACATGAGGTACATCCCTAGTTTTTGTTTTGTTTTGATTTTTGGAGACAGGGTATCCTGTAGCCCAGGCCGGTCTCTAACTATGTAGCCGAAGCTGGCCTTGAACTCTGGATTCTTCTGGCTTCTGTAGGCGCCTTCATTTGTGTGCACATACCCACACAGAGACACATACACATAATTCAAAGTTAAAGTTCTTACATGTGTGGTGGTGCACACCTTTGATCCCCTCATATGAGAGGTGGAGGCAGGCAGATCTCTGTGAGTTTGAGGCCATCCAGGTCTGCATAGCCAGTTCCAGGCCATCTAGGGCTACATAAAGAGACTCTGTCTCAACCAAATGAAATTTAAAAAATAGTATTTTCAAATAAGTTCGCACAAGATGAATTAAATCAGATCAAATAAAATAGGTGATTGCCAAAGTTTGGGTGTCTGTCATTCTAAAACTTACATGGAAACTTAATAAATACCAAGGTCACGTGTCAATGGCATTTGGAGATGATTTTGGATTAGATGAGGTCATGAGAGTAAGGGCCTGGGCCTGTGATGGCATTAGTGGCTCTATAAGAAGTGGAGGAAAGGACCAGGAAAATGGCTTAGTGAGCAAAAGCATTTGCCACTCAGGGCTAGTGACCTGAGTTCAATCCCTGGAACCCACGTTCCCCCAATTTTAGTACATGAATTGCTGAAGCAAGCACTCCTGGAACCCACTTTAAAGAACTAGGCCAACCTGGTCTACAGAGGGAGTTCCAGGTCAGCCTGGTCTACAGAGGGAGTTCCAGGTCAGCCTGGTCTACAGAGGGAGTTCCAGGTCAGCCTGGTCTACAGAGGGAGTTCCAGGTCAGCCTGGTCTACAGAGGGAGTTCCAGGACAGCCTGGTCTACAGAGGGAGTTCCAGGACAGCCTGGTCTACAAGGAGAAAACCGTGTGTGTGTGTGTGTGTGTGTGTGTGTTGGGGAGTCAGATAGACTAGTGCACATTTGCAGTCCCAGGACTCAGGTGGTGAGATGGGAGGTGGGGACAACAGGAACACTGGCTGCGCACAGACCTGCCAGCCTGGAGGAGCCTGTGTCGCAGCGGGAACAAAGAGAGACCGTGACCCAAGAAGGTAGCAAGTTAAGAACCGACTCCGTGCATACATGCATAGGTGAACGAGGGAGAAGAGGGGTGGAGGGAGGTCAGAGGGGCTAGATGTGGTGTGCATGCTTATAATCCCAACACTTAGCAGAAGCAGGAGGATCAGGGGGCAGCCTAGGCTACATGAGGCCCTGTCTCAAAACAACAACAACAAAAACCAAAAACCAAAAACCAAAATGGAGCACTGGCTTTTCTCATCATGCTCTTTAGTATGTCACAACCCAGCAGGAGAGCCGCCGTCAGACGCCAAACAGATGCCGTCACCGTGTTCTTGGACTGACAGGATAGTCGGCTAAGTGATCTCTTTATAAATTAAGTGGTATTCAGTTATACCAACAGAAACAGATTAGGGATGTGGCCCCACTGCAGGGCTTGTGAGCACCTTTGTTTATCTTGTTTTGAGACAGGGTCTCGCTGTATAGATTAGGCTGGCCTGCAACTCATGATAATCCTCCAGCCTCTGCCTCTCGAGTGCTAAGATTACAGACAGGCCAGCACACAGTTTATTGGCGCATAGCACATTCACCCTAGCAGATGTGCTGGGGCACTCAGGCTGGGCACAGTCTCCCTTGACCTTTCTTAACGGTGGACTTTTTTTTTTTTTAACAAGGCTTGATTTTTATTACTTAAAAAGCTCCATATTTATTTTATTACTTTATCTTTCTGACTTTGTGCCTTCAGAACTTTCACAACAACTTTCTGCTCCTCAGTATGGAGAAATAAGGACAGCTTCAAGAGTTTTCTCATTGTCCTGTGCAGGGGCCGTGCTAAGCTCCTTAGCGTCGTCATGTGCGGCTGAAGTGAGCATTGACCTTGGACTTTTAAAATTCTTTTTAGAGCCAGGTGGTGGCACACATCTTTAGTCCCAGCACTTGGGAGGCAGAGGCAGGTGGATCTCTGTGAGTTTGAGGCCAGCCTGGTCTGCAGAGCAAGATCCAGGACAACCCGGGCTGTTACACAGAGAACCTCTATCTAGGAAAAAAAAATTTTTTTTAGATTTATTTTATGTTTGTGAATGTGTTGCCTGCGTGTTTGTATGGACATTCCTGAGGTTGCAAACCACCCTGTGGGTGCTGGGAACTGAACTCGGGCCCTCTGGAAGAGCAACAGGTGCTCAGCCCCCAGCCTCGACTTTTTTTTTTTTTTACATTTTATTTTCTTTGTGAATGTGTGCTTGCTGTGACAGCCTGAGGGAGTAGGCTTTCTCCTTCCACCCTGGGGCTGGAGGATTAAGGTCAGGGTGTCAGGTTTAGAGGCAAATGCCTTTCCTCGCTGAGCCTTCTTACTGGCCCCAAACCTTGGCCTTCCTGTCTTGGGAAGAGTGTATTAGCCACAGAGGAAAAGCCGCCCTGGCTCCACCCCCTTTCTGTTCTCCCCTTGGGGTGGAGCCAGGGCTGTCACACATGCTGGTGAGCAAGCACTAACTCTGTTCACTACTGAGTGCCCGGGGACTAGCCAGGGACTTGATGTTCAGTAGGAGACTGCACAGTATTCCATACGTGTTGAATACATAAGGGAATGACTGGATGGGCATGTCTGGGATCTTGCAAATCATGACTGGTCTTGAGAAACACAGACTGGGGACGCCTTTTGGCCTCTGCAGTGAGCGGTTTTGGAGTGGCTGGGGCCACATTTGGGTGGGGGAGTGTGAAGTTGCTGAAGACCATTGTTCAGGAATCAGGACACAGCCTCCACCCCTGCCGCTTCAGTGTGTGAGCTAGTGTGGTCACCTCATCTCGCCTGCCTTCAGTCTCCTCCCTGTCCGCTAAGGGCAATCATAAGTGTCATGTACCGGCTCTTTGGGGTGATGCCTGCCACAAAGGAAAGGGTAGTTGGTGTGGTAGGTTAATAGAAAAAAACAACAACAAAAAAAAAAACCGCCGGGCGGTGGTGGCGCATGCCTTTAATCCCAGCACTCGGGAGGCAGAGTCAGGCGGATCTCTGTGAGTTCGAGGCCAGCCTGGTCTACAGAGCGAGATCCAGGACAGCCAAGGCTGTTACACAGAGAAACCCTGTCTCCAAAGACAAATAAAACAAACAAATCTATGAAGAGGGAACAGAGTCAGGGGCCGGACTGATGAGCTAGCTCAGTGGTGAAGAGCACTGGCTGCTCTTGCAGAGGGCCTGCTTTTTTTTTTTTTTAAAGATTTATTTATTTATTACGTATACAGCATGTATGACTGCAGGCCAGAAGAGGGCACCAGATCTCGTTACAGATGGTTGTGAGCCACCATGTGGTTGCTGGGAATTGAACTCAGGACCTCTGGAAGAGCAGTCAGTGCTCTTAACCTCTGAGCCATCTCTCCAGCCCCAGGGCCTGCTTTGATTCCCAGAATCCACATGGTGACTCACAACCATCTGTAACTCCAGCTCCAGTGGAACTGAGACTATTCTATTCTCTGATCTCTGCAGGTGTTAGGAATGCATGTGGTAAACAAACATGTATGCAGACAAAACATCAGACAGAGAGAGAGAGAGAGAGAGAGAGAGAGAGAGAGTGAGCCTGCACAGAGGCTCAGGAAAAGCACAAGACCCCACCACTTCAGCGCTTCAGCGGCAGGGCTGTGTGGCTTTGGGGGCTGACTCTCACAGGGGTCCAGGGGAAGAAGGGTCTTAAAGAGGTGGTGCAAGCCTTCAATCCTAGCACTGGGGAGGCAGAGGCAGGTGGATCTCTGGGTTTGAGGCTAGCCTGGTCTACATGGCAAAAAAAAAAAAAAAAAAGAAGAGAGGCCAGAGGGGAAGCACAAGTGGCTGGGGACCCTGGAGGCACACCGAGAAGATGACGAAGCCTATGGTGAGCAGCTGGGCTCCCTCTTGCCGCGCATGTCTCCAGTTCTTCTGCATCAGGGCCACCAGGCAGGTACAGACCACCTCGCTTTTCTCAGAGTTGTCCTCTGGGTCGTCCTCCTCCGGGAGACAGATCTTAAACTGGGGGTTGCTCCAGAACGTCTCTGTGGGAGATGCGGGTCGAGGTGGTTATGCTGGGGCAGGGCCTTCCGTCCGTCCGTCCGTGACTCGGGTGCACCGAGGTTCCAGCCATACATCTGCCTCCTTTCCTGAAGGCCGTGGCATCCGACTGACTCTGCCCTCATCCGCCCTGACTCTGGGGCCTTGTGCCCACAGGTTGCCCACACCCACCGGGGTTGTTCCGGCAGCCGCCCGCCGTGCTTCCCTTCCGCCAGCTGCCCTCATAGAACGTCGTGTGCCAGCAGCTCTTGTACTCCAAGGGAGACAGCGCGTCAGGGGTGAGGTTGCAGATCTCCAGGAGCGTGAAGTTGCTCATGAAGTCTTCATAGGACATCCTGGGGTGGGAGAGCAGACAGCGCTGTCTGTTGGCACACTCCGCGGGCGCACCTGCAGCCCCTGACTGTGGAGGGACCTCCCCATTCCCAGTCCAGTGGAGAGGATGGTGCGGGAGATGAGGGATGTGTATGGGGAGTCCGACGCACCCCCCCCCCAAGCCTCACTGACCAGAACTCCCCATCTTCCTTCTTTCGTAGCAGCTGTAGCTGGACGTCCACACTCACCTCTTCCCACTCCCTGGCTCTGCAGAGAGAAAACAGCGGAAGGGAAGGGCAGCCACTCTGCCACTCTTCCTCCCTAAGGGATGTTCTGAAGGCCACCTCCAGAGTGCTTGGTAAACGGAGCAGCATGGGGACAAGGGCTGGTCCCACGGTGACACTGGCTTCCATGTGGGTCCTGCTGTGTCTTCTGTTCCCCTCCCCTGGGTCAGGACATCTACCTGTCACTCCAGGCTCCATTCCACTCAATCCGGCCCCAGGGATTCTGGACCCGAATCAGGGTTTCTACCTTGTCTCTGTAGTAGACCTGGGGGAGAGGCGTGGAAGTTCAGGACGTGGGCAGGTGGTGGCCCTCACATACCGTGGCTCTCCAGGGACACCATTTGCCTGCACTCACGTCCTCAAGGCCAGTTACTGAGTAAGCGTGTCCTCTCACCAGCATATTATGGGTCATCGTTTCAAAGTCACTAGTGCTGGTGATCTACAGAAAAGGAGGAAGGGATGGATGGCATTTGAGATCTGGTCTGGAAATCACAAGAAAGCCATTGTTTTATGTGACTCATAACACACATTATATACACATACGGAGATGTTTAACATGGCATTAAGGGTCTCAAATTCCCTATGTAACCATGACGATCCAACTATTCTTAAACTCCTGATCCTCCTGCCTCAGCCTCTGGAGGGATTATAGACATGAGCCACCACACCTTGCTTATAGTTTACATATATATGCACACACACACACACACACACACACACACACACACACACACACACCATAGCAGTCACCTATTTGTATGTGTGTGTGGTGTATATGCTCATGTGGGATGGCCAGAGAAAGACACTGAGTGTCATTGTCTTTAAAATAAATAGATATTTATCTTCTATTTCATGTGTATGAGTGTTTTATTTGCATGTTTGTCTGTGTATTACATGTGTGCCTGGTGCCCTAGGAAGCCAGAAGAAGGCATTGGATCCCCTGAAACTGGAGTTACAGGTGGTTGTGAGCCATCATGTGGTGCTGGGAACTGAACCTGGGTCCTCTGGAAGACCAGCCAGTGCTCTTAACCACTGAGTCACCTCCCCAGCCCCTTCTTCTTATTGGTCATTTGTGATTGGTTGTGCATTACATATGTAGTTTCATAAATCCATCACCAAAGTCAAGATAAACAGCATGTTCTTACTACAAGCATCTCTCACACGGCCTCTGTAGCCAGGTTCATTCCTCCTTTCCCTCCTCCCTCCTTTCCCTCCTCCCTCCTTTCCCTCCTCCCTCCTTTCCCTCCTCCCTCCTTTCCCTCCTCCCCTGAACATCACTAATCTGTCCAGGACAATGCTGCCATCACAAGAAGGTCATATAGAAGCAGATTACAATTTATTGGGGCTGCTGTTGTTTCTATTCTGTGGGGAATAACAATCAGGTTTGTTTTGTTTTGTTTTTAAGATTTATTTATTTATTATGTATAGTGTTCTGTCTGCAAGTATGCCTGCATGCCAGAAGAGGGCGCCAGATCTCATTACAGGTGGTTGGGAGCCACCATGTGGTTGCTGGGAATTGAACTCGGGACCTCTGGAAGAACAGTCAGTGCTCTAATCGCTGAGCCATCTCTCCAGCCCCAACAATCAGTTTTTAAAACCAGACAATTATTGTGATTCGCCTGCAGAAGGACAACTAGATCGCTCTTTTCACTATTGTGAGTAGAGTTGCCACAAGCATTTGTGTGCAGGCTTTGTGGGGACTAAGCCCTTCTTCCTCTCCTCCTCCTCCCTGTCAGTAACTCCCTCCCCGCATGTAACTGCTGGTATATGGGAGCATTCTGGGTACAGTTATTTATTTGAATAAATATTTGTCGGGTGCTTATTGCGCGCTGGGTGTCGTCCAAAGTCCCAGGGTCCAGCGGCAAATGGACCGAATAAAGGTCACTGCCCTCCTGGAATCTCCTCCCTTCTCTCTAGGTCACAGAAAACCCTGAGGAGAAAGTCACAACAAAGCAGAGGATATGCCAGGTGGGGACAGACACTCTGGACCAGAGGCAGACAAAACTTGTTCAAGAGACGGGTACCGAGTGAGAAGACGTCTGGGGAGAGAGCCTCCGGGTAGGGTGGGGCAAGACCCAGCCTGGCTTACTTCGATGGAACAGCCCATAAGGGAAGACTTCTCCAGGGCTTTCCTGAGGAGCCTTAGCATGTTGTGAGGGGGCTTCCGGAGCCGGATGCTCTGGGCCACGCCGCCTGTGAAGTCCTCGAAACCCTCTATGGTGCTGCCTCCTGCCAGCGCTTCGTAGGATCCGTTCAGCCTGTAGGCAGACAGGGCGCTGTTGAGCTCCGGGCTGCAGACGTGCATTGGAGGGAGCCGTCGGGAAGAACGGTGAGGGAAGAGAGACGTGCCTGATTGTGCCCTGTCTCCTCCCCTGGTTCAGTGAGTGGCCCGGCCCGAGGTCCTGAAGGCCGCCTGTCTGGTCCCTGGTCTGGGCCACTTACTTGGCATAGGCCTTCTCCAGGAGGGCGCTCCAGAATTCCTGGCGCTGGGCGCCATGCACGAACACCAGCTTGTTATTCCTCGTGGGCAGTCGGTCGTCCACCACCACGTTCATCCACTGCCCGAACTGCCAAAGCTGTGGGGTAGCAAAGGGACATTTGTCTGCACACTGGTGAACGCTGTCCTCAGAGCGCCTCCTGGTGGCCAAGTCAAGAACATACTAGCAATAGTCACTCATACGGGGATTTTTGTAATGTGTGTGTGTGTGTGTGTGTGTGTGTGTGTGTGTGTGTGTGTGTGTGTGTGTGTGTGTGTGTGTGTGTGTGTGTGTGTGATATTTCTCTCCTACTATGTGAGTTTCAGGGATCAAACTCAGGCCATCCATCAGGCTTGGGATAAGTGCACTTATCCACTGAGCCACCCTGACCAAGGCCCAGTCACTCCTTAGAATATGTAAGAGAAAGTCCACAAAAGCCCTAAAATCTCTCTCTATTCCCCCACCTCCACCCTTAAACCTGGGTCTTGCCCCAGCGTCAAGAAAACCCTACCCATGGGGCTGGAGATTTGGCTCAGTGGTTAAGAGTACTGGTGTTCTTCCGAAGGACCAAGGTTCAATTCCCAGCACCCACATGGCAGCTCATAACTGTCTGTAACTCCAGCTTCAGGGGATTCGACACCCTCACATAGATGTACATACACATAAAACACTACTGCACATGAAATAAAAATAAATAAATCATTGAAAAAAGAAAGAAAGAAAGAAAGAAAGAAAACACCACCCATCTTTAGACTGAGGCTTTATCCTGAAAAAAAAAAAAGTAGCTGAAGGTTGAGCTTTCATATCTTAAAATCCTCTCCCTGTTTTATGACACTCAGAATTGTTCCTATATCAGTTAAAGGGTCATATAAATTATATTGTGGAGATATTCAGTGTCATGATACCGATGTAACGTGTTCCTGGGCACGAGCACGTGCGTGTGCACACACAGACATGGACACAGACACACAGTCACAGTGAGAATGGGAAGGGAGACACAAGCTGCTAATTATTTTCATCAGAACTTTAAAAAAAATTAGCTTACATGATTTCTTTCATAAGCAGGTATTTCTCTGAAGATTAGTTGAAAAGTCACCCCAATCAGTGTTGTATTTGAAAAACAAAGTAAGTGCATGCATGGTCTTTCTCTCTCTGGTGGTTTGAATAAGATTGGCCCCCATAGGCTCATGTATTTGGATGTTAGCCACCAGGGAGCACAACTGTTTTACAAGGTTTAGGAGGTGTGGCCTTGCCGGAGGAAGTGTGTCACTGGGGGTGGCCTTGGAGGTTTCAAAACCCAAGCCAGGGGGCTGGAGAGATGGCTCGGAGGTTAAGAGCACTAACTGCTCTTCCAGAGGTCCTGAGTTCAATTCCCAGCAACCACATGGTGGCTCACAACCACCTGTAGTGAGATCTGGTGCCCTCTTCTGGCCTGCAGTCATATACGCTGTATACATAATAAATAAATAAAAACTTAAAAAAACAAAAACAAAACAAAAACAAAAACAAAAACAAAACACCCAAGCCAGGCCCAGAAGGTCTTGCTTCCTGCTGCCTTGGATCAGGACATGTCTCTCAGCCGCATCTTCAGTCAGTACCATATCTGCCTGCATGCTGTCACGATCCCTGCCGTGATGGTAATGGACTGACCTCTAAAACTGTAAGCCAGCCCCTACTTAAATGCTTTCCTTTATAAGAGTTAGCATGGCTATGGTGCCTTTTCACAGCAATAGAACGGTGACTCAGTCTCTCTCCCTCCCTCCCTTCCTCCCTCCCCCTCTCTCTCTCCCTCCTTCCCTTTTCCCTTTGTCCTCCCCCCTTCCCTTCACCTGAAAATGGAAGATGCCAGCATAGTTTTTCTTGAAGTTCTGGCCCTTGGGCACCACACGGTACAGCAGTTTGGGGCACGTGGTAAGGGCGCCAATAGCAGCCAGCAACCAGCAGTCCCCTTAAAGGCAGGCAGGCAGAGGTTGCTCCTTGAGCAGCCCCACATGTGTGGAGGCCCCAGATCCCCAGTCAGAGGAGCAGCCCCACAGATCTCCCCAGAAGAGATCCCTCTGCCTTTTCTTTGTTTTGTCTGGTTTGGTTTGGTTTTTCGAGGACAGGATTTCTCTGTGTAGCCTTGGGGCCTGTCCTGGAACTCACTCTGTAGCCCAGACTGGAACTCACTCTGTAGCCCAGGCTGGCCTCAAACTCACAGAGATCTGCCTGCCTCTGCCTCCTGAGTACTGAGATTAAAGGCGTGTGCCACCACCGCCCGGGTCCCTCTGCTTTTTCACTGAGAAGTTGGGAAAAGAGCCAAATGGGAAAACTGAGGCAGAGCTCAGACAGTGAGCTCATGAATTTGTTCAGTCAAGGGAGTCACAAATCAGGGTAACACACTTTGGTTTGGGGAATTTGGGCAGGCTGCATAGCATCCTGCTCTCTCTCAGGAAGAGTTCCCACCTGTTGAACATATCCAGTAACCCTTCTCTGTGGGTCTCATTCCACCCTGTGGATGTGCTGGAGTAGCGGCCAAAGGCCCAAAAATGTCTCTCTAGAAAACTTCTGTGATCTCAGCATTTGAGTGGTGACGGCTAAAAGGATGTTCATTTGTCACCAACCTGGTCTACAAAGTGAGACGTGGTCTCAAAAAAACCAATCAAGAGCTGGAGAGATGGCTCAGCAGTTAAGAGTACGTCCTGCTTTTCAGAGGACTTGAGTTCAGGCGGGCATCCACATCAGATAGTTTGCAACCACCTGTCACTCTAGTTCCAGGGAATCTGACAGCGCCCTCTTCTGGCCTCTACAGCCACTGCACTCACGTGCACAAACCCATATACAGAAAGACATATATGAAAATTAAAAAGAAAAATGGCAAAAACGAAACAAAAAAACCCATTCAACCAACCAAAAAAAAAAAAAAAGATGCCTTGGGACTGAAGAGAAGACTCAGGGGTTAAGAGCACTTGCTGCTCTACCATGAGGACCAGAGTTCAGGTCGCAGCCCCCACATCAGATATCTCACAAACACCTGTAATTCCAGCTCCAAGGGATTGGATGCCCTTTTCTGGCCTCTGAGGGCACCAGACACACATGTGTTCATACTCTCTCTCTCTCACACACACACACATTAATAATTTAAAAAAATGTTTTAAATCTGAAAATGGAAAGATGTCTGTCCCATCACCCACATTCTACTGGAGATGATGGGCTCTGTCTCTATCCCACTATGAGCCCTGGAGCTAGCTGAAGATGGGAGCATAGTGCCATGCCTCAGTCATCCACTGCCATGTCCTTCAGGGTCAGCTCTCAGTGAGAGGCCAGGTAATGGGGGTTGTTGTGTGGTCCTCCAGGGTCTGGCCAAGCTTTCATGCACTGGGGAGTTTTTGTGATGACTAGTGGTCTCTGGGCTTTGGAGGGCAGCTGCAGTCATCATCAGTACAAGGGCACAACCCTCATTTCCTCCTCCTGTACCCAGCATCCCTCGGGCCCACTGAGCCACGGGGGCCATTGTGCTCCTTGCCCTCTTGCTAGACTTATTTGTGCCCTTTCCCCTGCCACAAATAGGAAATAAAGCGATCCTGGTGCCTGCCCTGGCACTGAAGGGGTGGGAAGAGATTATGAGCCGGGACCAGCTAGGAGCGAGGAGATAACCTGGAGCCTGGGGGCAGGTGGTCATGTGACTCCATTGCTCCATTATTTGATGGCCCAGACTAAAGAAGTCCTACCACCTGGGACAGATGACAAACACTTGAGTTTTTTCTCCTCAAATGATAGGGGCCCAATTCCCAGGCTTTTTTTGTTTGTTTGTTTGTTTAAAGACAGGGTCTCCTATAGCCCAGGCTAGCCCTGAACTCATTGTATAGCTGGGGATGACCTTAAATTGCCCATCACTCTTTTTTGGGGGCGGGCAAGTTCTCTAGGCTCTTGGCTAACCTGGAATTCACTTTGGAGACCAGGCTGGCCTTGAACTTGTGAATAATCCTTTTGCCTCTTCTAGAATGTGGGATTATAGGTACACGCCACCCATACCCAGTTTTATGTGATGCTAAGTATTGAACTAAGGGATTCATGCATGCTAGCCAAATAATCTGCCAACTGAGCTACACCCAGCCCCATAATCCTTTGCCTCTTGAGTATTCGCCACATTCAGGGCTTGTTCCTAATAAAACATGGTGGAAATTACTCTGTGTGTGTGTGTGTGTGTGTGTATGAACCTGAGATCAGATGGGCGGGGGGGGGGGGGGGGGGGGGGGGGGGGTCGTGTGGTGAAATGCTTGCCTAGCTGAAGGCCCTGGGTTTCATGCTAAGTAAAAAAATAAATAAATGAGCCAGCTATGGTGGCATAGACCTTTAATTCCAGCACTTGGGAGACAGAGGCAGATGGATCTCTATGAGTTCAAGGCCAGCCTGGTCTACATAGTTTTCTGCCAGCTAAGGCTACATAGTGAGACCTTGTCTCGATAAATAAATAAAAATAAGCAAATAAATAAACAAAAAGCCCCCTGGGGCTTTCTGTTTGTTTTCTCTTGGGCTACTCAGTGGGAGCCAGCTACCATGCTGTGTGGACACTCAAGCAGCCCTGTAGATGAGCTTCTGGGAAGAGGTGTAGTCTCCTGTCAACAGCCAGCTAGACACTGAGACCTCATCCACGTGCAGCAGTATCTCAACAGTGCAGCCCTGGACCCAGGCGAGTCTTTAGAGGACCAAGTCCCACAGTGCAGCAGACCTCAGCAGTGGTCTCATGAGGGTACTCTGAGCCAGCCCCACACCTCTGCTTCTGAGGTTCCCCAACAGAGCCTGTGAGGTCAGAATTGCTTACTGGTTGGTTGAGACCGGCTCATGTGGCCCCAGGTTGGCCTTGAACTCCTGACCTTTTTGCCCCTTTTTCCCTAGTGCTGAAATTGTAGGTAGGTACCGTCATGCCTGGTTTGAAACTTAAAAAAAAAAAAAATTTATTTTTGTCTGTGTGTCTGTCTGAGAGTGCACATGCAGTGGCCTGGGGGCGGGGGCAGGGGCATTCCTGTGCACATGGAGGCCAGCAGGGGGCGCTGGATTCCTTGGAGCTGGAGCTTAAGGTATTTTGGATGATGGACTTGGTACTTGGGTGTTGGAGTCTGCACTCTGGTCTTTCAGTATTTTGTATGCAAGTGCCCTTAACTGTGGGCCATCTCTCCACCCGCCTCCTATTGCTAAGCAACAAATATCTGCTATACCACCCCAATTTATTCCCAAACCAGACTGCAGCAGATACCGAAGGGACATAGAGGACACACGTGACCCTCCTACGGACTGTCATCTCTTGGAAGGGGAGGGAACAGGGAAACAGAGGTAGGTGGAGTCTAGGGAGTCCCAGGCTTCCAGGTTTGAGAGCCATGCCGTAGCCCCCCATCCCAATCCTTTCCTCCCCATTCTCCCCATGGAGGCCAGCTCATGGTTCCCCACTCACCGAGGACCCCTTGGCAGATGTCTGTAGGAGAGAAGTCATCCGTAATGAACTGGGGGTTATGCGTGATATCCTATGGTGAAGGAGTAAGAGCGTCAGTGTCTGTCAAGAGGTGAAGGGCCCCATCCGCCCTCCCTCGCTCCTCTGAGTTCTAGGTGAGCAGTAGGGGGAACCCCGAGCCATTTGACCACGGCTTGGCTACGATAGCCAGGCTTGGGTGCCAGCCCAGGATTAAACTAGGAGGTTTGACGGAAGTATGTTCGGAACCACCCCCAGCTCGGAGGGCACCGGGCCCTCCCCATTCCCAGTGCCCACCTTGGGTCGCTGCCAGTAGATGTTCTGAACCTGTTTGGAGCTGGGGCCCAGGTCCTTGAAGCCTAAAGACTTGGGTTCAGCAGGGAAGAAGGGGTCCTCAAACAGTTCCCCCTTCCTTAGACATGCTGCTCGAATATCCTCAAAGTTCTGGTTCTTGTAGTTGCGGGCGTTTTGGTGTTGGCCCACGCCCCTGGCCTTGAGCCTGTTGCTGTTTATGGAGGCCACCATTCCGTTCTCAGAATAAATGGGCTCTGTTCGATAAAGAAAAAAAAAAAAAACCTAAGTAGCCCGATTTAAAACGTTACTGAAGCTGGGCGGGTGGCAGCAGCAGGTGTTGGGGAGGTGGAAGCAGGGGGGTCAGGAGCCGATCCTCTTCAGCCACAGAGGTTTTTAGTTTTTCATACTGTACTGGCTGGTTTTGTGTGTCAACTTGACACAAGGTAGAGCCATCAGAGAGGACGGAGTTGTAAGGCATTTTTTCAATTTGTGACCCATGGGGGAGGTCCCAGCCCACAGGGGGTGGTGCCATCCCTGGGCTGGTGGTCCTGGGTTCTATAAGAAAGCAGGCTGAGCAAGCCAGGGGAAACAAGCCAGTAAGCAGCACCCCTCCATGGCCTCTGCATCAGCTCCTGCCTCCAGGATCCTGCCCTGTTTGAACTCCTGTCCTGACTTCCTTCAGTGATGAACAGCAATGTGGGAGTGTAAGCTGAACAAACCCTTTTCCTCCTCAACTTGCTTTTCGGTCATGGTGTTTTGTTGCAGCAACAGAACCCCCTGACTAAGACAATACTTACTTACTTTTATGCATATTTGTGTGTGTGCCTGAGTGTATGTCTGTACACCACATGCTTGCAGGAGCTCACAGAGGTTAGAAGGGGGATCAGATGCCCTGGAATTGGTGTTACAGATGGCTGTGAGCCACCATGTGGGTGCTGGGATTCAAACCCAGATCTTGTGCAAGAGCAGCTGGTGCCACTGAGTCGCCTCCTACCCTCCCCCACCCAGAGACAGGATTTCTGTATGTAGCCCTGGCTGTCCTAGAACTCACTCTGTAGATTCGCTTGCCTCGAACTCACAGAGATCCACCTGTCTCTGCCTCTCGAATGCTGGGATTAAAGACATATGCCCCCACCACCTGGCCCCATTTATTTTAAGTACTCATTTATTCTATCTATCTATCTATCTATCTATCTATCTATCTATCTATGGGGTCTTACTATATAGTGCTGGCTAGTTTGGAACTCACTGTGTAGACCAAGCTAACCTCAGACTCACAGAAATCTTCTTGCCTCTGCCTCTCAAGTTCTGGAATTAAAGGTGTGTACCACCATGCCCAGCCTTATTTAATTAAAAAATGTGTATGGGTGTCATATCTGCATATATGTCTGGGCAGGTGTATGCAGTGTCCACCAAGGCCGGGAGAGGACATCAGATCCCCTGGGACTGGAGTAGGTGATGGTTGTGAGCTACCTAATGTGGGTGCTGGGAACTGAACTCAGGACCTCTGGAAGAGCAGCAGCCAGTGCCCTTAATTGCTGAGCCATCTCTCCAGCCCCATAAATCTAAAGGATTTATTTTATTTATATGTGCACCTGTCTGTGTTTGCGTGAGTAAGCTGCGTGTGTTGGGGGAGCGGAAGGTGTCAGAACCCTGGAGCTAGAGTTACAGACATTTGCCAAGTGACTGGCTTCTCACGGGGATGCTGGGATCCAAACTCTGGTCCCCACTATTGTGCAACAAATGCTCCTGACTGTGGAGTCGTCTCTCCAGGACCAAGCACAGTGCAAGCATCATGCTTGCAGAGAGCCTTGGTTAAATGACACCTTGCCCCAGAAAACAAACAGAAATGGCCTGGATATTTTTCAGAAGGTCAAGAACACCAAGCGACTTTGCCCCCTCCTACTCACAGATGGGAGGGGTGATGACAAGGTATAGTGAACAAGTGAAGACTGGGACCCCTTGAGCACGGCCAGGGAGACCGGGAACGATGGGGCCCCTTTGGAGAGCATCATTTGGCAGTGGTGTCTCAGAAAATGAGACACGGGGACTGGAGCGATGGCTCGGCAGTTCAGAGTGCTTGCTGTCCTTTCGAGGACCCACACGGGAGCTTATAAATCACCCCCACAACTTCAGTTTCGGAGGTCCTGAAGCCCACTTCTGCCCTTCCTGGCTACCTGCAACCCATGTGCACATACCCACACATAGACACATAATTTAAAATAAAAAATCAGGGGCTGCTCTTCCAGAGAATTCAGGTTCAATTCCCAGCACCCCGCATGACAGCTCACACAACCATCTGCAACTTGAGTTCCAGGGATCTGATTCTCTTTTCTGGCTTCTGAGGGTACCAGGAACTCACATGATGCACAGATGTACATGCATGCAAAGCATCCGTGCATAATTAATAACAAAATAACAACAAAAATATAGGGCTTGGCTCAATGAAACATTTCACTATTATGATAAGAATTTATACTGTATCAAGCTGATAATAGAAAAATAAATAAAAAAAATGGTTTTCTGTTACATGTGAATCATTAAGTAATTGAACTCTGTAAAATTAGAATAGTAAATGTAGTCTTCTGGGTCATGCTTACTTTTCAAACATGCATTTCTGTAAGTCATTTTGTTTTGTTAACATTGAAAAATATTTCAGTTTCACTGTTTTGCAAGTAATGCTAGATGTTCTGAATACTCTTGTATTTTTTGGTGTACCTACTCTGGTAAAACATGTGAAAATATTTTTTAAAAAAAGAATGTGTCAAATATGATTTCTAAGGAAGCAGACATTTTACTTGAAACTGTTAAAGTTAGTATAAATAAGTTTGAAGGCCATGAGACCCATTTCAGGAAATCATTTCCGTGTTGCATTTGATAACGATTAATGCTTGTATCCGGTTCCTGTTGCTGCTGTGACTTGCCTGCCAGGTATTTGGTGGCTGAAACAGCATGAACTCCTGTAGTTCTGTGCTTCACAAATCAGGATTGTGACTCTTCCTAGCTTAAATCAAGGTGCAGGGCAGGTTGGTGACTCCAGCAAGTGAACACACTCTTTATTTCTCTTGGCAAAGCAGGGCAGGAACCTGGAGGCAGCAGCTGACGCTGAGGCCACAGAGGACCACTACTTGCTGACTCGGTCCTATGAGCTTTTCACTCCGCTTTCTTATAGAGCCTGTAACTGCCTGCCCAGGGTTGGCACCACCCACCCTGGGCTGGGCCTCCCCATATCAACCACTAACCAAGAAAATGCCCCACAAGCCAATATGTTGGGGGCATTTTCTTAATTGAGGTTCCCTGTTCTCAGATGCCTCTGGCTTGTGTCAAGGTGACAAAAATCTAACCAGATGGATAAGTATTTGGTGGAGATCTTTCTCCCATTCTTCAGGCACTCCCTTCACTCTGTCGATTGCTTATTTTTCAGGGCAGAACATCTTGAATTTGATTCAGTCCTGTATGCCAGTCCTTCCTCTTACATCCGGAGCAGTTAGAGTCCCGTCAGAAGTTCCCTTCTGTGCCTGTATTGTGTTTTGATTTTCTTCCTCCAAGTTTTGGTGTTTCGGGTCTTTTTGTTATTTTGTTGTTGTTGTTCAAGGCATTTGATCCACCTTTACTTTACCTTTCTGCCAAATGATATATAAGAATATGACTCAAATTTCTACATATGGAAAAAAATATAGGGCTTGGGAGGCAGAGGCAGGTGAATCTTTGTGAGTTCAAGTCTGATCTACAATAGCAAATTCCAGGCCAGGGCTGCATAGTGAGACTATGTCTGGAAAAAAGGAAGAAAGGAAGAAAAGAAGAAAGAAAGAAAGAGAGAGAGAGAGAGAGAGAGAGAGAGAGAGAGAGAGAGAGAGAGAGAGAGAGGAAGGGAGGAAAGGAGGGAGGGAGGGAGGGAGGGAGGGAGGGAGGGAGGGAGGGAGGGAGGGACAGAAGTTCTCAGCAAGGGAGACTGCCTCACCTAGCCTAAGGTCTCTTGGCCATGTCTAGTGATGCTTTTGGTTGCCGCCACAACTGAGGTGGTTGCTATTGGCGTGTAGTGGATGGAGCCTACATGAGCGGACTGCCTTACAAAGCTTGGGACAGCATTGCCTCCATGTGGACAAAGGGTCACTCAGTCTGAGAGGTCAGCGGCTCTGCAGAGGCTGTGGAACTGGGGCAGACTCAGGTCATCTACACAGGGGAAGTGAGCTCCTTGGTGTCTCCCACTCGGGCCACCCTGGGAGGCCTCTGCCATGGCTGCGCTGGGACTGAGCGGGGCTCAGCCTCTGCTGGAGGTCTCGGAGGGTCACAGAAGGGGCTGGCATCCGAGAGGACCGGACATCACCAGGGGCAGACCAGCCCAGTGAAGGTGCAGCTTTGCCTCTCTATTTCCCTGGGAGCTCCGTCCAGGATCATTGCCCAGCTCAGAGTCCTTTCTTTTTCTTTCTTTCCTTTTTTTTTTTTTAAGATTTATTTATTTATTATGTATACAGTGAGTGTTCAGCCTGCAGGCCAGAAGAGGGCACCAAATCACATTGTAGATGATTGTGAGCCACTGTGTGGTTGCTGGGAATTGAACTCAGGTCCTCTGGAAGAGCAGCCAGTGCTCTTAACCTCTGAGCCATCTCTCCAGCCCCCCCCACCCCGAGTCGTTTCTTATCATACTGACAGCAATGGTTAGCATCCCCATGAAAGTCCCCAGTGTCTGAGCTTGTTACCTAGTGTGGACAGCAGAGAGTCATACGCTCTACCTCGCTCCCACTACCTTTGCTATGGCAAGCATCTCTAGAGAAGGCAGCTGCCCCAGTCCTTTCCCATGGTGTTGTGGGGCCCTGTGCCCAAGTACAGCAACCATTGTCATCCTCATCAGAGTAGCTGTGACCGCTGGCAGTGGGCTCTCAAGGTGGCGCCTGTAGACATTCCCTCATGGAGGAAAGGGTCTCCCAGGGTCGCTGGATCCTCACGGAGGTCCCAGCCACTCCCTCTTGCACATCCTAGCCAGCTGATTGAAATTCTGTGCCAACGGCATGTGGTCTTGGGAAGTACCAGAGTGTGTAGACGCGGAAAGGTGAGTTAAAGGGAGGCTGGTCTGTGTAGCGACCGGGAAGTTGTCATCCATGCTAGGGTGAGATTTTCCAGAGATGCTCCTGTGAGTAACTTCTCACCAGTGCACCGTAAACAAGCGCAAGTTAGACTCTGGCCTCTTGTTGGGGTCTTATCTGGGGCGAGTAGGTGTTCGGTGACGTCATGAACTTGAAAAGTTCATGCAACACATGGGTTGGTGGGAGGGGGGCAAGGTGGGATAGACAGATGAGGCAGGCAGAAGCTCAGGCAGATGACTATGGGAGGTCTTAGACATGACCACGCTGGGCAGTGGAGGCGCACACCTTGAATCCCAGCACTCGGGAGGCACAGGCAGGCGGATCTCTGAGTCGAGGCCAGCCTGCTCTACAGACCAAGTTCCAGGACAGCCAGGGATGCACAAAGAAACCCTGTCTTGAAAAATAGGAAACTGCCTCCTCCATCAGACTGAAAGTCAAGGTAGGTGCAACCCATATCAGACTAGGGACCTGTAGATTTTTGAAAAATGAAATCTAGGAAGAATGTGATAGCACATTACTGTAACCTGGCAGTTGGGAGGTTGAGGCAGGAGGATCCTGCTTATTATATCTATTTACTTATTTATTTTTTAACGTGTGCATACATGTACCAGAGCATAATATCTGGAGGTCAGAGAACAAGCTGTAGGCTCTCTCCATCCACCTTGTGGGTCTTGGGGATTGAACTCAGGTCATCAGACTTTGCGGCAAGCACCTCTACCTACTAAAACAGCTTACTGGCAAGGATCCTGTTTTTGAGACCTAAGCCACATAGTAAAACTCAGTCTCTGAAACAAAAAAAAAACAAGAATAATGCCTCCCAACCCCCTAAATCTGTTTATTTGGAATGCCTCGGTTGAGCTAACTAACATATGATACACTATCTCACACACCTCACACACTTTTTGTTGTGGTAAGAACACTGAATATGAATATTATTTTTTGTTTTTAGACAGGGTCTCATATAGACCCAGGCTGGCTTCAGACTCCCCATGTAGCTGAGGAGACCTTAAACTCCAGATCCCCCCACTTGTACCTCCTGCGTGCTCAGATGACAGATCTGTGTCTTCACATCCAGTTTTATGGTTTTAAGGGGATGGGACTCAGGGTTTCATGCATTAGAGCGTTCTACTACCTTAGTTACATTCCAATCGCTACTGTCAGTGATTAAGAAAATATTTAATTATGTGTATGTGTACGTAAATGCAAATGCCTACAGAGGGTAGAAGTGTTGGATCGTCTGTGAGCCAGAGTTACAGGTGGTTGTTAGTCACCCCACACGAGAACTGGGAACCAAACTTGGGTCTTCTGCAAGGGCAGTATGGGCTCTTAACCACGGAGCGCCTCTCAGGCCCTGCTCCCAGGGATTTTTGAAACTATTACATTATAATCAGGGAACCGATGGTTTTATGGATAGTTTGCTCTCCAGAGCTTGGAGGAAACTGAGATGCTGCTTCAGAAAACTCTAGGGTTTAGGGTCTCCTTCAAGCCTAAACATCCAGGAGGCAGGTCACTAGCCTGTCACAGAAGCTGGGAAGCAGAGTCTAGGGGCCTTTGTCCTCATACTAATTCAGCTCCCTCCCCTCTCACAGGCCGAGGGAAGGAGGGCCAGAGCTGAGCTGGATTACCCAAAGGAGCAGCTTCTCAGCCTCTCCTTCCCAGTCCGCCCTGGATCTGAGGGGAGAGCTCAGACTTCATCTGAGCGGCTTGCTTCTGCTGTGTCTTAGGACCTCAGGTCTCTGGACTAAGGAGGCCACTTTTCTAGGCTTGGGAGATTTTCTCTGTTCCCTAAGGCTTACCGTGTCTCTAATGGCTGATGGGGGCCCCTTACACAAACCCTTTTGCAGACAGCCATGACTGAGGGGTATGAGACATCGCTCTACCCATGAGGAGGAAGCCCAGCTTTTACCCTCAGAGCATCCAGCCTGAGAGAGGTCCGGCTGAACCCTGTCTGAGGTCTCAGGGAACACAGCTCGTATTCCTGTAGGAAAGTCTAGTATATAGAAGGGACAGGCCCCTTGAGTGCCTACCTGGGGAGTACAGCATGCCGAAGGCTGTCAGGTGAACACCTAGTGCAAGTAGGACCTAGCACAGTGCTTGACAGTTGAAGATTCTCGGTGGTGGTGGGGGGGAGAGGGAGCAGAGACCGCCCCTCCCCCACCCAGAACTCTCCAGTGCAGGGGGAGTCTTCAGTCAGGGGTCTAACTGTAGGCTGCCCTTGTTCCCTCCTTCTCACTTGGCCCTTCTGATCTGCCAGGGCCAAGGCCTGTCCCTACTGGGACAAGGGAACAAGTACCTAACTGGGGTGGCCACCCTAGGGCGAGTCCCTCCCCGTCAGTCTAAGGTTTCTGGAATCGGTTGTTCCTACCCCCTCAGCCTGCATGTTTAACCCTGAAAAGCTTCTCATTTACAAAAAAAGTCGTGATCTCACGCCTTCATGTCTTCCTACCCTCACTTTTTTTTTTTTTTTTTTTTTTTTTTTTGGTTTTTCAAGACAGGGTTTCTCTGTGTAGCTTTGCGCCTTTCCTGGATCTCACTCTGTAGACCAAGCTGGCCTCGAACTCACAGAGATCCGCCTGGCTCTGCCTCCCAAGTGCTGGGATTAAAGGCGTGGCCACCACCGCCGGCCTTTTTTTTTTTTTTAGTAAGATACTGTAGCCTGAGCCAGGCGGTGGTGGCGCACACCTTTAATCCCAGCACTGGGGAGGCAGAGCCAGGCAGATCTCTGTGAGTTCAAGGCCAGCCTGGGCTACCAAGTGAGTCCCAGGAAAGGCGCAAAGCTACACAGAGAAACCCTGTCTCGAAAAACAAAACAAACAAAAAACATAGTCCAGGCTAGCTTCAAACTTGCTTCATAGCTAAGGCCTTGAACCCTGGGTCCCCCTTGTCTCTACCTCCCAGGGGCTGAGACCGTGGACTTGAGCTACCTGCCCTGCTTCTGCCTCCTCCACATGCGTGTGGATATCAGAGGACAGCTTTTGACAGCCTCTTCCCTTCCACTGTGGCTTCCGGGGCTTGAACTCAGGTCAGGATGGCAAGTGCTCTCTCTACCCGCTGGGCCATCTCCTGGATCCGTGACCTTCTGATCTTGAGTGCCTCTGCTTCCCGAGTGCTGGGGTCACAGGTGTTCACCACCACGCCTAGTTCACGCCTTGCGGGGGATCGAATCCATCTTTGTGCATGCTAGGCAAGCACGCCACCAACTGAGCACATGCGAGCTGCTACTCCATTTTATAGGTGAGGTCCAGGGGTGTGGTATTGTTTGCTCAGGGTCACTCTGCAGGTAAAAGGCTGAACCAGGGTTTGAGCCTAAGGCCTCAGGCCTTACCTATTATCCGTTAGGAGGAGGGGACAGGGGAGGCTTCCCTGAGCCCTTCCCTCCCTCTCCCCATACCTGCAGCCAGCAGAATAATAAGAGGCCATGGAGGAACTTGGGGTCTTTGAGGGACCCAGACCAGAGTTAAGCACTGCTTGCCAAATACTACTATTGATTCTTCCTGATTGATGCCAGGAGCCAGGGTAGGTAGGCTTGGGCCTTCTCCACTGCCTTCCATCCTGGGGAGGGAGCTCTCCTCAGCACCCTTGTTGTGAACTGTTTTGAGTCTTACCTCATTTCTCATCCCTAAGCATTTGGAGTTGGCTTAGAACTTGAGGCCCATGAGGAGACTCCCCATAGTAGAACCAAGAGAACCGCATTCCCATCCCCCAACTCAGGGCAGGGAGGCATGCTCCAACAGGTGAGCGAGCCAGCTAGCGAGGTCAGGGCCAAGGTCTGTCCAGGACACAGTGGGCAGACAATAGGATTTTCCAGGGAAGATGTGGAAGATGGCCTGCTCACCCATACAGACTATGCTTAGGAGTGCTGGAGCCTTCCTGTAACCACGGTGCTTGCTTCAGAGTCTCCTCAGTTTCTGTCTAGTGGCCGGCACCCTGCCTGCAGGCCTTGGCCTGGCAACTGTTCCTGTTTCAGCACTCGGAGGGACTCCACCTGGGAGTTTTTACTTCATGAAGGCTGCAGATCTGAGTTTTATGTGAAGGTTGAGACAGGACCACGGCCAGTCCTTTCGTCACGGTAACTGGCCCGGTTCTGCACCTACAGTCAGTTGCCGTGAGCGCTGGGCTGGCTGTGTGGGGATCTGTGGTCTGGGTGGCATCACCACTGTTGGGGAGGGGCCTAGCTCCCGTTCCTGCTGTTTTCATCAGGGTCTTTGTGCCCTGCTTCCCTCCCGCAGCCTCTGCAGGCTCTCTGGTGCCTGCTGTTTCTTCTCTCCTGACCTCTCCTCTCTGGGCAATCCTCAACTCACTTTCTCCTGTTCTGTTGAAGGATGGAAAATTCGCCAGGCCGGAGTGGCACACACCTTTCACCCCAGCACTCGGGAGCAGAGACACGGAGATCTGAGTTCAAGGCCAGCCCAGTCTACAGCCCAGGCTACACAGAGACAGGGTTTGTCTCTGTAAAAACCAACAAGCAAGCAAACAAACAGGATAGAAAACTCCAGCCAGTGGCAGGCAGAGGCTGGACAATGGCATCTGAGGTTGGCTTTAGAGGTTATCTGGTCATACATCTTGATTTGACTGAGGAAACAAGGCCAGAGATGGGTGTAGGCTTTCTCAGAGACACACAGCCACCTGGTGACAGAACCAGCCAGGGACAGGGGCTCTCTGGCTCTTGCTGCACACAATGCATTGTGGGTATATATGGCTGTGTCCTTGCTGAGTGGCCTAAAGAAAGCTCTTAGAGAAGGTGAGTTTGGGGTCTTGAGAAAAGATGGCTAGAGGATAGGGAGTCCTGGGGACATGTGGGGTTCAGGCAGGCCACCCTGAGGTGCTGGAGAGGGCCCTGCCCTCTTCCTGGGCCCACTTGGAGCAATGAGCTTTTGCAATTTTTCTCTCAAGACCTTTGTCTCTTAGTAATTCTTGGGGTGCTCAGAGCACAGGGCTAGTGTGAGGTGACCTGAGCCCCGAGGCTCTTCCTGATGGAGAGCCCCTCTTTAATAAAGCGGGGGCCCATTCCAGGACTGCAGATGGGACCTCATGGGAGGACAGAGGATGAGGTTCCAGGGCTGCGCCCAATCAGACACAAGCTTGGAGCTTTTGTTTTTATTTTAAAGGAAAACAAAAACAAAAAACAAACCCAGTGCAAAACCCCCTTTTCCAGTGTCAGCCATGCCCCTCCAGGTCACCCCCTGGCTCAGGCCTGACTCTTGCTCCCACTCTGCACCTCCCTTCTCCTGCATCCCAGAGGGCGGCAGTTCATGTCCCTGGAGGCCCAGATCCAGGGGCAGTGAAGAGAGGAAAGAACTGGGGGCAGCTACAGATGTGCTCATTCTCCTCAGGCCTCCAGCCATGGCACCAGGTACCCACCTTGGCTCTCATTAACCCTTTCCTGGGCACACTACTGGGTGGTGAGGCTGATCTGGGGGGGACTCCCTCCACACCCCTCTTTGCCCCGGGGCCTGCTCGGGGCTGTCCTCACCGAGGTTGGGGGGCTCCCTCCCTCCCTCCATGGTGGGGGAGAGCAGTGAAATCCCCAGGTTTAAATACCTTAATGAAAGCAGGAGACAGGGGAGGAGGAGGGGGTTTAGTTCTAATAAATTATTAGCGTTTTGTTTTTTTAGTGTCCGTGGGGGGTGGGTGGAGGGGCAGGGCGTGGCCTCCAGGGCCCCTCCCTCCCCTTACTGGTGAATCTCATTCTCTATGAGGCTGTCCTCGCATGACTGGAAGTCTGTGTCCGTGAGGCCATCGGGCGGCATCAGCAACTCCTCATCTTGGGAGGAGGATGACGGAGGCTCGTCGCCTGAGCTCCCAGGAGCCCCATCCCCGTCCCCATCCCCCTCTGAGTCCTGCAGCACCTGAGCGATGTATTTCTGAAGGGAAAAGGAAGAGGGGTAAGGTGGACAGCTGCCCCTGATGGGTGGGTAGGTGGGGGCAGATACCTCAGGGCCTGCGGGAAGCATAGTGGACAGTGCCCTAGGGGATGGAGTGGAGAGGGTGAAGCCAGGTCTCTCCCATGCTGGCGTCCACTGCCATGAGGTCTGGTTTAGGCTGACTTTGGTGGAGGACTAATGGCCCACGCAGATTTGGGACTGAGTCTCTGCAAAGGCCCCCGCCCCCACAAAGCACCCACGGCTGTGGAGTAGGGCACTCACCGCAGATTTGGGCACAGCGGCAGCAGTGGGGGGCCGTCCGTTACTTCTGGAGCTCACGGCATCTGTCTCTGTGTGTTCAATCTGAAGGGGTCCAGGGAAGGAGAGGAAACATCCTTGTCTTCCGCCCCAGTCTCGCCCCTACACCCTCTCAGCCCCTTTTGACCCTGTATGCCACTCCCACAGAAAACCTCTGCCCCCGGCCACACTCCACCGCCTCCGTTCCCGCCCCACACCTTGTAGTTGTGGGCACTGAGGTATTTGAAGTGTCCGAAGCAGACGTGGCAGAGACAGATGACGATGGTGATGACCAGAACAACGAAGGTGAACATAGACGTGGGGGCTAGGAATCCTGGCGTCGGGGGACAAAGGAAGGAGCTGCCACCCGGCCTGTCACTCGGGCCCTCTTCCAAGGGGCTCGGTACCACAGCCTCCGACTCCTTCACTCCCAGCCATGTGACCTCACCGAGACCCGCCACTATCTACCACGTGGGCCTTATGTGGCCAGTTCTGTCTTCGAAAGTCCCTTCTGTCCTTGTCACCACCCCCCCCCCCATGGGGTGGTGGCCCTCACCCGCGCGCATGGTGGAGAAGAAGAGCAGCCAGAAGAGGCAGAGGATGGGCGCCGCCACCACCTGGTTCACAGCCCCTGAGTGGATCTTCTTGTCCAGCTTGGCCGGCAGGTAGGCGTAGTAGAGATTGTACCTGTCTACCAGGTGCTTCAGCAGCATGTACATGAGTCCTGAGGAAAGCCAATGGCCCTGACCTCGGAACCAGAGCCCGTGGACCTTGTGTGTCGGCCACAGGCTGTCCTGGCCTCCTGGGTTGGCTGAAGGGCTGGTCTCTGCTCCTGACTCGCCCCTTCCCTCAGCTCCAGGACAAGGCAGTGCTCCCTGACCTGCCACAGATTGAAGCTGCAGCTTCCCACACTCCAGTCCCTCCATCCTGGGCAACCTCCCCATCCCCCACGACAGCCATCAGAGAGACATTGTCTAGATGACCAAGAAGCCTTTGAAATCCACCTCACTTCTTTCTCCCCGTCCCTCAACAGTTGACTATAGACCAAGGGCAGGTTCTACTTCCTGAAGCTGAGGGAGCTTTAGACAAGGCTAGGAGGTTAATTTGAGAATCTGGAGCCTTCAACAGGGACAGAGGGTGGGTAGGGAGTTAGGATGCTATGGGGGAAGGTAGAGGCTATTGGTGGGATCACGGTCAATGAGAAACCTAGCTAAACACCTTCAAAGAGGAAGAGGGACCTGCCCAAGTTACATGGTTTGCCTGCATTAGGACATGTCTACAAGGTACAAGGACCTAGCCCACTCTGGAATCCAAGGGATTTTCTTGAATTTTGAGGTCTGTGTATCAGTGTAGATGTTGGTAACAGGAATGTGTGTATGTGTGTATAATAACTCGGAGGGAAGTATGTCCGCGTATAACCAAAAGAAGGCCTTGGTGCCAGTAACTATTGCTGAGGTGGATGTTGATCCAGGGACTGGGCATGCCAGGTGGGCCAAGCCTCAGTAGAACTGTTCTCCCCCTCTTCCCCAAGGCCTGGCCCCAGACTGAGCCAGGAACCAGGCGGGAGGCCGGAGAGGCCGGTCTCCCAGCCGGGGCCCTGTCCAGTCGGGGTGGCCTGCCTTACTAGAGTGGAGCGGGTGAGGCCCTGGGTTCCCCCGAGCAGGGCCCAGGTCCCGGCGCGGCGGTGCCTACCGAAGGGCACGATGATGGGGCAGGTGATACTGTAGGTCATGACCACCGTGAAGACGCACATCATCCAAGCGTAGGCTGCGCCAAACTGGAACTCGTAGGCCTGATGCTGGGGGGGACATGGGCAGGAGGGTGGCTCAGGGTGGAGGGGACAGGCTGCAGGGGGGGGGGCAAGGCAGGTAGGCGGCGGCCAGGAACTCTGGGGCTGGGAATAAAGCCATGGGGAGTGAGGGACCTAATGTGGGGTGGTGCGGGGGACAGCAAAGCAGATGGGAGGCAGGGGCTGTGGCTGAGGGGGAGGCCAGGCAGGGGCAGTGACGGGGCGTGGGCAGGTAGGGCAAAAGTTGAGGACTAGGGGACAAGCTATCCAGCGCCCTCTTGTGGAATGAGGGCAGAGGGACCCTAGACCAAGGGAGCTAGACCTCTCCCAACTCCAAGCACATAACACTACGCTCTCAGAACTCAGGGACCTCCTGGCATCATCGATGTCCACCCATAGCTATATGTGTGGGGAAACTGAGGCTTCCGAGGGAACTAAAGTCCTTAAGTCCCAGCATCCTTGCGCCCACCACCCGAGCCTGACTGCTGCTGTTTCTGGTTGGGCCACCAGAGGGCGCTGTGCGTGTCGCCGCTGCCCTGGGCGGCCATACCCGCTTCACGTTGCGTCTTTCGGCGGCGGAGCGCGCCAGGCAGAGCCGGATCATGTACATGAGCAGGCCCGGGATACGCAGCAGGTCCATGGCGTTACCGATAAAGGCTGAGGCAATGACGTAGTTCACGAAGAAAGCGCCGTTGTCCGGCAGGAACACACACCTGCAGGCAGCAGGTGCTCCAGCGCTGCACCCTTGGGGTGACCTGGTGGCTGCCTGCCCACTGCCAGCATGGCAGCAACCACGCCCTCACCCTCAGCTGCTTCCTCTCTGTGCACACCCCCCATCCTAGACCCGTAATACCTGTGCTCCAGTTTTTCTGCAGTGTGAACCCCAAAACACAAAAGCAAGCCCAGATGCACACCCTGAAAACCAGCCCAGAGACCTACATAGATGGTGTACCCACCCCATAAACATCCAAGACCACATAAGGCCACCAGAATGTGTAGTATATAACTGCTGAGACCTCCACAGAAAATCTCAATGGCACCCTCAGACATCTCCAAGGATTTGAGCTCCAGAAAACCCAGAAAGTTTTCCAACACTGGCATTCCCACAATAGAGAGAGCCTCAGACTCACTCATCAGCTTCAGAAACCCTCCCTCAGATGTCTATGGTGTGCGGGGGATGACAAGAACCAGACAGTCCCTAAGTCCAAGATGGTCACAGAAGATTCCAGCAAGTCCCTAGAGTTTGAGCCTACGAGAGCCACCGTATGCATCCGGAGACAAAACAGTCTCACTCTGAGTGAGTGTGACACACTTTAGAGACAAAACTTGTTCTACATAAGCTCCTTCAGCTTTGTGCCCCAGAGCCGGCCACTCTTGAGTTGTGAATCTAAGAGACCTCAGTATTCTTGTGACCCTCAGGGATATTCTAGGAGTCCCCAAGTCACCCCCAGATTATGACCAAGTTCCTACTACAGGTACCTCCCTGACCTCCTGGGTGAAACCCAAGACTCCCACGGTAGTCCTAGAGTAAGAACCGGTGTGTCCACACAACACCCCAAATGTGAGCTCTGAAGACTTAAAATCTACCTCGAGCATGCACTCAGCCACGCAGGTGCATTCCTGAGCATGAGTCATCAAGTACCCACTCCATCCAAGTACATACCCAACACCCTATGGGTGCCTTCTTTTAGTAGATCGTGATGTGAACCCCACCCCTTATGGCTGGAAGCTTGGTGATACCCTCCTATAAAGGCTAGCGGTGTCTCCGCCACATCCACCCGTCATTTGTCTCTCTCCCCCAAGTGCTCTGGTCACTCACTCAAACCGAATGGCTGCCTCGGCCAGGAATTTCTTGTCAAAGAGCCAGCGGAAGAAGAGGTCTAGGCTGCAGGGAGGAGAGAAGGACGGGAGCTGGAAGAGCACAGAACACCGGGGCAGAGGGTCCCCAGGAGCCTCTGGGGGAGCCCAGGGACAGGTAAGCTTCTCCCCGGAGCTCTCTCCCTATTCTGCACTCCCACCCGGCTCCCCTCGCTCCTCCGCACTCACCTGCTCAGCCCCAGCGAGGGCAGGAGCAGCACCATGAAGATAAGGAAGGTGTAGCACTTGTGCATCGTGGTCCTGTTCTCCCCGGAACTAGGAGAGCAGGCAGGCGGCAGAGCACAGGCCGAGGTCAGGGCAGGCCAGCTCATCCTGGGACCATGTCCCAGGAGGCTCCCTGGGGTGGTGGGGGCTTCCCGAGGTACAGGTGCAGGGCCCGGGGCTGGTGGAGTGTGGGCAGCCAGCTCACCGTGTCCAGTGCGCTTCGAAGAAGGCAGAGTAGTAGACGATGGTGGGGAGCAGGGCTGAGAAACACCACAGCAGTAGTGTAGGGAAGAACTGAGTGATGATGGGGTTCTGTGGGGGGGACAGGGGGTGTCAGGCAGGGACAGGTGGGTGGGTCTAAAAGTTCAGAACACTTGGATGGCTGGGGTAAGGGTGGAGGCTAGGGTCCCGGGACCGACTCCAGGGTGAATGTTGATGGTGAGCATCTGCTGAACACCTACTGTGTGCCGGGTGCCTGGGCACATGACCATGAAACTACATCATTTTCCCAACGAGCCAACCTAGGCTACAAGAGACTCGATGGCTTGGCCAGCTAGTGAGCAGCGGGGATTGGGTCTGGACTAGGACCTGCATCTTATCTACTGAGCTTTGGAGTGCCGAGTTTCAAGGAGGCGTACTCTGTACATGGCAGGAGGGGCGGCAGAGGCTGGGCAGCCCCGAGTGTACCCTACTGTCATCTGAACGGCTTCCCGCTGACAAGGGGCTCTGAATGTCGTGAAACCTCCCAGCTTTCAGAGAGAGGAGAAAAGGGGCCTTACCCAAGGTCATGTGCCTGCCCCCTGAGGGGTTTATCCAGGAGGTGTAAACCTAAGGGTGGCCCCTCCTAAGGGCAGGTGTAGTGGAACCCAAGGGCAGGTATGGTGGGAGCATCCTGGAGGGGCTAGGCTAGGAGAACCGGAACCAGAACCACAGCAGGGATGAGGGAGATGCTGCCTGGTACTGATGCTCACGGCACGTGACGGAGGGCGGGGTGGGCATGGGCCTCACATTGAGGTACTCCACAGGCTTGGTGACGTTGAACTTGTCCATGGTGGTGATGATGATGGCTGGGGTGGTGAGGAAGAAGAGCAGGATGAAGAGGACCACGTTGATGACGAGGCAGCGCAGCCACCAGATGAAGCCTCGGATGGAGAGGTGCTCCCTGGGAAGGTGGGGGAGGGTCACCCTGAGGACTCGGGACTGACTGGTCTCTGACAACATCTACCCCCTCCCCCTCCTCTTCCTGCTGGAAACAGCCCCTCCGTCCGTCCGTCCGTCCGTCCGTAAGAAGCCCCATTCCACCTGCTACGGCTCACCAGTAGATGTTCTGGGGGTCAGGGGCATAGGTCACAGTCCAGTTGGAGATATGCAGGGCCTCGCTGCAGGAAGAGGCGCGCGGCTCCCCACGGCAGGCACAGCCCTGGCATTTACACACGTTGAAGTCCTTTAGGATGCTGGGGGGGATGGATACTTGTTACTGCAGCCGAGACTGGGGTCCACAGGGGTGAGGACGGGGGGGGAGGGTGGGGGTGGGGGGGGTGGGGGGGAGGAGGGGCGTGCAGAGCGAGGGCCGGGAGCAGCAGGCGGGGCCGGGGGCATGTGACCCTGACCCTAACCACAACTCACATGGCTGTGATGGTCTCGTTGTGGAAGGTGACGAAGGCCATGCCGAGCGGCTTCTCGTTCACCTTCTCTTTCTCCCGTCTGTAATCTTCTTTCAGCCTCTGCTCCAGCTTCGTGTAGTACTCGATGGCCTCCACCTACAGGCGGGAGGGTCAGGGGCGCTGGTCGGCGCTGGGGGGCACCCACGGCGTCAGCCAGCATCACGCGGCCGTGCTCCCTGAGGCCGTGCTCCCTGAGGCTTTCTGGTATGTCGGGAGTCGCTCTGTCCTTGCAAGGTGGGCACAAGGAACCCAGTCTTTTTTTTTTTTAATTTTATGTTCTTTGGTGTTTTGTCTGTGTGAGGGTGTCAGATCCCCTAGAACTAGAGTTACAGACGGTTGTGAGCTGCCATGTGGGTGCTGGGAATTGAACCCGGGTCCTCTGGAAGAGCAGCCAGTGCTCTTAACCGCTGAGCCGTCTCTGAACCCAGTCTTAAGGGGGAAACCAAGGAACGCGGCAATGAAGGAACTTGTTAAGAATACAGTTTGTCCCCCCTCCTTCCATCAGTCCTTTTCTCTCTTTTTGGAAACTGCGACGCAGTCAAGATTGGCCTTAAACTTGAGATCCTCCCAAGCAGTGGGATTACAGGTGTGTACTATTTGACTAGCTTCTCAGCTGACTATTTTTTTTTTTTTTTTTTTTTTTTTTTTTTTGGTTTTTTCGAGACAGGGTTTCTCTGTGTAGCTTTGCGCCTTTCCTGGGACTCACGTGGTAGTCCAGGCTGGCCTCGAACTCACAGAGATCCACCTGCCTCTGCCTCCCGAGTGCTGGGATTAAAGGCGTGCGCCACCACCACCCGGCGCTGACTATTTTTAAAAAACAGGGTCTCACGGTCTCCCAGGCTGGCCTCGAACTCTCTTATGCAGCTGAGTATGACCCTGAACTTCTGACCCTGCTGCCTATACCTCCTGGATGTTGCGGTCACAGGCATGTGCCACACCTGATTTGGGTGGTTCTGGGGATCAAAGCCATGGCCTGTGTGTGCTAGGCCAGCACTGAACAACATCCCCGATACCTTGCTATGCTTGCCTAATCTATGGTTGCACTGGTTGCTCTTCCAGAGGTCCTGAGTTCAGTTCCCAGCACCCACATGATGGCTCACAACCATCTATAATGAGATCTGGTGCCTTCTTCTGGTGTGCAGGCATACTATATACGTGGTAAATAAATAAATCTTAAAAAAAAAAAAGTTACCACAAACAGGGTAAACCCAACAGTGAGGACAGGTCTTCAGGGGCCGGCAAGACGGCTCAGTGAGTCAAAGGAGCCTGTGGCCAAGCCTGAGGACCAGAGTCTGAGCCACAGAATCCGTATGGTGTAGAGAACTGACTCTCACAAACTGTTTTCTGACCCACACATGCACCATGGTATACCCTCCCCCGGAGAAATAACTATTTAAAGACAGAGTCAGGTTTCCATGGACTCCAGAGGGAGTGGAGGCTTATCTGGGTAGGGCCCAGGCCCTCTTCCTCTGGGAGTCTGTTCATCTTTGGGTCTTACTGTCCCCCACACCTGTTTGTCCTGGGGTGGTGGGTCGGGTCTACCCATGGCCATCCTTCCCAGCCTTGCCAGGGACCCTGGGCACCTAAAGGCAGCCCACACGGTACCTGCTCGCAGCCTCGAACCACACAGCAGCAGAGGTGGCCACACGGTTTGGGGTTGATCATGGTAGGTACATTTTCCTTGCTCTGCAGGTTCGTGAAGTACAGTTTTCCCCGTTCAGCCTTCTTCCTGTAGGACCCGGGGGCCAGTTACCCACCACATAGGGTCTGGGGATGGCTGGGAGGCGGGGTGGGGAACTGAGCTTGGGGTCACCAAGAAACCAAAAGGGTTTTGTTTGTTTGGAGAGAGGGTTTCTCTGTGCAGCCCTGGCTGTTCTGGAACTCCCTCTGTAGACCAGTCTGGCCTCGAACTCCCAGAGATCTGCCTGTCTCTGCCTCCTGAGTGCTGGGATTAAATATGTGCGTCACCATCACCTGGCAAAACTCAAAGCTTTTTTAACTGTGGGCGTGAGGTGGGGGGCACATAACTGAACTTGAGGGCTATGAAAAATCAGGCCACAGTCAAAGGTCTCTGAAAGTTCAGCGACCACAGATTAATTCAAAATAAAATAAACACCTCCCGAGTCTGAGGTGTTTCTGGCAGAGCTCGCCTGTACTGCAGCATGCGACTCCACTGCAGCCTTGGTTCTGAACACACAGCCTGAGGTTTGTGTGGCCTTTGCCGCCATGCCAGTGACTGCTCCCCGACAGTCTGGCTCAGACTGTGTTAATGAGTTGCAGTGATTTCACTGTACATAAATAGCTTTTTGCTCCTGTAGAATACTGGTTTAATTATGAAAAACAAAGAGTTAATATTTTCCTGCGCTATTCCTCATATTTTTGGTACTGTGTAGACACACCAGTACATCCATTTTAGGAATGTGCTTTTCTCTTGTTTGTGCTGTGTGTGTGCACGGGTGTATGCATGTGTGTACAGGAACAAGACACTGACATTGGGGGTGTTCCTCAATTGTTCTACAACTTAGGGTTTTTTTTCCTGTTTTTTTTTTTTTTTTGGAGACAGGGTCTTTCTATTATGTAGCCCTGACTGTCCTGGGACTCATGATGTAAACCAGGCTGGCGTTGAACTCAGAACCACCTGCTTCTGCCTCCCAAGTAGGCCACCATGCCACCGGGCCTGCACCTTAGTTTTTGAGGCAAGGGCTCTCACTGAATTGGAGCTCATGAATTTGGTCAGGCTGGATGGCTGATGAGTTTCAGGTATCGCCTTTCTCTTCCCCCCAGGACCAGGGTTATCCATGTGCCTGGGGCTTGGCTTTCACGTGAGCGGTAGGGATCCCGACACAGGTTCTACTCTTGCATGAGAAATGCTTTCCCCACTGACCCATCTTCCCAGCCCAGTCTTTTCATTAAATAATAAGTGATAGGATTATATGAGGACCGAGGAATTTTTTAAAATGAGTGTGTGTGCGCGCACATGTGCACGCACGCACGCACGCACACACGCATGCGCGCACACACATGCACACGGAGGGTAACTCGGCACCACTGTCACTCTGGCATCCCCCTCCTTGGAGGCAGGGTCTCTTGTCTTTGCCTCACCAACACTGGGGTTACGAGTGTGTGCTGTGATATGACACCTTTGCATGTTCTGGGGACTGAGCGTCTTGTAAGGCAAGTTCTTTGCCAACTGAGCTAGCCCTCCAACCCTCCGACCCCAAGAATTGTCTTAAGTTTCTTTCTTTCTTTTTGGTCTTTCAAGACATGGTTTCTCTGTGTAGCTCTGGCTGTCCTGGATCTCTGTAGATAAGGCTGGCCTGGAACTCGCAGAGATCCGCCTGTCTCTGCCTCCCAAGTGCTGGGATTAAAGGTGTGTGCCACCACTGCCTGACTCTTTCTTTTTCTTTCTTTGTTTTTTTTTTTCAAAACAGGGTTTCTCTGTATAGCCTTGGATGTCCTAGAAGTAGCTCTGTAGACCAGGCTGGCCTCAAATTCAGAGATCTGCCTGTCTCTGCCTCTCAAGTGCTGGGATTAAAGGTGCATACAACAATCACCAGCTAAAAGATATTTATGACTTACTATCAGTAAATGTTTGACTTGTATTCCTATTTATATACCTACAAACCTGAGGAGATGTAAAATTTTCTCAGATGCAAAGGGGTTGGGAGTGGACAAAATTCAGGTCCCCAAGGGCAGGGGCTGTCCTTTCCTGGGTTTGTTTAGCCAATATGGCTCAGCAATATTCCCATCCAAGGATCTCCTTGTCCATTTCTGGAGGGTCAATTCTTTTGCTAATCTGCCATAAATTCTTGTACTGTAGCTTAAGAGGGTCAGTCCTCAGACATGGGGGCCACAGACCCCTTCCCTCTTGCAACACACTCTAAGCCCCAGGCCTTGGAAGTAACAGAGACTCCCGAGGCTGAGTCATATTCAAAGCACACAAGGGAACATCTGAAAAGGGAGCCAGGATCCCACAAGGTGGCCAAGATTCCCTCCATGATGAGCAGAGGGCCCCTGGTGCCATCCTCCCCGACCCCAACCCAGTACCTCTCGGCATCGAGGAACATGAGACGAGCCACGTTGTAACAGGGCCGGGCTTCCAGCACCGTGCAGTTGGGGTAGGCCTCCCTGAAACACAGTCCAGCCGTCATGCTCTGCAGGGCCCCTCACTGCCTACCCTTGCTTTCATCCAGGGCTCCCCCACATCAACACATCCCCAGCTCACCCCCAGCTCAGTCTACAGCTCTCTAGAACTTCAGAAGAAAAAAAAAAAAAGAAAAAAAGAAAGAAATCATCTGGCGATGGTGGTGTACACCTTTAATCCCAGCACTCAGGAGGCAGAGGCAGGTGGATCTCTGTGAGTTTGAGGCCAGCCTGGTCTACAAAGGCAGTTACAGGACAGCCAGGGTTACACAGAGAAACCCTGTCTTGAAAACCACACAGACAAAAAGAACAGAACTTTGAAAATAACTTCCTCATGTTATGTGAGTGGGGGTTGGGTGCAGGTATGCCTTCAGACTCTCTAACCCAGGATGTGTGAGGACACCATTGTGTGGAAGTGGGGAGACCAGGGCTTTGGTCTGATTCTTGCCCAGGGCTGTGAACTTGAGGTTCAGAGAAACTGTTTCTAGTCACAGGCTGTTCTCTGAGCCCTGTTCCCGGAAGCCCTGGTCCTGATCCAACACTTGGCCTTGACTTTGGATTGACTATAACCAATCTTGGCCCAAGACCAACAAGAAACTGATCCTGAATCTGATCTCTAACCCTGGCCATGACCCAGGCCCAGGGCTGACCCCTTCCCCCAACCTGAGATGCAATGCTAGGGCTAGCTGCCCTGACCCACTGGCACGTGGCTCCGGAGAGCATTCACAAAATGCTTGCTGATCCACCAAGCAGGGTCCTTCCCACTTGACTGCAAACTGATCCAGTCCTTAATCTTGACTGTTTCCATCTTCTGATGTCTTATTAAAATTAAATGAAGGGTCACCAAGTATTCGAGACACGTGTGTGTGATAAAGTTCCACAACAGCAAGATGAACTTCACAAACTCACATCTGGCTCCGGGTCCTTGAAAATGAGCTCACCAGGTAGCCACAGCTCTTCCCCTCACGGCTCTTTAAGCTGCTGTAGGCTTCCTCTTTGGGAGAGCAAGCGCTCACCCTTGCCAGGCTCATGGCAAATCCTCTAAAGCTAACCAGACAGGCTCGGTGATTCCACACAAAGGATGTTCTCTACCTCTTCTGGGACAGTCTTCTAGTCCACACAGTCCTTAGACCTGGACCACGAGCCTCAGTGAACACTGATGACCACTCAGCTCAGTGTGGACAATAGCTATCTCCTAATCATCGTCACATACAAAGTCCTGTCCAACAGCCTCCCCACTGGAAGTGCTCACCAAAGCAGGCTGAATGCACAGGTGGGTGAAAGGCAGATTTCATTATGTTCAGCCCACTGAAAGCTGTCCAATAAAGACTAGATTCTCTTCACCCCTCCTTTGTGAGTGAGCATGAACTCTAACCACAGGCTCTTTCCTAAACAAAATTAGAGACCAACCCTGAAGCAGCCCAGCCAGGACATGTCAATCTAGTCTGGCTTTCTGCCTCCCACAGCACATAGTAGGATAGTGGAGTTGACCAGGAGGGTACACTCCTTCGCTGTGCTCAGGTCTCTCTCTGCTCAAATGCCACCCTCTGAGGGTCACTTTCACATGTCCCCCTTCCCTGCTCCGGATGGCACCTTAGCACCTCCGCAACGTGATGGTGTTTAGAGCAGCTCCTCTCCACTGACTCCCAGGACTAATGAAAGGAAAATGGCTGGGTTTGTTTACTGCTACATACTGACCCCTTACCCGGGGCAGGCCCATGGCTCACTAGTGGTCTGCATCAGGACATGTCAATACAAGCTGACAATTGTCCAAGTGGACAAAATGTCACTTGATCCTGAGCACACGCTAGACCTCAACCTAGAGTGCCCTATGCTGATAAAAGGTTGAACCCCAAATACTTCTCTTACCCTATTTTGTAAGCTGTAGAAGGGCAGGCCTTACTTCTAACATTTCCATGCCTGCACACAGATGTTCAGTATATGTGTGCCACATGCATCAGTGTCTAGCTCTGGATCTCTGTGCCTTATACCCTGCAGAAGGCTCTGGAATGTGGCCTCTGATCCTGCTCAGACAGTACTGCTGACGGACGACATACTGACCAGCCCAGGACAATGACAGCAGACCCGGATCTCAGGGATAGACCTGGGGCTGGGGGGATGGCTGGGGCTTAAGAACACTGGTACGATTCCAGAGGCCCAGAGTTGATTGCCAGTAATCACACAACTACTCAAAACCATCTGTAACTCTAGCCCCAGGGGAACTGTCTCTCTCTCTGGTTTCCACAGGCACTGTGCCCACATGGTACACAGACATACAGTCAAAATACCCATACACACAAGTAAAATTTAAAAAAGAAAAGAAAGAATAAGCCCTGAATCTGCCTGAAGCCTGAGCTTGGACCCAAACCAGTAACGTGCCTTGTCATGACCCCTGGGTGGTTCCTAATCTGGGTCACAGATTGACTTGTCCCTTGTCATGGACACTTGCTGGCTCCTAATTTGGGTCACAGATTGATTTGGACCAATCTCAGTTCAGACCCTTGACTAACTGCCACAGCTGGTCTCCATGGTGTGACCTTTGAGCTGGATGACGGTTCATTTATCTTTGGGAAGAAATGAATAAAAGTGTGACATTACCTCTAATCCTGTCGCAGACTGTCCCTCTAGACCCTTACAGCTGGGCTCTTAACTCTTTTGTTTGTTTGTTTGTTTGTTTGAGACAGGGTTTCTCTGTGCAGCCCTGGCTGTCCTGGAACTAACTCTGTAGACTAGGCTGGCCTCGAACTCACAGAGATCCACCTGCCTCTGCCTCCCAAGTGCTGGGATTAAAGGTGTGGGCCACCACGACTGGCATCTACACCATGAGTTCAGCACCAAGGTGCCTGTCCAGGTGCCTGAACTGAAGAGCCAAAGAAGCTGAGGGAACACAGGCCAACCTCCTCAGAAGCCACTCACAGCCCATGAACTTTCCCACAATGCCTGCATATGCACCAAGTAAATGCTGCTAATAATTCTGAAGCAGCAGCCACCTCCGGATCCTGGGCCAACTACCTACTTGACCCAGTCCAAGCCACGAGTGGGGGAGTGCAGGAAATAAATGGGGCTGCACTCTTCAGGATTCCATCTTATTTCTTTCATTTACTTTTTATTTTTTTTTGAAAGGCTGGGGATCAAACCCAAGGCCATGGGTGACTCTGAGTGACCCCTCAGCTCTGTCCAGTTCTGAAGGGGTTGTCACTCAGGATGGGATGTGAGGTCTTCCCCCAATCTGCTCCTCTCAGCCTGTGCTGCCAACCGTTGAGTATGACTCAAGGGTGTAAAGATGTCCTTGGGGCTAACGGGCAGGCAAGGGTCTGCATGCCTGAGGTGGGGTGGGCTGCTTACTCACTCAAAATGCTTCTTGATTTTTTCTGACTCTGCATATTTAGAGATTCCGTTGATGAAGAGAGTCCGTTTGACCTGGGGAAGAGGACAGCAGGCCTGTCTTCCTGCAGGAAGGTGGGCTCCAGGAGAGCCAGAGGACACGGGGAAGGGTTGGGGGTGGGGTGAGCAGAGGGGCAGGTGGGTGGGAACAGGCCTCAGGACTTGGTCAGGTCTCAGTGGAGTGTTTGTAATAGAAGCCTGACGGAAGAGCCAAGAGGTGCCTTGTTCCGTGAGGGGATGCAGGGGTCACCAGATGGCTGGACGCTTAGATCCCAGAGGACCTAGCACAGTGGCTGACGGAGAACAAACGTTTGGTCCAGGCTGGGTGAATGGCTGTAGAAGGTGGAGGACTATTTCTACCATCCATACCAAGCAAGACGACAATACAACCATCTGACAGCAAGCACTACCAGCCAGGGCCATTTCCCAGGGGCCGGGCTCAGCATGGGGAGGCCCAGGCAGTCCCTTCCTAGGATCCCTGGAGAGGTGCCCTCACCCCACTCGGAGGAGGGAAGCCGGCAGCCCCGCTCCACCCAGCGGCCCTGCTCCACAGCTGCAGCCCCAGGGCCGCACGTCCTCACCAGGTCGTCCTCCTTGTAGCGCATCTTAGAGGTGTGTCTCCGCATGCTGTAGACGGTGAGCAGCAGGTACAGGAAAGCAAAGGAGGTGTGCAGCCAGAGGAGATTATTCCTGGGGGGCGGGGCGGGGCGGGCAGAGGGTCACCTGGGGTCATCAGTCAGCAGGGTCTACCTCCGTGTGTCCATCCATCTCTGAAGCCTCCCATCTCTTGCTTCCACCCCAGACCCCGTCCCACCGCAGGGCCCCGTCCCCAGCCTCACCCTGATTTCAAGTTGGCAATGGTGGTTCTCCCGAAGCTGTAGGCATTGTTCTCTGGAAGGCGGGAAGGAGAAGGGGATGGCGGTAGGGTCGGCACGGATGCCCTTCCGCCCCTTCCACTCCAGCCCCCTGGCCCTCACTGACCGAGCAGGTCCCCTGAGAAGTTGACAGGCAGTACGATGCCCACGGAGAGGACGCCCACGACGACCAGCAGCCCGATGATGTGTCTCTGGAAGGACAAGTAGTGCACAGCGTCGCCCCCACACTTGTCCCGGATCTCGTCATCCCTGCAGACCACAGGAGGCAGACGGAAGAGGCTGGTGAGCAGCAGCCAAGGCAAGGCTGGAACCTGCCTGCCCCACCCCCACCCCAGCCACCCCAGCCACCCCTGCTGGTGGGGCAGCAATGGGGTTGAGATGGAACTTCTCCTCCTCCCGATTTCCTGGGAGGGGAGGAAGAAAGGAGGAGGGGTGCTCAGAGCCCGGAAGTGGCTAGCAAAAGAGACGTGAGAGAAAGAGGGAGCGAGGTCAGAACGGAGAAGACAAGACAAGAAGAGGGAAAAACGGGAATGGGAGGCAAGAAGTCGGGATGTTGTGGGGTGGAGGCTGGGAAGTGGGCAGCGGCAGCTCCTTCTAGGGCCCTAAGGGTCCCAGGGCTGAGCTCCCACGGCCAAAGGCCACGCTAGAGGAGGGGCCCAGAGCACGGGGAGGGGCCCGGTGCTGACCTGTCCCAGCTTCCTGCCTTTCTCAGCGCTCACTGCCTGCCTGTGGACTCTGGCTGGATCTCCTGAGTTCTGCCTTGCTGGCTGCTGGCTCCTGCCTGTGGCTGGCTGGCTGCTTCCAGCCTGTTTGCTGTCCCTACCCGCTGGCTGCAGAGAGGCCGAGGTGGGGGCTCCGGCCCCTGCTCTCAAGCTGTGGCCAGCGCTGGTAGACCAGGGCATGGCTGGCCTCGTGCAGAGTGCCACAGAGGAGATGATGGGTCAGAATAAGCATTCGGGGGTCAGCACAGGCTGGACCCCCATTGCCTGGCCTCTTGGAGTAGGGTTCGGGGTACTGCGATGCCTAGGAGCACTAAGGCCCTCAAAGCTGCTGGCCTTGATTTTGGAGGGAGATGACAGGTTCTGAGGTTTTTCTCTGTTTCTCTTTAGAGTGCGCAGACCATTCACTTACTTTATCCTGAAGATGGCTGTGAGCCAGGAACAGAAACCCTAGGGGAACAGAGGGAACACACTGGAGCTCCCGACCTCCCAACCCGACCTCCCTCCCGTAACCTCCACCAGGAAACAGTTCCTACAGCCACCCCTGCACCTGGGGACAAACCTCATCGACACACAGGACGGAAGAAGTCTGGTAGTCTGCCTAGTATGGGCGAGGCCCTGGTTTCTATCTCTAGTACTGAAAAATTGAGTCTTTAAGTAGGGATGAGGGAGACGGCTCAGTCAGTAAAGTGTCTGCCTTGCAAACCAAAGGACCACAGTTCAATTCCCGGATCCGACAGAAAAAAAAGCAGGGCGTGGTGGTGCACATTCCCAGCCCTGGGGAGGCAAAGACAGACGGATCTCTGGGGTGTACTGGTGAGACGAGCTAGCCTAACAGGGAGCCCTAGGTCCCAGTCAGAGGCCTGTCTCAGAAGACAGCGAGGCAGGCCCGGGAAGACGGCTTGTTTGATCTCTGGACCCTCGAATGGTGGAAGGCGAGACTGACCTCCCCAAGCTGTGTTCTGATCTCCAGACAGAACTTAGTATGTGCATGTGTGTGTACGTGCGCACGCATGATGGACAAATAAATGTAACCTCCCCCCATGCCCAAAAAAACCCCAAAAGATAAACCAAGCTTGACAGTGCCTGAGGAACAATGGTCAAGGTTGACGTTAGCGTCCCCATGTTCCTGAACACATGTGCAAACACACCTGCACACGCACAAACCACACACACACACACACACACACACACACACACACACACACACACACACGAGTATGTATACAAGAAAAAAAAACCCACAAAGAGCTAGGGAGAAAGCCAATTTCCAAAAGTCGCCCTGTTACCTCCATACATACAATGTCCACAGTGGTAAACACACCCACAAACTTATACAAATGAATTGATTAAATTAAAAAAAAAAAATTAGGCTCGCTGAGCAAAGGTAAAAGCATTTGCTGCCGAGGCTGCCGACCAGATCCCACATGGCGGAGGACCTAAGCTGTCCTTTGATCTCACACGTGCTGTACAGCCACCCTCCCCCACTTCACACACACACACACACCGTAAAAGTCTATATAAAAAACAAACAAACATGGCTCCCCAAAGCAGAGGGGCGTGCTGTGCGGCCTGAGGGCCCGCCTTCAGGTAGAGAAAGGGTCCCCCTCACCTTCTACCAGGAGAAGGCCCATGTTTAGCGCAGGATGGGGAGAATGCGCCTTCCGGCCAAGATGCAGGAGGTCTGGTCACCTGAGCTCCATTCAAGTCTGGGGACCGTCTGGACACCTCTGGCTAGCAGGGGTGATCCCAGTGGCTTGCCACTTACCCCGTGAGTCTCAGGAAGCTGACCTCTCTGCTAAGGCTGCTGCAGGAGCCCCAGCCCAAGTGTGACTGGCCAGGGCCGACCCAGAGATTCTGCCTGGGGACTTCACCATCAAACAACGGGAGGACCAGGCAGGGACCAGCTGTGTACCTGGTCTGATGCGAAGGAGGTCTGGGGACTACTGTGACCTGTCAGGTCTGAGGGGACTGTTCAGTCAGCACTAACACCCAGAAGACAGTCGGTCCCTAGGGCCAGGGCCACTACCCTACAACTGCAGTGTAACATGAAGGGGGTCTAAGCTTTACTACACGGACCCTCAAGTTCATCATGGCTTCTAAAACCATGCTCAGAGAAAAAGGAGTTTTCATCAACAGTCTAGGTGGGCATCAAATTCTACTGTGGCGGACAAAGTTCGGAGCTGATAAATGTTAGGGGTGCCATTCAGAGGACCTCGTCCTGTGTCACGGGCGCTCTGGGCCTGCTGCTGGCCTCCGAATGCTAGCATGCCACCTTCCTCACTGAGAGAAGGCCACACTGGTGTCCCTGACCTTAGGGCAGCACAGTCAAGGAAACTGGGAGAACACTCACGTTGTCCCTCTGGTCAAAGTCGACGGAGCTGGAGACGGAGGTGAGACGCTCATACCGGTCATGACTGTCCCCATGCAAAGCTGACGCCACACTGGGGTAGGGAGACAGAGCAGAGCAAGGTGAGAGGAGGGACGTGAGCCTCAGAGCGGCCGACGTCAGCACCCCGAGGGGCTCAAGAAGGTAGAGAAAGCGCAGAGGCTGAAGCAAGAGTGACCTCCCCCTACCCTGCCTCCCTCAGGGGTGATGGACAGTGAGTGGGCCTTAAGGGGGGTCTTCATTACTGCCCAGAATGGAGGTTGAAGCAAGGAATGTTAGAGGTCCCTGCAGTTCCGGAGGTGACCAGCAGGGGGAGTGGGAGATCGGCAACAGACCCAGTATTACCCCAAAAGCAAAGGGGAGGTGAAGGAAAGCGGGACCGGAAGAACCCAAATAGGTGGCAAGACTGGAAGGTGTCTCTTGGGCAGGGCCCGACCCTCCCTTTTCCCGGAGCCATCAGCTGCCACAGCTCCAATTCAGTCCTATGCACAGAGACCACAAGGAGACATTAAGGCCACACAATGGGGACTCCTTGGGCAGGGCCCGTCCTAGGCCTCCAGAAGGAGCAGGGAACCCTGGAATAGGAAGAACTAGCTGTTAGGGGATGGGAACCGTTGGTGACACCCAATCTTGTCTCTGCATGATAGTGCTAGGGATTTTCTGGGGAGTTCCCAGAGGACGGTCCCTCGCCCCAGCCAGTGAAGGCTGAGAACGCAGGGGTCCATACAGAGGGGATTTTCTTAGGCAGGGAGCCTAAGAGGAAGACCGAAACCAGGAAGGGCAGAGACAAGCTGAGGAGCCCCCTGTTCTGCAAAGCACACCGCCTGCGTTAATCTGAAACAAGAGCCTGCAGAGGAGAAAGCTGCAAAAAAGAGAACCAGCCACTGGTGCGGAGAGAAGAGAAGCGTGAAAAGGAGAGGGAAAAGGAAAGCTGGTTTAGTGTGGATGAGGGGGCTGGTGCCCCACATACTATTCCTGCTCCACTCGCTCCCTCTCCTGCCGGCGAAGCCTGGGGACAGAGAACAGACAGGTTACAGGACGAAGGAAAGTCCCCGGGGACCGGCGAGACACAGAGACACAACCCACGCTGGCCCAGGGACTAGTCTCTTTCCATCCCTCAACAGAGGGGATGGGGAAAGGCTGGCTCCTCCCTGCTCCCAAGCAACACAGAACATGATGTTGGTGTACAGTGGAGGGCAATCCCAAGCTTTCTTACCTGTCTGCATCTGTTACCAAGGCCAGCCGCCCATAGTCCCAGGCCACCTTCCGGAGGATAGAGAAGAGGAACAGCAGGGCCTGAGGGCAGAGGGGGGGCAAGTAAACAGCTGTCTACAGCCAGGGGTCAGAACCTTAAAAGGGAGGATGCTGGTTTGGGTCAGTGGACAGAGTTGGAAAGCAGGAACCCCCTTTTTCTTGGTTAGGTATGGGAAGGTGGGGCATGGGTCAGAGGTGGAGGATATCTACAGGGGGTGTCCTGGGCCCAGGTGTCCAGGGTAGGGACAGTATGAGGACACTCACAAGGAAGCACATGAAGTCCAGAGCCAGCACGGTGGGGACGCCCCCAAAGGGCAAGCCCTGTAGGACAGTGCTGCGGATCCGGGCACTGTAGCAGTAGTCCTTGGAGATGCTGCTGTTGAGGGCCGCGGTGCCCAGTGTGGCCAGCAAAAAGGGCAGCATGGCTGCTACTACCGCATGGTCCTCCTGGGCAGAGGGCAAGTCAGTCAGCTGGGCTCATCCCTACCCACCCTGGCCTTGCACGGTGGGTACAGAGGGTTGGCCAGCTGCCTCGGTGGGTGGGAACTCTGCCCGTGAGAAATAAGGGCCTCGGGAAGAGAGGTGTGTATCACATGGATTTATTTCATGGCCCTCTGGCTATGACTCTATCCTGGGTCCGGCAGCACACTCTGATCCTAATGGGGGGGGGGGGGGGTGACTGGTTTCATTACAAAGGCAGAAGTGTGAGCGCAATGTCTACCTCCACCTACCCCAACTCACAGAGAATCTCTCCTAGGCAGGAGAAAGAGGAGGGGTGGAGACTGTAGGTGTTTCCACGGTTAAGAGCTTCGCTGCTCTTCCAGAGGACCTGGGTTAGGTTTCCAGCATCCACATGGAGGCACATGACCATCATAACTTTAGTTCTAGAGGATAAGATGCCCTATTCTGACCTCTGCAGGCACCAGGAATATATGTGGTACACACACACACACACACACACATCATAACTTTAGTTCTAGGGGATAAGATGCCCTCTTCTGACCTCTGCAGGAACCAGGAATGTATGTGGTACACACACACACACACACACACACACACACACACACACACACACACACACATCATAACTTTAGTTCTAGGGGATAAGATGCCCTCTTCTGACCTCTGCAGGAACCAGGAATGTATGTGGTACACACACACACACACACACACACACACACACACACACACACACATCATAACTTTAGTTCTAGGGGATAAGATGCCCTCTTCTGACCTCTGCAGGAACCAGGAATGTATGTGGTACACACACACACACACACACACACACACACACACACACACACACATACACACACACACAACTTTAATTCTAGGGGATAAGATGTCCTCTTCTAACCTCTGCAGGAACCAGGAATGTATGTGGTACACACACACACACACACACACACACACACACACACACACACATACATATACACACACACATACGCACACACACACACACACACACACACACACACACACACACACACAACTTTAATTCTAGGGGATAAGATGCCCTCTGCAGGCACCAGGAATGTATGTGGTACATACGCACAGTCACACATGTAAGGCAATATACATAAACATTTTAAAGATGGGTAGAGGCCTGTCTCTGTGCCAGAGAGTAAGAGTCCAGAGCCAACTGCTTCATTCTGACCTCCTCAGAACCCCTAAGTTCAATTGAAAAGTGAAAAGAGAAACAGAATGATCAAATGTGCTTAGATTTTAATTCTGCTAACCCCCTCCATAGAGCCACCTTCAAAACAGATGGTCAGCCTCAGAGCTGCTCCTGTGTCCTCAGGGCAGAGCACTGGCTGGAAGGCAGGCAAAAGCACCAGATTTCAGAGTCTGTGTCACCTGCTGGTGCCAGCCACACCTGCCCTTCTCCACCCCAGCTTCCCTTCCCTCCCTCCCACTAGCTGTACAGGGGGAACAGAGGGGTATGAGGACTACAACTCCCAGAATGCTGTGCTTCTGCCTCCGGAGCAGAGCAGGCTGGGAATGCTGTGCCCTCCAGCCAGCTTTTCCATTGGCAAAAGAGGGGAAAGAGTGGGCGGAGGCCTCTAAAGGCCCCCAGCAACCACTGTACTACTGTCTTGCCTGGTGCCTGCCTGGTGCCTGCCACAGCCCTTTGTGCTCTGAGTGGATGAGGGGCAGGAGAGGAGGAAAGGAAAGCCAATTGGACCCCTGGGCTCTGGAAATGCTTGGGGACAAAGATGGGCAGGGCCCCAGGGAGGTTCCCAGGCTGGAGAAGTGTGGCTGCAGCACCACACTACCACAGCAGCACAGCCCCACCCGGTCCTACTCAGGGCCCCTGAGGGCCCCTTCTGCTGACAACACGGAAGATCTGCCTGGAGGTGGGTCCCCAGGGAGGAAAGGTAACCAGACAAAGAGAGAATAACAAATCTAGAGGAGGTGACTGGCAGTTTACTAGGAACTGTCTGTCCCTTAGCCCCGCCTGGGGTAACCTAGCAGTCCTGGGGTCTCCCCTTTCCCATTCAAACATCCAACCAAACAGGGTAGGAGCCAGAAGCTCTCTAAGGATGAGAACACAGCACTGTTTGTGTGCTTCTCTTGGTCTAAGAGAATCTTTGCAAAGCCTGCATCAGGATGGAGCAGGGAATAACTCCCCTGCGTGTGTTAGACAGGCTCCTTTTCTGGCCCAAGCTGCCTTTAAAAACACACGAGTTTAATCATTGTAGCAAGGACTATTTATCTAGTGTCCGCTGTTTCAAGAACAACAATATACGGGGCTCCAGAGACGGCTCAGTGTTTGAGAGCACGGGCTGCTCTTGCAGATAACAGGGACTCAGTACCCAGCACCCATATGGCCCCTAACAACTGTCTGTAACTCGATGACATGACACCCTCTTCTGGCCTCTGCTGGTATTGCACCCACATGGTACACAGACATGCATGCAGGCAAAGCACCCCACACATAATCTTTTTAAGATAAACAAAACAAAACAGTAATATACATGACTGTATTTAATCCTCAAACACCCTGTGAGTTGTATCACTGTCATTTGAAGATGTGAGTAGAGGGCTCAGAAAAGTTAAGTACTTTCCCGCTAGGTCTCACTGCAAATAAAATGATGGAGACTTGAATTCAAACCCAAGTCAATTTCTACCCAAGGGTGAGACCCTTCTCAGAGCACACAGATGTTTTGCTGATAGGCCTAGGACAGGTGAAGGTGGACCTCGGCCTCACTCTTCCACTCTGTAACAAAGAGATACCAGCAAGGCTCTCACAGAGAAGTAAAAATGTAACCATGCCAGGGGTGGGGGTGGGGCAGCACTCTGTCTCCCTCTCTTACCAAGGTCTCTATGTAGCCTAGGCTGACCTCCGATTTAAGATCTCTGCATATACCAGGCAATGGTGGCTCACGCCTTTAATCCCAGCATTTGGGAGGCAGAGGCAGGTGAATCTCTGAGTTTGAGGCCAGCCTGGTCTACAAAGTGATTTCCAGGACAGGCTCCAAAAGATACACAGAGAAACCCTGTCTCGAACCCCACCCCCAATCCTCTGCATAATATGGAAGCTTCATAAATACAATGCTAATTATTTGTTCTTGAGGCAGAGAATACAAGGGCAGTTGAGACATGTGTTCAGATGTGTTAACATGCTCATACATGTGTCTGTCTTTCTAGGGAGCTAAGTGACTACACAACACTGTGCAGAAATAAAGGGACTCATGGCCTCTGAGTGGAGGAGTGTGTGTGGGTGTGCCTGGGAGCCTGGGTGTGTAAATATAAGATGCACAGATGCTGAAGCACCAGGACAGGCTAAAGGTGGGTATAGGTACTTTGGGGAGGGAGGCTCCCCTTTTTCCTTTGAGACAAGGTCTCATATATTCTAGACTGGCTTCAGTCTTGCTGTGAAGCTGAGGATGGCCTTAAATTCCTGACCCTCCTGCCTCTACTTCCCAAGTGCTGGGAATCGAACCTACAGCTTCATTCATGCTAAGCAAACACTCTATCCACCAAGCTTAATGCCCAGTCCTGACCTCTCTGACCTCCGGGAACCTCAGTGCCCAACCCATCCCTTGTTTCTAAACTGTTCGAACCCTTTTAAAAAGTGCCATCTTCCCATTCCTATCTTCTCTACTCTGAATGAAGATGGGCCATTCTGGAAGCTTCTACGTGATATGGTTCTGTTAGGGTGCGTGAGAGTTCCCCGGGATGCTTGATAACTGAAGTTACCGGATCTGTTCGTTGCCAATCTTTGTACTGTCACAGAGCAGTATCTGCTCCCAACTACACCGATCTTCCCCTGCACCCAAGGCAAACAGGGCACACCCAGATCACCCATCCATAGGGAGGAAATTGGGACCAGGGAAGGGAATGGAGCCAGGCAAGGTCACAGGGTAGGGAAGGGGTGGAGTTGGGTTAGTGGCTTTGCCTGTCGACAGGGTGACTTCGAGCTCTTAACTGTAGGGGTGGGGCTGTTGGGCTGTGTCATCCAGAGCAACTGCCTTCCAATCCAGCCTAGGGCTGGGAAGCTGAGGAGAGGACAGAAAACTACCTGGAGACAGTAGTAGGAGTCAAAGGTTCTCCCAATGCAGATGTGCCCAGCCAGCTGTGAGCCCATTTCTCTAGTTGGATACTGAAGCTGGCTTTGTAGCAGGATAGGGATGTTAGACCAAGTCAACATTGTCATTTCACTAATAAAAACTGTGTATCACAGGGCAGAAGTTACTTTGTTGTTTTGTTTGCTTGTTTTTTCCTTGTAGAGTTACTGGGAAAGACTTAATTTAGGGTTTGGGATTCTTATACAGGCAGTGAGAAGAGATTAACTTTTTTTTTTTTTTTTTTTTTTTTCAAGACAGAGTTTCTCTGTCTGTCTATCCTGGAACTCGCTCTGTAGACCAGGCTGGCCCCAAACTGATAGAGATTCCCCTGCCTCTGCCTCCCAAGTGCTGGGATTAAAGGCTTGCGCCACCACCACCCAGTGAGATTAACTTTTAATATGAAATCTGGGCCTCACTCTTCCATTCTGTAACAAATAGTATTAATGGCTTTGCCTGGCCTGAGTGGAACTCAGAGAAAGGTAAAAGTGTATCTCTCCAGAGGCAAGCCGCCCTACTCCCCATCTCTTTCCAGAGTCTAGCTATATAGTTTAGGTTTTATTCCAAGTCAAGACTTTCCTGAATGCTGGGGATACAAGCTACCACACTGGCTTATTTTACTTTTATTCTGTGCAAGGCATTACTACCCTAAGCACTTTGGAAATGTTACTATTTGCTACGCCTTGCAACCCCAACAGGCCACTGAGGCACACAGAGAGCAAATAACTTGGGGAAGTCACCCAACCAGCCTGTGATAGATCCAGGGCCCAGGCATTTTGCTGCCCCTGCAAATAGGGAGGCCACTAGCAGGGCTTTGAGGCTGAGGGCTGTTAGCTCCGGCTCTGGAACGCCACACCCTAGACCTGTAGGCTTGCCTTTCCTCTTGCTTATATATAGCTCCTGATCCTTGACTCGGGTTTGTGGGTTCAAGTTCTGAGGCAAGGGTAGAAGGCAGGGGCTCTAGAATGAAATGCACTTGGGTTCTATTCTGGAAAAAGTGCTTAATCAGCTCGGGTCTCAGGTCCTTCACCTGGAAGATGGGGACAACCACTCAGCCCTGTGGCCGCTTGAAAGACGAAATAAGATTAGAAACAAACAAAAGAGTTCAAAGCTCTTAAGAGAAATCCAACCAAACAAAACAAACAGCCACAAGAAGAGACCAGCTGTTGAAAGTCAAGCAGGGGACGCAGGAAGATCAGGAGTTCAAGGCTGGCCTGGGTTAAATGATATCGGATCTCAAACACAACACAAAAACAGCTGTTGTTAACAAGATATAGACTCCAAGAGGTTGCTTTAATGGAGGTAGGCTGGTTAAGAGCAAAATAAAGCATATAATTTCATGATAGGAATTGAACTACTCAGTGGGGGAGTCTGCTTCCTCTACATTAAGGACTCTGTCACTGAGTCCCAGAATGTACCCCATCCACCTGCATTAGGCAAGGTGGGGCACCAGAGGTGACTGGTAGGTCAGGAAGTTCAGAGAAGTGAACCCATTACTATTGATCAACCGTCAGGCAGCCTGCCAGGCTCTTTACCTGCATCACACTATCGGATCCCAAAGCTACACCTCGGAAGGAGGTGGTGGTAACCAATCACACTTTTAAATAGAAACAGAGGCTCCGATGGTTAAGTAACTTGTCAAGGTCACACGGCTCAAGAACAGCACGGCTAGGATTCGAACCCAGGCTTCTGTCAGTTTGTTGTGGTTGGAAGGAACTTGTATGATGTCCAAAAAGGGGTTCTTAGCTACTTATCACCCATCTTCTGCCTCAAAACATCCCCACCCACCTACTCACTCACTCATTGGCTGCACTGGATGAACTAACAGCAGGCCCCAGCATGTGCTACCTGGGGCATGCCAGGGCGTAGACCCTCTGGTACCCCGGAGGACAAAAGTGCTGCCAGCATACCCCCCACCTGAGCCTGGCAGCCACTCCCCTTCCCCTGCTCTCAAGAATCTGGAAGGCAGAGGGCTGTGGGACCCTCTTCAGGAGGTGCTGGGCACATTCTCATTCACCCCGGACTACTGCAGACCGGGAAGGAGGCTACAGGGTCAGGGAGCGGGAGACCCAAGCCCCCCTGGGCAATGGGTCCGCCAGACCTCTGACAAGGGGACCAAGGCTGGTGGCAGCACACAGCCCCAAGGGCAGCCAGCCCCTCTGACCTCTCTTCCCCACTTCCCAGGCCTCCTTCATTTTTCTGGGTAACCCAACGACAAGCTTTGGGACAGTCCGCACCAGGCGGTCAAGACAGCCGGGAGGGACAAAGCGCGCCCCCTCCCCCTCAGCAGGGCCTTTGCCTACTCCGGATTCGCGTCTGAATCTTCTCCCCACCGCACCCTCCAACGCAGGCCGGGGCGGCTCATGAATGAACTGCTCTGTGTGGGGCGCAAGAGAGGACATGCTCCCGGGGCCAGCCGTCCTCTCCCAGCCGGCACACCAGTCCCCACCAGGGCCAGGGCCAGCCACCCGTCAGGTGCCAGGACCCTCGAGCCCTCCCCTTTGCCCAAGCCTGGACCCCTTGTTCGAGGCCAGCTTCGTCCCCAGCAACAAGAGAAAGAATAAAAAGAGACCGAGGGCATTGGACTTGGCGACCCCAGAATGCAAAACTCGGGGGCGGAGGCGGGTGGTTCCCTTCAGCGGCGCCGGCGGCTGGGGAGCAGCTGGGACCCGAGGAGGGCCGCGCAGGGGCCGCGCACCTGGATGGGGCAGGTGGGACGAGAGTAGCACTCAAGGGCCGGGACAGAGGGGGTCCCACCCCTTGGGATATCCCAGCGGGGCGGGGGCAGAGGACGGCGCACATCTGGAGCCCCGACAAGGGTGGAAGGACTCACATCTGGCCAGGGACGGTGCGGGTATGGGGACAAAGCGTGCCTCCCTTGGGTCCCGCGGGGCCTGGGCACCTCTGGGTCCCGCAGGAGGTGGAAAGGAGGGGACGCGCAGCTGAGTCCGGGTGTTTTTTTTTTGTTTTTTGTTTTTTCCTTCCTTGGGGTGGTAGTGGGATCCTGTGCTCCAAGTAAGGGGTGCTGGGGAGGGGTCCGCGTACTCACCCCCAGGCGCAGACTCGGCTCCGACTCGGGAGCCCCGGCTCCGGGCGGGGCGGGGCTGGGGCGGGGGAGGGGGAGTCGCCGGGCGGCTTGAGCTCAGGGCTCCTGCGGCGGCCGCGGCAGCGCGTGGGGGAGGGGGAGCAGGAGGAGGGAGGGGAGCCCGGGGGCGGGGCTCCCGACGGGCCCGCCCCCCACGCCGCACACGTAGAAAGTGCGCGCGCACTCACGGAGCGCGCACTCACGGAGCGCCCCCCAGCGCGCAGGCGCAGGGTGCGGGGTGGGGCTTGACGTGCAGGTTTCGTGGCGGGAGATTCCCTGGCAGCCAACGCGGTATGATGGGGGCTCAGGGGCCACCTTGTTCCCGTCGCGGAGCTTCTCCTTCCTCTTTCTTCTCTGCCGTAGGGGAGGCGCTCTCGGGGAGGGGTGAGGACAAGCCATACTGGGCCCAGGGTCAAGTGAGAGGGGTCCCCCCCACTTCGCGAGGCCTCAGAGCTGGACCCTCTAGCCTCCTATTTGCCCAGGCTGCATGGTGCACGCCGCTTCCGCGCCTCCCACGCCCCCTCGATGCGCTCCCCTGCTTACCCCGGTCAGGGAGGTGGAGCCTCGGGGAATGGGAGCTGCGGTCTAGCCTGGACCAAGTAACTTAGGTCGGTTGCTCTGGCGTGTCTCCTGCAGTTTATCTGCTCCTCCTTCTCCCACTGGGTCTGGAGATGAGTTTGCTGGAAGCTTCTTCAGTGTAAAGAGGGAGTCCTTGCTTTCGCCTGTGGCAGGCAGAATTGCTCCTCAGGTCCAGGGGATTCCCTGCTTTCTCGGTTCACCAAAGACCTCACCTAGCAGGGGTTAATTCTGGGACGATGGAGAGGCGGACCGCCTCTTTTCTGTATGTCACCACACAAATCACGATCACAAAGACAGGACAAACACCACCTGTTTAATTGCGGGTTCTTAAAGGGAACAGAAGGAAATACTGCTTTTCACTGTGCGTAGTAAGTGAGCTTTGCCACGCTGAGACGTTAAGGGACAGATTATGTAGCGGTCACAAGAGCTGAGACGGAGTCACCTTGGGTTGCTTGGGAAATGCTGGCACCTAGGGCCTTGAGTCACGACTGGACACTGCCTATCCTGGTCAGTGTGTCTGCTGTATTTGGATATTCAGCTGCCTGTTTGTAGCTGTAAGGTTCGGTCTGTTGAAGTGTCTTTCAAACACTCCCATGAGTGACTTGAAAATCAGTTTAGTAGATCATGGCCATCGTGTGTGTGTGTGTGTGTGTGTGTGTGTGTGTGTGTGTGTTGCACTTAGAGTAGGTATTGTGTGTTGGGACAAAGGCACACTGTATTAGGTGTTTTATACTGTTTGTGTCATAGAGAAGTTTGGAAAAGCATTGATCTTTGTATGCCTCTCGATTTCCTCGGCTTGAGCTTTCAGTCAGTTTAAATCTTCTGAAGTTGCAGTTGGTGAGTGGCTAGCAGTGGGGCTTGCCTGTCTAGACGTAGGCAGGTGTTCAAGGCCATCCTCAGCTGCTTTGGAAGTTTAAGGCCGGCTTGAGATTGCCTGAGACCCTGTCTCAACAAAACCAAACCAACATACAAAAATCCAAACCCTTCCCAAACTATGAGAATTTTGTTGGAGGTAAGGGAAAGAAGATGGAGGTGAGGTTGTCACTGTAGACAGCTTAGTGGCAGAAGCCTGTAGGTCTGGGTTCTGAGAAGTTGTGTTGTAGTAAACAGTTCTTGGTGAAAAAGGATCAGTTATAATGTTTTGGTGTTACCCATTTTACCCACAGGGGTTCTTGGATGTGTCAAAAGTCCCAGAGGACTTTTTACATACCGTCTTGATTTGGATATCCCTGGAACAACAAAATTCACTGACAGTGGGTATCTGGAAAATGGAAATGGAGGCCATGCTAACTTGGTTTGGGGACTTCTAGGGATCACTGGAAGATGTTTCTAGAATTTGACTATTTTAAAAAACAATACAAGTGTGAATCTGAACCTCTGTGGGAGTCCAGCCCCCACACTTATTTACCCCAGGGACTCTTGAGGGATGAGGGATGAGAGACTTAGTTAGAAATAGAGGGAGAGAAAAAACACAGGATAGACCCAGGTGGGCCTGGATCCTTATCCAAACGGGCCCAGAACTGTATTCCAAAGGTCTATTTATAACAATGCCAAGGGGTGGAGCAAAAGGCCTCCCCCTTGCTAGTTAGACCCTTACAAACACCTGGTACCCAGGCCCATGGTCCAGTCAACCTCCCATGCAGTCCTGCTGGGTACAGCCACTAGGAAACCTAGGCTCCAACCAACCTCTGGGTTCCTCAGGCCATTTCTCAGTTGTCTGTTGTCTGAACACAGTGGCTAGAATCTTAGATGATGCAAAAATCCTCCCTCACCCCCATACAGGAATTTTCTGTGCAGCCCTGTCTGTCCGGAACTCACTCTGTAGACCAGGCTGGCCTTAAACTCAGAGATCCACCTGCCTCTGCCTCCCAAGTGCTGGGATTAAAACAAAAGTCCTGTGAAGATTACCTTGGTTTGCTCCTGTGTTGTTTGACTGTCACAGGTGGATCTGCCCAAATGTGTTTTCAAGTTGTTCGTTACTTGGTTCTGTGGGAACTTGGGAAGGCCTCAAGAAGTCAGATTATAGTTTAACCTGTATTTATTTGTTTGTTTATGTGAGACCTTGGCTCACATAGCCCAGACTGGCCTCAGACTCATGATCCTTCTGTCTCTGCCTCCAAAGTGCTGGGATTAAATGGGTGCACCTCCATACCTGACTCCCTCCATACCCGACTCCATTCTTCCATTTTAGAGGTTGAAGGTTTATCTGATATAATTTTACAGGTATGTTAACAATGATCGTCAGTGTTCAAGAAAGGATTGTGATTCAGGGCTCATGGTATTGTTCTGAGTCACGAAATGTGCTGACCTAGAAGGAGAGGTCAGTAGCTTATTATTCATTAGGGAATCAGGGTGGAAGGCCCCCCATCAAAAAACTTAAAAATCATGTCTGCCCTTGCAAAGTCAGGAAATACTTTCCTGTGTCTCCTCCTGAGAAGCACTTTGAGGATTTGAGATGAAGGAATTGGTGCTGCCTTGTGAAGGAGGAATGAGCCAGGAAACAAGCTACCTACTCTGGACCAGAAGGATTCCCCAGGTGGTCCCTCACCCAGGCAGCTCTGCTCTACCCAACGACCCCACTTGTCCACAAGTCATTGAGACCTGGAGAAGTGGCTTAAAGGTCACTGACATATCCGAGAGATGAGTTCTGCCAGGAACATTTCCTCTTTTGTTCTAACCTTGCTATCCCACATTCCTCTGGCTCCCTGACTTCTTCTCCCTGGTTTCTTGCCACTGGCTCAGTTAAGTCCTCATAGAAAGTTAAGCCTAAGATTAAAAACTGTGGACCAAGCTGATAAATGGGTTGTTCAGTGGCAGCTGTAGAAGAAATAGATCTTCATATTGTTGAAGGGAGCTGTGCTCCTTGGTAGTAGTGCTGTGAAAACTCACACCTGGGTAGAGTCAAATCGGCTTCTGTTTGCCCTGGGCTGTGCTGGGTGTGGTTATTACTATTGTTGTTATTGTTATTATTATTGACAGGATTTTACTATGTATTCCTGGCTAGCTTGGAATTCAGTATGTAGACCCGGCTGGTCTTGAACTCACAGAGATCCACTTCTCTCTGCTCCCAAGTGCTGGGATTACAGGCATGCACCACCAAGCCTGGCCTTAGTTGTTTTGTTTTCTTTTGGAGACAGTCTAATTTAACTCAGGCTGGCCTTGAACCTCTACGTAGCTGATGTTGGACTTGAACTCTTGATGTTGGCCTTGAACTCTTTATCTTCCTGCCCTGCCTCCCCGGTATTGGGATCACAGGTGTGCACCACCACAACAAAGGCAGCTTTTTATTTCTTGAGTTTTTAAAAACGTGTGCCAGCCTATGTGTGTGTGTGTGTGTGTGTGTATCCACACATACACACACACACACACACACACACACATACATAAATGTGTGTGTTGTGCTTGGTTTTGGTGAAGTTTTTTAGTGGGTAGACTGTATCTGAGCCATACTCCTGTCCTACAGGGCGTATGGGTAGGAAGTTTGAGCTCTGGTCTGGACTTGGTTGCCTTCTTACCTGGGAGGGGTGACAAGCAGTAGTACCATTTCTGACTTGGTTCATCCTCCTGCAAGATGATGCAAGTCCTCAGCTGGTCCAGCCTCTTACACTTGCCTGTTCTTATTTGTTTTTCTGTTTCCTTTGGGTGCCTAGGAATGAAATCATCAAAGAAAGCACTCTGGTGTGGATACTTTGAGAATTGCAACATATCAGACTTGTGTGAGGTTAAACTGTGTACACAAAGTAAACTTCCTGAAAGAGAATGAGAATCCGCAGGTAGGGAAACAGTAACAAGTGTTTAAGCAACAAATACAAGTATTTGTTGGTCTAGAATGATGGGAAGGGTCTTTTTCTGATTCTTCAAAGTGCCCAGGCCTTTGCTTTTTTCCTGCTATACATTTGATTTATTTTTGGAGACAGGGTCTCTGTAGGGGAAGCTGGCCTGGAGTTCCCAGCTGGCCTTGAACTAAAAGTGACTCTCGTGTTTCTCGGTCCTCCTGGCCCTGGTACTAGAAATTGAACCCGGGACATCAATGCAGGCCAGACAAGTGCCTCTGCCTTCAGAGTGCTGGGATTGAAGGTGTGTGCCACCAGGCCTGGCTTGGAAACAATGTATGGGTCTGTGATACTCAGTATATGGCGGCATACTTGTGTAGAGGGCTGCTCTGCTGGTTACTTTGTATAATTCAGCACCAAGTAATACCTGGAAAAAGATGGCTGAGCAAGGCAGCAACATGCTTAAGTGAAAGTCTGAGCAACTAAGTCTGCTACCCAGAACCCATGTAAAGGTGGAAGGAGGGATCTGACCCCATAATTGCCCTCTGCATGTGCACCATGGCACTCATAATAACAGATAAATGGCAACAGATACTGGGGCTTTCTTTTCTGACAAAGCATACCAAGCGCAGATGCTTCCTTACTTAATTGCTCTTCTAGCCCTTAGTTTGAAAACTACCTACCCCCCTAAAAAAAGAAAAGAAAGCTAGCTCAAGATGAATCCCCTAAATCAGTGGTTCTCAACGTTCCTAATACTGCAACCCTTTAATACGGTGCTGACCCCCAATCATAAAATTATTTGTTACTACTGCATAACTGTAATGTTGCTACTGTTATAAATGGTAAATATCTGTGTTTTTCCAGTGGTCTTAGGTGACCCCTGTGAAAAAGTCGTTTCACCCACCAGGGGTCGAGACCCATAGGTTGAGAACCATTGCTTTTCTTTTTTTTTAATTGTGGTGACCCCCAACCATAAAATTTTTATTTTTTCTATTATCAGCTTGATACAGTACAAATTCTTATCCTAATAGTGAAATGTTTCACTGAAGCTTGCCCAGTGATGGAGTAAAACCAAAACTTATTATAAGTCACAGTCACCCTAGGGTCCCCCCTCCTATGTAGCCTCCCTGGTTCTGTCTGTGGGTTGCAGTCTGATTGAGAACCACTGCTCTTAAACATCCGCCGTCTGGGTGCATGAGAAAAGTCAAAACACAAAAGCTCACAGAACGTGGAAACTGGGCTCCACATTGAACTGTAAGTCAGTTCTGTCCACTTGACGATTCCTGAGCGGTAGTCGTGTGTCAGTGGCTCTCCACCCTAGAGTACTAAGCAGGGCAGGTACTGGGCCTGCCTCCATGAAGCATGCATTCCAGTGGGACGTGCATGTGATAAGGCTAGTGGACACCTCACCAATGTGTCTCTGCAGCACAGTGGAGAGTTAGTTGAGTCTTGATGGGAAAGGGGCATGCCTCTCAGACCTATTAAATCATCTCCACCCTGCCCTGTGAAGGAGAGGTTGTGATTCACACTCTGAAATGGGAAGATAGTGATCGGAGTTGACCAGGAAATCACATGAAAGGCTGCCTCTGGCCCTGGAATCTTCCAAAAAACCTGACTCCATCTGAATGTGAGTGTTATAAAGGAAAAAATACTGAGGACTGCCTGGGCAAACACAAGGCTAAGGAAGAGACCCAGCATTCTGTGTGCCCAGGTCTGCCGAGCCTCAGGTCCTGGGTCTGCAGGATGGACTCATGCTAGCAGAGAATGTAAAGGCTTCTCAAGAGTTTCTTTGACGTCCATTGCTTTCCTGTAGCTCCGGAGCAGTTATTGAGTGATGTGGACATTGTCCCTACTAGACTGGGAGATGCTTCCAGGGGTCTGCAGACAAAGCGTGGACTTCCCCCACCACTACACCACGTTGTCAGCAGGGAACTCCTAGAGGGGTTGCCTGTGGGGTTCCCGTGTCTCATGGAGGGGCGTGGGGGATGGGGTGGTGGTGGTAAACAACTAATTCATTCATTGCACTCCTACTGTTTTTTGGGACTTGAGATCTTTTCCCAGTATGGGAGAAGCAGTTGTCTTTTGAGGAATAAGGCATGTAGGTGAGGTCTGTGACTGCCTTAGGGCCACAGGAAACTGCTAAGTCAACTGGGGTTGAGGTCAGAGATTACAGTCACTGTAAGAGTGAGAGTAACCATGGCCTTAAGAAAGTCAAAGTCTTTCCTGGAGGCATGACCCCTGTGCTTGAGTACAGAGTCCCTGCCTTCCCATTTCCTGTGGTCATCTGAGATGTCCTTCTAAGTTCCTGAATTTGGGGTAGTAAGTAGCAAGGAGTAGAATGTGAAGGGACATCCAGAATTACCCCAAAACTGGACCTAATGGCCTGGTATCATAGGCCTGTGATCCCAGCAACCTCAGAAGCTGAGACTGAAGGATGCCAAGTTCAAGGCATGTCTGGGCAGTTAAATGAGGCTGTATCTTTGTGGTAGAGGGCTTGCCTAGCATTTTTGAGGCCCTAGGTTCAATTTCTGGCTTGGCAGAATCAGTCTCGGGCTGAGATGTGGCTCAGTGGTAGATCACTGTCCTAGCATATGCAAGGGTCGATCCCCTCAGCATACTGAACATTATCTCAGTGCCATTTCCATCAGCACGGGATACAGGGGTGTCCCCGTGTAGATGGGGCTGCAGCTCACTTGGAAAAAATGGCTTGGGACCAGGTCAGACTTAGTAGGCAGAGAGGGGCATGGGTCACAGGACCAGCTGAAAGCAGGTGCTAAGTGGAGGCCTGGGCCCGTTGTTTAGTAGTTAGAAAGATCAACTGTGTGGGCTGCATTCGATTCATTTTGAATGTCAAAGGAGTCCCTTTCCTCTGGGAGCGAGCCTGAAGGCCTGCTGGCATCAGATGGCACAGCGTGGTTGGGGTTGAAGGTGCAGGCTGACTGCCCTTCAGAGCTGTGGTGGTTTTGTACCATTTTTAGTTGTGATTAGAGCGTGAGCCCTTCTTGCTGCCTACACTACAGATTGTCTTCAGAACTTAGATGGGGCCTGCGATGTCACTCAGCTATGCAGCGCTTGACAGGCTCAAGGTGCTGTGTGCAATCCCAGCACCACAGAACACAGCCAAAGTTTTGGGTTGGATTGAAGAGAATCCTCTTCACTTGGTATTTCAAGTCATTCAGCAGGCAGGGAGGTGTCTGTGAATCAAGTGGACATGTAATGCCGTTTTTTGTTTTTTTGTTTGTTTGTTTTTAAGTTTTTGAGATGGAGGTCTATCTATATCACCCTGGCTATCCTGGAACTTGCTATGAGACTAGGCTGGTCTCAACCCCTGCCTCTGCCTCCTGAGTGCTGGGATGGAGGCATGTACCAGCACACCAGGCAGATGTCAGTATTCTTGATGGAAGTAGAGCGTGTGAACAGTTGGAGAAATACTTGAGGTTGCCATAGCGGACTAGTGTGGTTCAGATTTCAGCCTTGTTACTCCTCACTGTTGCCTCGGTCAAGTTACTTCTCTGGCCTCGTGTGTGTGTGTGTGTGTGTGTGTGTGTGTGTGTGTGTGTGTGTGTGTGTAAGACAATGAGGTCAGTAAAGGTGTGCACTGCACAGTGATGTTTGAGATGACTTTATCTGTAACCACCACAGCAAAGGTTCATCAAGAAAACAGGGACCCAACAACTCAAAGCCTGAGGGGTGCCGAGGGACGTCCTGAGGCCGTGGCTGGTGTGGTTCTGGTTCTGACCTTGACTGGTTGTGGGGCTCTGTCTAGTGCTCCGTGTCCCTCAGTTTCCTCCTCTATCCCATGAGATGGGAAGAGGAAGAGAGCCGATAGGCATGGGGCGTCCAGCCTGTGCTGGGTGCTCTGCATAGCTCGCTTGCCCAGGATCTTCGCGTTAGTAAAGCTGGTCTCTTCCGTTGTCTCTGTGTGTCCAGTGCTCAGGGTTGCCTAGGTTAGCTGCCAACTGCTGCACGTTTTCTGTTCATGGAGTGGGCCAGCACTTCACAGACGTCCCAAGGAGAACACTGGGTGATGGGATTTGAGGCTAGGCGCTAAGTGACGGGCATTTGTGGAATGCCCAGGTATTTCTGTGGAAGTGACTGGTGAATTCTCTCCCACCTTTATTAAATAGTCTTATCTGAGGCAGGCGTGTGGAAGCCTCCCTAGGCAGAGCTGTGTGTCAATACTCCAGTGCACAGAACAGCTCTGGGGCTCTTCAGTGGTGCCCTCTGCGGCCAGGTGTCTGGGTGGAAGAGCCGGCCTGCTTACAGCTGGGATCCCCGTCGGTTGGTGGCAGGGTTTTCCTTGTCATGACGCAGCGATGCTCGTGCCCTGCGGGACCTGTTGACTTCTGTGTTACCAAGTTCTGTGAACTGGACTCCTGACTCCAAGGTGCTGTAGCTCTGTCTCCTGTCTGTGGAAGTTTTTCCATGCCACAGTGCTGTGGGGGAGACTCACCCAAATATAGACTGGTCAGTGCCTTGGCAAGGGCGGCTTTGGCTCTACTTTGCCGACCTTGGGCTCTACAGGTGTCCTGGCGTTCATATTTGGGCGAAGGGTGATACGTGACAGGTGACTTTGGAAGCTGCTTAGATCATTGACATTTGTACCCCCCTTTCAGCACTATGGATTGGACGCAAGGTGTGTGTAAGCACACTACCACTGAGCTATATTCTCAACCCTTTTAAAAATTTATTTTGTTTCATGTGTACCAGTGTTTGCCTACATATATGTAGATCACAACATGTGTACCTGGTTCCCAAAGAGGCCAGAGGGATGCCTGACCCCTGGAGCGGGAGTTACAGACAGTTGGGAGCCACCGTGTGGGTGCTGGAACCTGAACCCAGGTCCTCTGCAAGAGCGGCTAGTGCTCTTAACCGCTGAGCCATCTCTCCAGCTCCAAATTTTGTTTTATCTTTTTTTGGTTTTGTTTTTCCAGACAAGGTCTCACTGTGTAGCTGGCTGTCTTGGAACTCTCTCTGTAGACTAGGCTGACCTCGAACTCATAGAGATCCGCCTCCCTCTGCCTCTCACTGGGATTAAAGGTGTGCACCACCACCACCTGGCTTGTTTTGTCTCTTAATTTCTTTGAGACAGGGTCTCATGTAGCCCAGGCTGGCCCAGAGCTCACTACATAGCACAGGTCTTGAACTTTTCATCCTCCAGCTTCAGTGTGCTGGGATTACCGGTGTGAGCCACCATACCTGGCTTAACAGTTTTAATACAGGATCTTGGTAAATTACCCTGGCCAACCTAGAACTCTCTCTGTAGTCTGGCCAGGTGTGGAATGTGGTCCTCCTGCCCAGACTAACTGAGATTGCAGGCCTTGCTAATGTGCTTTCTCCAGGGTGCTGAAGTGGGTTTCGGAGGGCACGAAGGTGTCAAGGTGTTCAGTTTGGGGGCCTCTTGGGAAGTTGTGGCTAGCTCGGGGGTGCTGAAGGACTCCTGTATAGGGCTGTCAGCATTCTTTCTGCTGGTCTGTTACAGTAGAACTGTTGAGGGCCAGCCCAGCTGACCCCCGTGGGAATGTGACTCAGCAGAACTGGGAGCTGGAGTTGTGTCTAATCATCGTGTAGCATCCAAACACTAAGATTCGTAGTTAGTGACTAATGAACTTGTGCTTCCGTGTCCTCTTCCACACAGGTCCCCGTGTAAACAGGCTCTGTGCCCTCTCCTGCAGGTTTGCCGTCTGGGGACCCCATGGCTGTCCTCACTGCGCTCTGGGGCCCCTTTGCCCACGCCAGCAGAGCATTCGGCCAGCGCTGCTTCAGGTAATGCTTGACGTCTTGTTCTTAAGTGTCCCTGGGTAAGCCTGCTGCCCTGACTGGATCCTGTGGTGACTAGAATGGGAGAGGAGACTCAGGGAGGTGTCATGGGCCAGCCAGAGCTGGGATTTGGTCAGCACAGGGAAGGGCTAGGACAGACGTGCAGATTCTATCTTGGGTGCAGGAAAGCCTGGCCTGTGATGGAAGCTGTCTTCAGTCCTTGCCAGTTCCTTAGAGTCACAGCTCTTGATCCTGTCTGTCATTCCCAGGGCTTTAGAACACCTTACATTAAAAAACAAAAAAATCACTCTGTGTGTGTGTGTGGTGTGTGTGTGTGTGTGTGTGTGTGTGTGTGTGAGAGAGAGAGAGAGAGAGAGAGAGAGACAGACAGACAGACAGACAGAGAGAGAGAGAGAGAGAGAGAGAGATTTGGGCATGCAGGTATCACGGTACACATTTGGAAGTCAGAGGACAGCTTGCAGAAGTTGCTTCTCTCCGCAGTGTGACTCTTAGGGATCCAACTCAGGTCGTTGGGCTTGGCGGCAAGCACCTTTGCCTGCTGAGCCGGCTTACTGACCCCAAACTTTTCTTTTCTTTTCTTCTCTTTCTTTCTTTTTTGGAGACAGGGTTTCTCTGTGGAGCCATGGCTCTCCTAGAACTAGCTCTGTAGACCAGGCTGGCCTTGAACTCACAGAGATCCGCCTGCCTCCCAAGTGCTGGGATTTAAGGTGTGTACCACCCCAAACTTTTTTTTTTTTTTTTAAAGATTTATTTATTTTGCCTGCATGTGTCCCTGCAGGCCAAAAGAGGGCACCAGATCTCATTACAAGTGGTTGTGAGTCACCATGTGGTTACTGGGAATTGAACTCGGGACCTCTGGAAGAGCAGTCGGTGTTCTTAACCACTGAGCCATCTCTCCAGCCCCCAAACTTTTTGATTTTCATGTGCTTCATTTATGGAGTTTCACTCTAGAGCTGTAGCAGGCCTGGATATGTCCATGTAGACCAGGCTGGCCATCTTCCCTCTTCTGCTTCCTGAGCACTAGGGTTTCAAGTGTGGGCTACCAGCCGTCTGCTTTACTCTTTGATTTTCAGACACGATCTCACTAAGTTCCCCAAGCTGGCCTTGAACTCCGTGGCCCACATTGACCTTGAACTTGCCATCTTCGTGCCCAGTCTCTGGCAGGATTGTAGTCTTGCATCACAAAACACGGCAAAATTATTCTTTAATCACAAAATCGCACCGTTCTTGTCAGCACATGCTTCTGTACCAAGCCAAGACGGCCCCACCCCAGCCGCAGCGCCTTCCCCTTTGAGATCCCGTGCGACCCATCTTTACTGCATCCTCAGAGATGAGTGGGAATGGCTTCCAGTGCAGAGCAGTTCCCAAGGCAGGCCTCAGAACGAGCTGTGAAGCCGCTGACTCTAAGAAGAGCTGAGAACGGGGAGGTGGCCCAGCAGGAATGGTGGCTGCCACAGGCCTGGTGACCTGCGTGGGTTCCATCCCTAGGACCCACGTGGCGGAAGGCGAGTACCAGCCCCTGTAAGTTGTCCTCGGACCTCCACACGTGTGTACCTGTGCACACACAAAGTAAAGAAAAGGAGTTTTTAAAGTGAACACGATGAGTATAATAGTAGAGCGGCGAGCGGTTTGGTGAGTGCTTGTCAGATCTGAGAGAGCTGTCAAGGAAGGAGGTAAAGGCACCTAGACAGGGAGTTTGTGAGGACCAGTGGCCAGACTGGATCTGCTAGAAATAGCGTTCTGTTTCTGGAAAGGAACGGGTCTGGGGGGTAGTGTGCTGCAAGCCGTAGCTCCGTCTTCCCCCTTTGGAGGCTAAGGCAGGAGGATCACTTGCTGTCAGGAGTTTGGGCAACCTAGAAGACCCATCTCCACGGGCAAAGCCAAGCCCCTTTGCTAGCATTACAAAGTTGTTGCCTGGACAGTGTCTAGTTTCTGCCGTGTTGTGTCAGGGATCCCTCAACCAGAGTCTCCGGGTTCCAGACTCCATGAGAGCAGGGTAGGGCTGCACCTGGGGAAGCAGGTTCTGCAGGATTGGCAGGGGTGAGGCTGCCTGTAGAGATTCCTTTAGCTCTCCTCGCCCTGCAGAAAGCAAAGGCTGCGGGTGAAGTAGTCCATGAAGTTTGTTGTCGGAGAAAAATAGGAATCTTGACACCCAGTAGAAGCTCTTAGTTTATGAAAGCGGGTCTCACTGAGGAACACAGGCTGGCCTCAAGCCTTGATCCTCCTGCCTCAGCTTCTCAAGTGCTGGGATTGCAGGTGTATGCCAGCACACTGTCTGAGATGTTCTCAGTTATAAGGAAATCAGTAGTTAAGGCTTCACAAACCCCTGACTTTATTTTGGGTCCTGGGTCATCCCTGCTCAGCATGCACATGCGTGTCTATGCATGTGGCTAACGTGCACCTTCCGGCTCTCTGAGACCTGTGCCCTGTGGCCCAGAGAGGTCCGTGTCACAGATTCTTTTTCTCTCTCTCTAGCACCTCTGGGAGCCTCGGTGCCATCCAGAAGATGACTCGGGTGCGTGTAGTGGACAACAGTGCCCTGGGAAACACCCCATACCATCGGCCGCCTCGATGCATCCACGTCTATAACAAGAGTGGGGTGGGCAAGGTAGGCGATCAGATTCTGCTGGCCATCAGGGGGCAGAAGAAGAGAGCACTCATTGTGGGGCATCGCATGCCTGGATCCCGGATGACTCCAAGGTTTGACTCCAACAACGTGGTCCTCATCGAGGACAATGGGAACCCTGTGGGGACTCGAATTAAAACACCTATCCCATCCAGCCTTCGCAAGAGGGAAGGCGAGTATTCCAAGGTGTTGGCCATAGCTCAGAACTTTGTGTGAGCAGAGCGGCTCTGAGCCATGCAGGCGTCCCTTCACACTGGTGACATGTCCTGGAACAGAATAAATGTTTTAATGTGTGTTTTCTTCCTGTGCTGTCTGAGCTGTAGTCGTGAGGTGGGTAACAGAGCAGTTGAACGCTGGTCTCCTCCCTAGACCCCAGGGATGCTCTGGGCTTGCTTTTACAGCCGACAGCCTTGCGTCCATGCAGTGATTCAGTGCCTGTTTCTCTTCTCTTCACCTGTCCATCTCCTTGTGGGGAGTAAGGACTCTTAGTTTTTTTAAAAGAACCTTATCAACTCTCAAAGTGTTTTGTTTAAGATACTGTGGGGTTGGAGAGGTGGCTGCTCTTCTATTCCCAGCACCCATATGGAGGCTCGCAACCTTCTGGAACTACAGTTCCGGTGGATTTGATGCCCCCCGCTTCTGGCCTCGGTGGGTACATGTGGTACACAGACATGCATGCTGGCAGAACACTCCTGCACATGAAATTTAAAAAATAAATAAATTAAAAGATACTATAGCGACTTACGAAAGTATCTTCTTGGCGTCTGAGGGCCGATGATGGGGATTCACAGGCTCTGGGTTCAGACTGCCTGGATTTGAGTCACAGCTCCACCCCTTACCACCTCATAACGTTGGACAAGTTGGTTTATTTGTCTGAGCCTCCGTGTCCTCACAGTATGCATGACAGTGGTGCCCACACGATGCCATTGATACGAAGATTTCCAGTGCCCGTGATTGCTCAGAGCGATCCCTGGCTCTTTCCTGTGTCGTGACTGCATGTGCCAGTTCCAAGAGAACAAAGGTGAGTGAAGGCAGGTGTGGTTCTTGTCCTCCTGGCACTCAGAGTATTTATTACAGAGGGAGTCCACAGAAACTCAGTAATTCCTCTAACACACGCAGTGCCCAAGTGTAGCAGGGACTTACCACGAAGGGTTAGGCCTTCAGTAAGGTTGGTGCTGTCCTAGAGAAAGGGTTGCCGGCCTCTGCTGCATCTAAATTGGCATTGTGATAGAAGCCCAAGTAAGGGTTACTTGAGGGGCTGGGGGTGGTGTGGATTGGAAGGGGCAAGAGGGAGCCTCTGGGCATTGGGAATGTGTTAGACTTCGCAGTTGGTGAGTGTTTATATCTGTGAATAATTAATGAGCTGTACACTCATGTCTTTTTTTTTTTTTTTTTTTTTTTTTTTGGAGCTGAGGACCGAACCCAGGGCCTTGCGCTTGCTAGGCAAGCGCTCTACCACTGAGCTAAATCCCCAACGCCCACTCATGTCCTTTTAAAGGAGTAGGGATTTGCTAGGGAGAAAGGGGCCTGTGCACAGGCCCTGGGGTAAGTACCAGGGCCTTTAACATGTGAGCCTTTGGGGCCACTTCACATCTGGCTATAGCAAGTCAGGAGAGGAGTGGACCTCCATTTACTCAGGGCCCCATGGCCGTGGGAAGGAGACTTTTCTTATCCAAATATATTAAGATGCATGTGGTGGGTATTCAGGGAAGAGGAGGGGAGGAGAGTTGGAAGAGGACAGACTGCAGTAGTCCTGTAAGATGCTACCATGAACTGGGCACAGTCAGAAGTAGATGCCTTGAATAGCTAAGTTTGGCAGTGGGCTGAGACGGTGATGACCAAAGGTGAATCTGGGGTTTCTGGATTCCACTCATGAGGAACACTGAGCTAGGGGGCTGCTGGAGAGGCCTGAGGGTCTGAGAGGGAAGTGGTAGTGGGTAGGTAATTAACCGTGCCTCTGAGGTACCGAGCAGGTAGCTGAGTATAGTCTAAAGTTATACACTGTGAGACATCCAGGGATGCAGTATCCCAGTGCTTCTCACAGCCCTTGGGTTTGCAAGCGTTGACCCCATTGCAGGTGAGGACAGTTTCAGAGGCCGTGTGGGAAAGCTGGGTCTCAGGCCAGATCTATGACTTCCCGTTCAGAGTCTTCCCCTAACATCCCCGACTCTATTTTTACTGTTGCTGAGGTCTCTCTATCTTGACTTCCACCAGCTGTGATCCTGCAGGCTGCCATTTTGATTCTCCTGCATACCTCAGGGCAGACCTTGGTGGTGGTGGTGGTGGTGGAGGTGGAGCACTGTCTGCCTGAATACGAACAGCAGACACTCAGCTTGTGTCTTCCAGCCCCGGTGTCTCCTGTGTCTCCTGCTCACAGGGCTCCTCTGGCTAAGTTTGCTTCACGGGATCCTGGGTATTTGGGGAGCCTGCCCGTCCCTCCTGCCCGTGTGCCCGGACTGGTGCAGTAGGGCTGCTTTAGGGAGCTGTAGGAGTGGGCCAGCTGTGGCAGAGCACCCGCCAACACCTTGCTGTTTTGCTGGTGTATTTGCAGCCTGGCAGCTGGGACTTAGTGGGCTCTTAATTCCCTGCTGTCTCCGCAGCTTGGAAGGTGGACTGGTGGGGGTGGGGTGGATGAAGCCTCTGTCTTGGGGCAAAGGAAAGCAGTGATTGTCCTCAGCCTGACATAACCTGCTTTTGCCTGGACCTTTGCTCTTGACAGGACAGCTTGGCCTGAGCTACCTTACAGCTGCTCTGGCCATTTGCTTAGCCGGAGTTGGTTCCTCCCTCTGCCCGGTCATGTGTTTTCAGGGTGCTGGCTGCTCTACTGCGCCCCCTCACCTGTGTCCTGGCTGTTGAGGCTCACCGGTGTCCTCTGAGTGGCTCTATCCTTGCTGTCCCCTCTGGTCTCTTACGGACTTAAGTGCACTCCCAAGGTGTACTGTGCTGCCCACTGGAAGCCTGTGGTTTCAACACAGCCGAGTGGCCGGTGCCTGTGACGCAGGCCCTTGTAGCACACTGCCCAGAATAGCCCGGCCTCGCCGCCCTTCCAGCTCTCCTATCACTTTGCGAAGGGAGATCTAATTGGTTGCCTCCCCCCACCCCACCCCCAGTGCCCACAGCCAGCACTTTCTTTGCCCATGAAATATTTATAATCACAGATTATGTTTCCGCGGGAGTGTAAGCTTGCTTTTGTTTATTCCCCTTCTGGGCCCCTAAGAAGCCGCCCGTCGGGTTTGCAGCCTCACTCATCCTTCCAGGGTCACCGTGGGCGTCACTGCAGTGTCTTTGCTGGTGTCCTGCCCACCCACAGTGTGACTCTGCCACGTCGCTACAGAAGGACTGTGGTGGGAAAGGCGTCTGCGGTTGGAAGCCTGTCCCCAGCTAGCTGTGTGTCTGAGCACAGGCTCGGGCTGGAGGGGAGATGCGGCTTATCCTTTGATGGCTTGGTGCTCAGGAGGCCTGGATGATTGCTACATTTCACAGATCCAGCCCGGCACTGTAAGCCCTCACCCCGGCCACCTTGAAGGATGTGCCCATGGCTGAAGATAGGGACCTGGCCAAAGCGTGTGCAGAGGCTGCCTTACCCTGACACTCTAGAAGTCACCTGTCTCTGGCAGGAGTGTCAGGTGGTCCATCCCAACACCCCCAATGCCACCAACCCTGCCTCCTGCATGGCCTCTGCTTCCCACTTAGCCTCTCTTGGCTTTTTCACGTTCCCTCATGGTCCTTGGTTAGAGAACTTAGAATGTCTCTCACTGTAGTACAGACTGGCCTGGAGCTCCCTATGTAGACCAGGCTTGACCTCATGGTAGTCCACCTGCCTCAGCATCCCATGTGCCGAGATGTGTGGTGTTACGCCCAGCTCAGGCTGAGAACAGTTTTTGGTGGAGATTGCACTATATTGGGGTCAAATGCGTAGCTGAAATTGTACTCGTAGCTGAAATTTGTAATTCAGTCTTCAGGAAAGAAAGAAACTGGCCTTTTGTTTTATTTTTCCCCACCTGTTTGGCTGTGGACCACTATTTTGTTCTCAGCCTTGGAAACATTTTTGCTAAACTATTTTATCAAATATGACTCATTTCCAGTGTTATCTGGCCTTCCTGGGATGAAAGGGATCATGGGTTTGCTTAACACATTCAGGGTAGTGATGACCCCTTGCCATTTGCTTGACAGTATGACAGGCCATCTGTCTCCTTGGACACACTACAGGCTTGCTGAAAATGGAAAACTGATTTTGAGAATTTCACAAGAGCTCTTGCATAATTGGGATACCCTTGGGTATTATGAAACCTGGAGTGGGTGAGTGATGGAGGCCCAATATTTACAAACCAAATAGAAGCAACCCTTGCTCACCAGGCTGGAGGGTTCAGCTGGCCATTTGTCCCCTGTGTCCCCCCAGTCCTGCTGCAGGCTTCCTGTTGATTTCACCGTGCTTCCCCAGAGCTGCCTGGCACAGGAGAAGAAGGGGGTGTCTCTCCCATGCTGGCCTTGGCACTGGCTACCACACCTGGCCTCCAGGGGATTTGCAGCCTGGAAGTGGACTGTACTGCCCTTTCGGGGTTAACCCAGCACCTTCCTGACTAGCCACAGCTGATGTCCAGAAAGGGGTGGGCACATCGGAGCCAGGGAGCTGTGCGTTCATGTGTCCATAATCACACCAGTGTTCCGTTCGTAACAAACAATAACTGAGCTTGCCGCCAGCTCTGTTCAGGGGTGTGGGGAAAGGAGGATGCTTAAGTGAAGGTTTTAGGGTTCTTTGTAGAACCTCTTCCTCCAGGACAGATCCCTGTAATTACAGTCCTGTGGTTCCTCAATTATCCCAAACACTCTTTGCTGCAGACCTCCCAGCCAACAGGCATCCTTTGTATTTAATTTTTTTGCAGAGAGTTTGTGGGTGCATGTATTTATTTTGTTATGCATAAAAATTAATTTTTGTCCTCTTCATAGGGTTGTATGTTTTGTGTTTTTAAAAATATTTATTTTTACTTTGTTTATTGGAGGCCAGAAGTGGTATCTGATCCCCTGGAGCTGGAGTTACAGGTGGTTGTAAGCCATGGATGCCGGGAACTGAACTCAAGTCCTTTACGAGATCCCTTCGCTGACAGAATACCTAAGAGAAGCAGTTGAAGGGAGGAGAGACCTCGTGGCTCGTGGTCTTGGGTCGTGGTCAGATGCTCCACTGCTCACGGCCTATGACGAGGCACGGTAGTGCATGGAAGAGGCCGCTAACCTCACAGTGGCTGCAGAGAAAGGGTGAGCTCCCGAGGTCTTCTGCAAGCACACGCCTCCCATGTGGCTTCACTTCCTTACACTAGGCCCTCCCAAACAGTGCCGGCAGCTGGGGACCAGGCTTCTACACAGGAGCCTATGGAGACATTTGAGATCTTAGTCTTCGAGGATTTGGAGTTTTCCATTTTAAGAGTTCACGCTCAGGGCCTGGGATGGAGCTCAGTTGGCAGAGTGCTTGCCTAGTGTGTGTGAAGTCCTGGGCTTGGTCTCTAGCACCGTAAACCAAGTGTGGTGGTGCTTGCCTGTGATCCTGGCTCTCAGGAAGAGGAGGCAAGAGATCAGGAGTTTAAGGTCATTCTTTGCCACACTGTGAGTCTGAAGCCAGCTTGGGCTACATGAGACCCTATCTTAAATTTTCCCCCCTTTTAAACCCAGTGCTTAGATGCAGAGGGGGGCCTTTCTCAAGGCCCAGGTTTTATCGAAGTCATCTGACCTATGGCTTGAGGACAGTTTATTTCAGACCAGAGCTGAAGTCTCAAGACAACAAAAAGTCCCAAAACAAGTAACAAAGCCCTGTAAATAGGACTAGCCTAAGAAGCTGGACTGGTTAAAAAACAAACCAAGGCTGCTTATGAGGAGGTGAGAGCCTGGTATTCAAGAACTATTGTCTGGGGCACAGTGAGGCAGGGCCGAGTGTGCAGTGATGGACAGGCAGGAGGCGAGGGGTTTGGGGTGCTGGGTGGAGACCTCCTCTCTGAGCCCATTGTTCCCCACAGCCTGGGACAGCACAGGAGGGCCCCTCGAGGCTTTCTCTCTCATCTAGTCCTAAGTCCTTCCTCATCTGGACCCCCTGGCTTCTGAACAACACAATTGCAGGTCCTGCCTTGCACTGCTCGTATCCCACAGGGCTTTTGTCTAGGGGGTTGAAATGATTAATCTCGCATGTCATCTTGTTGAGATCTAGACTCACCTGGGAGATGGGTGGCTGGGCAGGCCTGCAGTAGGAGATTATTTCGATTAGGTTAGTTGAACTGAGAAGCCTGGCCACTGTAGGTGAAACCATTTCTGGGGCTGGGAACCTAGACTGTAGAGAGAAGTGAGCTGAGCATGTGAGCATAAGCGTCCATCATTCTCTTTCTTTTTTTCTTTCGAGACAGGGTTTCTTTGTGTAGTCCTGGATGTCCTGTAACTCTGTCTGTAGACCAGGTTGTTCTCAAACTCGAAGATCTGCCTGCCTCTGCCTCTTGAGTGCTGAGATTAAAGGTGTGTGGCACCATGCATGACTGAAGCCCCGATTTTAAAGACAGAAAACAGGGGCCAGTGAGTTGGTGCGGTGGGTAAAGGCGCTGGCCATGAACCTGACAACCTGACCGGGATCCCCGGGAGCCACATGGAAGAAGAGGAGAATCCTGCATACAAACATGCACACACCACATGGATACATGAATGTAAAAGAACATTAAAGAGGGCTAGAGAGATGGCTCCTCAGTTAAGAGCTCTTTGCTTTTCCAGAGGACCTGAGTTCAGGTCCCAGCACCCAGGTTGTGTGGCTCACAACCACTTATATCTCCGGCTCCACAAGATCCTGCGGTCCCCCTTGCCCTACTCCATGGTGCTTCCTATACCCCTGTGGAGTTTGGCGAGCCCCCTGGGTACAAGCTCAGTTTTTGTCCTATTCACTACTGCTCTGTCAGATATTCAAAAGCCCCAAGAGCTCCACGTTAAGATTACGGCTCCATATTGTCGGTTGTTTTTTACTCTTTTGGTCTTTTACTCTTTTGAGGGTCTGCCACCCAGCTCCCAAATAAATCACACACAGAGGCTTATTCTTGGTTATAAATGCCCGGCCTTTAGCTTGGCTTGTTTTTAGCAAGCTTTTCTTAACTTAAGTTGTCCCATCTACCTTTTGTCTCTGGGCTTTTACCTTTCTCTTACTTCTGTAATCTTACTTTCACTCTTACTCTGTGGCTGGGTGGCTGGGTGGCTGGGTGGCTGACTGGCTGGGTGGCTGGGTGGCTGGCCCCTGGCATCCTCTTCTTATTCTCTTGCTCGTTCTTCTTTTCCTCCCAGATTTCTCCTTCTATCTATTCTCTCTGTATCCCAGCCCCGCCTATCCTTTCTTCTGCCTCACTATTGGCCATTCAGCGCTTCATTGGACCATCAGGTGTTTTAGACAGGCAAAGTAACAGAGCCTCGCAGAGTTAAACACATGCAACATAAAAGAATGCAACACATCTTTGCAACATTAAAACAAATGTTCCACAGTATAAACAAATTAATACACCTTAAAATAATATTCTCCAACACCATATCTCTCAGGCTGGACAGATGGCTCAGTGTCTAAGAGCATTTGCTGCTCTTGTAAAAGACTTGGTTTCAGTTCCTAACACTTATGTGGTGGCTTACAACTGCTGGTAACTCCAGTTCCAGGGGATCCAATCAATACCCTCTTCTAAAACTCCGAGAGCACCAGGAATGTGTGTGGTATGCATACGTGCAAACAAAGTGCTCAATTTTTTTTTTGGGGGGGGGGTTCGAGACAGAGTTTCTCTGTGTACTTTTGGAGCCTATCCTAGATCTCACTCTGTAGATCAGGCTGGCCTCAGACTCACAGAGATCCGCCTGTCTCTGCCCTCCCTGAGTGCTGGGATTAAGGTGTGCACCACCACTGCACCTGGCCTGTGCTCAGTCTTTTAAAAAGAGAAAAGATTAGGGCTCTCAATTTTGTTTATATATTTCATTTATTTGTTTGTTTTGAGACATTGTCTTGTACAGCGCAGGCTGGCCCCAAACAACCTGTGCAGGCCAGGATGTCCTTGAACTTCTGATCCTCTTGTTTCCAGTTTCCAAAGACTGGGACTAGAGGTTTGTGTCACTCTTAACTGGCTCTTGGACTCTCAATCTAAGAGTCAAACATTGGTCTAGCATGGGGTTCACATTCAGACATTCGCAGCGCTAACAAGTACCTGTGCTGGGCAGGGCTGCCCATTTCCAGATAGATCCTTACCTCCACAGACTGCCCTCACTGGCAGAGTGCCTTGGGCTTCCTACTCACGGGGCGATTTCCTGTGCCAAGTCTAGATTGATAACTCGGTTAAACCGGAGTCTGCATTTATATGCAGAGAATCGATGTGTTTCTTGGAGAGAACCTTTGATAATGTGACATTTTGGCTTTAACTTTGATGTCTGTTCCAGGACGAGGTATGAAAAAGGAACATTAACTGAAAGCTGCACCCCGCACTCATTTCTCTCTTTTGAGGTAGGGTCTTACTCTGTGGCCCCAGCTGGTCTGGAACTCATTTAGTAGACCAGACTGGCGTGGAACTCACAGAGATCTGCCTGATTCTGCATCCTGAGTCCTGGGATTAAAGGCGTGTGCACCACCAATTTACACTGTCTTAAAAAAAAATTGTGTCTGTGTGTGTGCCAGTGCATCCCACCACACATGTGGACAGGTTTTAGGAGCTGGTTCTCTCCATTCACCATGTATATCCCAGGGATTGAATGTAAGTCATCAGGCTCTGAGACAAGGGCCTGCACTCCAGGAGTCATCTTTCTGGCCCTGCCTTGGTCTTTTGAGACAGGGTTTCATGGAGCCCATGCCAGCAAACTTGTTATGTAGCCAGTAATGACCTTGAACTCCTGATCCTCAGCATCTACCTAATAAGTGCTGGATCACAGGGGTGCACCACTGCGCCCTACTGTAACTGGTTACTTCCTTCTCCAAATTTAAATACTGTTTCCTGGCTTCCACTGCTTCTAATTCCACAGAAGTCACTATGACCAAGTGTTCACAGTGAGGGGAAAGAGGATTACAAGGTGGCCCATGGGGCACCTGCTTCAGGGAGAATGGTGAGGGCAGCCATCACCTCAGGCTGGGTGAGGGTCTGTGTGTCAAGTGGATAGGAGGAGGGGCAGGCACACAAACTGTTTATATGGTCTTGGAAGTTAATCAGCAGTGCCCCTCAGGCAGGGGCCATACAGGAAACCAAAATAAAGGGGAGTTACACCAAAGGGAAATGATGTCATGCTACAACAAACTGGATTCAGTGTTCTTCGATTCCAGGAAGATGTATATAAATGTATGTATGTATGTACATACGTCACCATTTTCACTGGTGACAGAGTCTTCATAAATAGCTCTGGCTGGCCAGGGACTCTATATGTAGAGGAAGATGGCCTTGAAATGGCTGTAATCTTCCTGCCTCAGCTACCCTGGTGCTGGGACAGTCCTGTGCCACGATGCCTGGCTGTAGGATGTTGTGTGTGGACAAGGATTCTCACCTTCCCCCTCCAACTTGTTTCCCCCTTATCTCCACCCAGAAGGCTGTGAAGTAAACACGTTTTGTTTTTTTTATGTGCATTGGTGTTTTCCTCCATGTATGTCAGTGTCATGTGTGCCAGACCCCCTGGAACTGGAGTTTCAGACAGCTGTGAGCTGCCATATTGGGAGGGTGGCTGGGAATTGAACCTGGGTCCTCTGGAAGAGCAGCCAGTGCTCTTAACCACTGAGCCATCTCTCTAGCCCCCATAAACAAGTTTATTGACAGTCTAAAGTTGGTGTTTTCATCTTTTAAAAAATACTTATCAGCCGTTGGTGGCACGTGTCTCTAATCCCAGCACTCTGGAGGCAGAGGCCGTCAGATTTCTGCGTTTGAAGCTAGCCTAGTACACAAAGTGAGTTCTGGGACAGCCAGGACTACACAGTGAGGCCCTGCCTCAAAACAAAACAAATTGAGACAGGGTCTCATGTGTATCAGGCTAGCCTTCAACTTGGCTGTGTAGCTCATAATAACCTTTACCTTCTGATCACCCTGTCTCTACCTCACAAGTGCTGGGATTACAGGTGTGCACCCCATGCCTGGTTTCTGAGGTACTGGGGATAGAACCCAGGGCTTCATACACGCCAGGCAAGCACACTGAGAACCAACTTCAACCCCACATTCTGCCCTTCTATAGAAGGAGCTCCTCCTACACCTCCACACACCTGTTCCTCCTCCATCCTAGGGCTCCCCATCTTTGCATGCTGTAATAGTTTTTACAAGAATTGAGCAGCATACTGTACCACCAGTTCCTTAGAACAAGCCACGCCCTCTCACCCTGAATCTGTAGCATATACTACGCATACATACTAAGCACATACTTAGCATATATTGAACAGGAGCAGAGAGGAGAGAGCAGTCTGTTGGATGGAGGTGGGGTGCTGTTTTGGCGTTTTACATCTTCCAAGTAATCCTCGAATTACTCGAGGTACTCTGATTGTTGTATGCCTGACGTTAGGAGAGAACCCCAGGCTGGCCAGAGCTCAGGGACTCCTGGGTAATGGCAGGCCGGGCTCCAAATCAGGACCATCTGACCTCATAGCCCCTGCTCTTTCAACTGCACTGCCCCGGGTTGAAGTGTTTCTTGATAAGATTCCCTCCCCAGCAATTGAAATTGTTTTGTGGAAGTATCCTTTGGATGACCACCAAGAGACTTGCAGTTGCTTCCGGTTGCCTCTTAGATTATCTTCTAGTTTAAGCTCTGAAGGCCACGCTTCCCCATGGGGTTGCCTCCCGGCTCTGCTTCCTGTCATCTCTCACTTGGCCATCCACTGTGGCCGAGGAAATGGGCCCTCTGCCTTCATGGGGCCTGTGCCCTGTGTCTGTTCACCACCAGGCTCTCAGGACCCAGCAAGGAAATGGGTCTCCATGTTTGTTGAATAAATAACCGAATGAAGATTGTGAGCCTTCTCCCCCACCAGCGATAGGTTAGCTCTGTCTCCCCAAACCCCTTTCCTCCTCTCCGTAAACCCCAGGCCACAGAAGCCAGTTAGGTGCTGGGTGAGTGGTTCTGTTCAGTGGTCCCTGCAGTACTGAGTGGCGCTTAGCCCTACTCAGGGACCTCTTGTTTGATCTTCCTTTCTCCTGCTCCATCCCTAGGATTTCTGCCTTTAATTCCCGGCATACGCCCAGTATAAGCTCACAGGTGGCACTGTGTCCCTTCCCGACTGGAGAGGTGACCGATCATCCTACAGAGTCCTGCTCAGATTTCTCATCAATGAAGTTCTGTTCAACAGACACTTGAAGTCCAGGCTGAGTGTCTTAAATAGCCCCTCAGGACCCCGTCCATGCTGCTCTGTAATGGGGATGCTGAGCAGCAGCTTGGAGGACAAGAGAGGAGGCTACAGCATTTGCTGCTTTCCCGCTTCAGGGCTGGCCACAGCCCTCCTCATGTCACAGTACTCTACAGACAAGTGCCTACGTTGCCCAGGGGCTGGACCGCAGGGCCATGCAGTATCCGTACTGGCGCACACCTCTGAAAACACCCCGTTTGTTGAGCTTCCCACAGATATTCCAAGTTTGTCCCAGAGGGGCCCGCCTGTTGCCTGCTCTGCTCTTGCCTGATTCGAACATTATGTGCGTCCAGTGGGCGAGATAGAGCTCTGCCTCTAAAGGAGCTCCTGGGAGGGGCTTCCCTGCCCGCATGGACATTACATTCTGTGATGGTGTTAAGGCATCGGTACATACAGCAGCCTTCAACCTGGAAGAACAAGGAGGACTTCCAGGGCGGGGGAGACTAGTCAGAGTTAGTCAAGTGACAGTGTTGAATGGCAATAACCCTCAATCCCAGCCAGAGCCACAGATGTGACAGTGAGTGGGCTGTACTGAGACCTGCCTGTAGTTTGTGGTTCATAGTGGTGATGGTGAGCTGGCGGAGGCGGGCCTGTGGGCTGCATGAGGGCTGCAGCTCTGACCGTTGTTGTCTGGCTTTATGCTCATGGCTGGCACACACCTGTGGGTCCCAGCACACCAGAGGTGGAGGCAGGAAGACCAGGAGTTCAAGGTCATCCTCAGTCACATAGGATATTCAAGGACAGCCTGGACCACAAGAGACCTTGTCCCAAAGAAAATAAGATGGGCTGGGCGGTGGTGGCACACGCCTTTAATCCCAGCACGAGAGGTAAAACTCAGATGGCCTCTGAGTTCAAGGCCAGCCTGATCTACAGAGCAAGGGGCTACATAGAGAAACCCTGTCTGGAAAAGCCAAGGGGGGAATTGGGGTAGGGATAGGTATGTAGCAGTTTGAGGATACTTGTCATTGTGGAGTCTGCCAGGCAGCCAAACGCTGAAGGCAGCAGAAGCTAGTGGAGACCTGAGTGTGTGTCGGGAGGCACTCAGTACGTCAGGAGAATTCGAGGGACAGCCCAGGAGTGGAGCTGGGACAGGACGGGCCTACTGGGGAAGTGTGGCCAGCTCAGTGAGTGACTGGGGGAGTGGACAGGTTGCCTCTGCTGCTCAGTAGTCCGTGGAGAGGTCTGGTCTGCCTGCTGTGTGACCTGGACCACGGAGCTGGCTGCCTGCTGGGACCCCGCCACTGAGAAGCACCCCCCCTTCAGGCTGTGGCCTCTAAATCAAGCACCCCATGTGCCTGCCCGTACTGCAGCCTTCAACTCAGGGCTGTCTGTGTCCCCGAGGTTGAATGGGCGGGTCTTCAAGAATAGTAGGAGGTGGGCCATGGAGACAGCTGGGTATGTCTGTAATCCCAGAACACAGGAGGCTGAGGCAGGAGGATTGAAATAAACTTGAGGCCAGCCTGGACCCTATCTCAAAACAAAAACAGGGGCTGGAGAGATGGCTCAGCAGTTAAGAGCACTGGCTGCTCTGCCAGAGGTCCTGAGTTCAATTCCCAGCAACCACATGGTGGCTCACAACCACCTGTAATAATAAATGCACATAATAAAAATAAATGAATCATTAAGAAAAAAAAAAAAGAGGAAGTGGGCAACCGCATCGGACACAGTGAAGCCTGCAGAGGGACAGAGAAGGGTTGTCCCTGGTCAGAGTGTTGGTGTCAGGGCAGCCTTCGGTAGTGTGGGAAGGGGGTGGGGTCAGGGATGGTCTCCACAGCTGTTTGAGATCGTGTAAGGAGCGTGGCTGAAAAGGGCAGGAAAGATGGGCTGTATGGAGAAGTCAGTAGAAGAGTTGGGGAAACATGAACTTCCTGTGGCTCTCATGAGGGGGTGCTGGGGGTAGCTCACTTTGTGAAGTACTTGCCTTTTAAGTATGGATCTGAATTTGATCCCCAGCACCCATGTTAAAAAGCCTGGCCTGATGGCACGTGCTTGTCATCACAGAGCTGGAGAATCAGACGAGGGGATCCCTGGGGCTCACTGGCCACAGTCTAGCCCTGTCATTGAGTTCCAGGTACCAGTGAGAAACCTTGTCTCAAAAAACAAAAACAAAAACAAGGTGAGCCAGGCTGTGGTGGCACATGCCTTTAATCCCAGCACTCTGGGAGGCGGAGGCAAGTGGATCTCCATGAGGCCAGCCTGGTCTACAGAGTTAGTTCCAGGACAGCCAGGGCTACAAGACAGAGAAATCCTGTCTTGAAAAACAAAAAAACCAAGATAAAAAAACCCCACAGTGGATAAATGTCATCTTGAAAATGACACCAGATGTTAACCTCTGGTCCCCTTCTAAGTATCACGCACACATAGACACACAGACACACACCACATACCACACAGACAGAGAGAGAGAGAGAGGGAGAGAGAGAGCGAGAGAGACTGACCTCCTGAGGGTCCCGTGGTAAGAGATTAAACACAGGAAGTGCTAGAAGTCCGCATGTTTAGTCAGGGAAGTCCCAGTGTAGCCTGTGTTTCATTCCCAGTGCTTTTTTTTTTTTTTTTTTTTGGCTTGATTTTTCAAGACAGAGTTTCTCTGTGTAGTCCTGGCTGTCCTGGAACTCACTCTGTAGACCAGGCTGGCCTTACAGAGATCCACCTGCGTCTGCCTCCTGAGTGCTGAGATCAAAGGCATGCACCATCCCCACCCCCACCCCCCACCCCTGCACAGTCCTATTACTTTTGGGTGAAATCTCCACTTGGTGAAACTGACCCTCTGGGAGGAAGTAGAACAAACTGCCTGATGGAGAGCCAAGGTGCTGGGTGGGGGTGGAGTGATGGAAACCCTGGGAGGGGCAGAATCAAGAGCTTGTCTGACGTAGACTGAGGGATGCTTTAGAAATATTTATTATTGCTGGGTGGTGGTGGTGCACACCATTAATCCCAGCACTCAGGAGGCAGAGGCAGGTGGATCTCTGTGAGTTCAAGGCCAGCCTGGGCTACAAAGTAAGTTCCAGGACAGCCAGGGCTACACAGGGAAGCCCTGTCTTGAAAAACAAAACAAAAAGCATCATCATCATCATCATCATCATCATCATCATCACCAGGGCTACACAGGGAAGCCCTGTCTTGAAAAACAAAACAAAAAGCATCATCATCATCATCATCATCATCATCATCATCATCACCAGGGCTACACAGGGAAGCCCTGTCTTGAAAAACAAAACAACAGAAAAATCATCATCATCATCATCTTCATCATCACCATCATCATCATCATCTTCATCATCACCACCATCATCATCACCATCATCATCATCATCGTGTGTGCGCACACACACACATGTGCCGTGATGCATGAGTGGAGAAGTCAGAGAACAACTTTTGAGATTCCGTTCTCCCCTCTCGCTGTGGGTTCTGGTGGTCACACTCAAGCCATGAGGCTTGCATGGCAAATCCTTTCACTGGCTGAGCCACTTTGTCAGCCAAGGAGGATGCTTTGGTGGGGACCGCGACACTGTCTGATGCCGCCCGTGACTCCGCATCACTGGTTCTCTCTCTTCCCTGGTGGTTCTGTGGCCTTTGAGACTCTAGTGCCACAGTCCGCAGCAGCACTGGCATGTTTGGTGGATGTCCCTTCATGTGGTCCCCGTAAGCATGTACTCCGCATCCTTCATTTCCCCCGGGGCTTACCAAGGCAGGTTCTGTCCACACCACTGGGTTTTGCCCATGTGCTGCGGACATCAGACTCGAAGTTCTGGACATGGGATAACCTGTAAAGATGCCGGGCTGAGATTTGGTGGGGCTGGACTGCTTAAGCACTCTGCAGTGTGGCCATCCTGAAGTGGAAGGAGGAAGCTGGAGGAAGGGAGATGATGGAGATGATGGAGATGCTGGAGATTGGTGGAGGAAGACCCAGCAGTGGGGGAGACTCGGGGAACATGAGAAAGTGGGAGGTGCTCTATGCCCTGAGCTGGGGAGGCAGGAGGACTGACAGGGGAGTCAGTTTTTGCTGAGTGTTTGCTGAGTGTGTCTGTAATCCCAGAACACGGGAGGCTGAGGCAGGAGGATTGAAATAAATCTGAAGCCAGCCTGGACTACACTGTAAACTCAAGACTAGCCTGGGCTGTGTAGCAAGACCCCATCTCAAAACAAACAAACAAACAAACAAAACAAAACAAACCGAGCTGGAGAGATGGTTCAGTGGTTAAGAGCACTGGCTGCTCTTCCAGAGGACCCCGGTTTGATTCTCAGCGCTCATACAGTGGCTCACAACCATTTGTAACTCCAGTTCTGGGGGAATACAATGGCCTCCTTCTGGCCGCCACAGGCATCAGGAATGCAAGCAGTCCACAGACATACATGCAGATGAAACACCCATACATGTTTAGGACAGAGATAATGTGTGTGGGAGGGGTTCAGGATGCTGAAGCTATAGAAGTGGAAGGGGAGATGGAAGAGATGAGGACCAGCTGCCAGAAGGGAGGGAGAAGTGGGTACAGGCAGGCCCCTGTGACTTCCCATCCTCTAGAGCGAGATTCTATCTAGCTGGGCTCTGTGACCATATATGGAACAGAACAGGCAGCCAGGAGCATCCTGGGTGTGAACTGCAGGGCAGAAGTCATGTTTCATCTCTCAGAGTTCAATGGCCAGGACAGAGTCATGCCTGGGTTGGCCTTGAACTCACTGTTATGTAGGAGGATGGTCTTGAACTGGTCCCCCTGTCCCTGCCTCTCTTGTGGTGATGTTCACACTATGTTTGGTTTTTGCGGTGCTGGAACTCTAACCCGGGGTTTTATGCGTGCTGAACAAGCACTCTGCCGCCTGAGCTACATCTCCAGCCAGGGTTTTCTGCCCCTGGGTGCCACACACGGGGTTACACCGAACTGCATGCCTAACTCAAAAGGGCAGGAAGCATGTCATTTGGTGTCTGGCACTTACCACGAATGCCAGTGCTTGCATGGCCTACTTGAATGCAGCTGTCTTATTTTTGTCCCCAGTGAGCTCCTCTAGGGCTGGCAGAGTGGGCATGCATCACTGACCCAACAGTGCCTACCAGCCTGGAAATGCTCCCTGGGGGGCATTGCTGCTTCTCTGGCCACTCTGCCCTCTTTGGTGTTCACACACACACACACACACACACACACACACACACACACACAATTACAGTGCAGACTATGACCGTCCACTGGTGCATACACGAGGTATCCACACACGCTGCTCCGGTCAGAGCTGTTCCTGAAAGCCTTTCCAGGCCCAGGGTGGGCCCTGCAGCCACAGTGTGTGGTACAACCAGAGTCAGCTCAGTAGTTTCCCTGGTGTCATTGGTCCTAGGTCTTTTTTTTTTTTTTTTTGTCTGATCTCTCTCTCCCTTTCTTCCTTAGACAGTGTCTAAAGAACTCATTATAGGTGCTGGAGAGGTGGCTCAGTGGCTAAGAGCATCACCTGCTCTTCCAGAGGTCCTGAGTTCAACTCCCAGCAACCACATGGTGGCTCACAACTATCTCTAGTGGAATCTGATGCCCTCTTCTGGCATAAAGTTGTACATGCAGATAGAGCATTCATCTACATAAATAAATAATAAAAATCTTAAAAAAAAAAACTCATTATATAGCCAAAGATGACCTTGATATTCCTGCTTCTTCTCCTGAATGCCAGGGCTACAGATGTGCATAACTACTCTGGAGTTACACAGTGCTGGGGAGCAAACCCGGGCTTCCTGTGTGCTCGTAAGTGCTCTACCAGCTGAGCTACAGCCCCACCTCACCTTGAACTCCTAATCCTCCTGCTTCACCTCCCTGGAAGTGCTGGAGTTATAGATGTGTGTCACCAATTCTTGGCTTCACTGCTCCTAATTAGTCCATGACAGATTTTGGCCCAGACTGCCCTTAAAACAGTTGCCTACCTTTGTCTGAGGTAAGGTAACGCAGACAGTGCATGCTGGAATCATCACCAAGTTTGACAGCTCTCCAGGACGGCTCCATGTCATTTCATGGAAACCAAGGCTCCAGTGTTAATTAGGCACCCAAAGGTTTCCCTGGAGGAGCAGCGTCTCCCCGGAAGACAGAGCCCCCGGGTCCTTTCCAGACCGAACTGCAGAGCTGGAGAGAGGAGTGTCATGCTTTCCCGGTCTCCTGGAGCGTGTGCCACAGTCCAGCTGGAGCACAGGGCCTGTCTCTTGGCTCCAACGAGGCCACCAAGGGCTTGAAACCTGGGATGGTTATGGGCACCCCGCCCCGCAGCATAGTTAATACTTGCAGAGCACACAAAGGTAACTTTAGGTGTGATATCAGGGGCTAGGAACCCCCCGACCTCCAGGCCTCCAGAGGCTCCCAAGGAAAACAACCGTGAAAGATGTCTGTTAACGTGACAGGCGATGGGAGATGGTGGTAACACACATCTCAGTGCACAGGGACCTGCGTGTGTGTGTGTGTGTGTGTGTGTGTGTGTGTGTGTGTGTGTCTCAGTCTCTACCCATTATTCTCCTGCTTCCACTACATGAGTGTTGGGATTACAAGGGTGCACCCCAGACCCCTCTTCAGCAGCCCCATTTAAAACAGGTTATTTTTTAAATTTACTTATTTATTTAGGCTTTTTGAGACAGGGTTTCTCTGTGTAGTCATGGCTGTCCTGGAACTCACTCTGTAGCCCAGGCTGGCCTCAAACTCACAGAGATCCACCTGTCTCTGCCTCCGAAGTGCAGGGATTAAAGGTGTGGGCCACCATTGCCCAATTTACTTAATTCCATTTTTTAACATAATTTTTTTATTGATTCTTTGGGAATTTCATATCATGCACCCCATCCCCACTCTTCCCAGTCCCTCCATATCCACCTTTCACCCTTGTAGCATTCCCCCAAAAGAAAAAAAAATTAACAAAACAAAAACTACTTCGCTCCTCCGTCTTTCCTGCCTCTCCCTCTTCATTTGTCTTAGTGACATTGGGAGCTGCCGTGTATCACGCAGTAGACCCTTTTGTTCAAACAGCTTTACTTGTAAATGTTCATTGTGTAATGAGTTGTTGGACTGGTTCAAGGCCTCTGGCTTCTGGTACACCATCGTCACTGGACCCTCACCAACCCTCTGGGATATCCTGCTATTGCCCTGAGCCTTGGAGATCCTGCAGCTACAGTCCCAAAGGACCAGACCCTTTATGTTCCACCAGGTCATAGATGTGGGCCTGGGTGATAGCTGAGTTGGTCAGGGCCAGCTCTCCCATGCCCATGCCTTTGGGGTCAGTTCAACCACGCCAGTGGTGAAGGGTGGGGCTGGGTCTCCAGCTGCAGCAGCTAGTGAGGAGCAGGGCCAGAGCTCAGCATATGGCCCTTGGATTTCAACATGCTTGGTTCACATGGTCCCTGATGGTCACGTGGCCCCAACAGTCAAATAGCCCTCGACACCAACATGGCTAAGGCCTGAGCATCTCTGTGGCCTTTGGTGGCGATGCGGGCCATGGATATCAACACAGACCCTGGCTCTGGTAGGATCATGGATACAGACATGGTCTTTAGCAGCAGCTCAGGCCTGTAAGTCACCATGGATGGCCCTTGGTGGCAGTACAGGCCACTCAGATCAGCACAGCCCTCAGGCAGCAACATGGCCCCAGGTGGTGGTCCAGTCCCCGGGCATCTGAAGGGCCTTCAGTGGCAACAGGAGCCACAGACACCAACACAGACCCCAGTCTTGGCAGTACCATGGACCCAGGCATAGCCCTCAACAGCTTGGGCTCAGACGACACCATGGCCCCAAGTGGCAGAGCAGGCCACCCAGATCTGCATGATCTCAGTGGCCACACAGCCCTCAGACACCAACACAGCCACAGATGATAGCCCAGACCCCGGGCATCTGTGTGGCCTTTGGTGGCAACATGGGCCATGGACATCACAGATACCGGTAGCTATGGGACTATGGACCAGACATGGTCCTTGGCAGCTACCTGAGTCCGGATGTCACCATGGCCCCGGGTGGCAGTGCAGGCCACCCATGGCAACCTGTGCCTCCCCCGCTTGGCTTCTCCAGTTCCATGTCTCTCCACGGCACACGAACGGCCCAGCTTCTGCTGCTCTCCCATTTCTCCACCACAGATTCGCTCTCTGTAATGGTGTCCACTCCGAGGTGCCAGACGGGCCTGTGGGTGTCTTCCACCCACCAGGGCCGAGCCGCACAGGGCTTACTTCATTCCTGTAGTTATAGGAAAGCTGTATGTAGGCATATAAAAAGCCCTGGACTGTGGCCCCCAAACTTTGAGTAGCAGGAATCCCTTAGGGAAAGGAGGGCCTGGTCTTAGATAAGATAGTCCTATCAACTTTGTCTGTGTCTGTCTTTATATGTCTTTGTGTGGATCTAGAGACGGGACACAGGGTCTTGCACAGTCTAGGCAAATTCTCTACCACTTCCAAGTCTTTATTTTTTAATGTAATTTTAATTTTTAAAAACAAGCTCTCCCTATATAGCTCTGGCTGGCCTAGAACTCACTGTGTAGACTAGTCTGACCTCCAGCTCACACAGAGAGATCTGCCTGCCTCTGCCTCCCGAGTGCTGGGAGTGCACCACCATGTTCCACTAAATCTTGTGGTTCGTTTGTTTATTTTATTTTATTTTATTTTATTTTGGAGACAGGGTCTCACGGTGTAGCTCTGGCTATTCTAGAACAGCTGTGTAGACCTGCCTCTGCTTCCTGACTGCAGAATTCCATGTCTGGCCTCTTGTCTCATTTTTTATTTTTGTTTTAAAAAAATGATTTATTTGTGCCATGCAGTGGTGGCACACACCTTTAGTCCCAGCACTCAGGAGGCAGAGGCAGTCAGATTTCTTTGAGTTTGAGGCCAGCCCGGTCTACAGAGTGAGTTCCAGGACAGCCAGGGGAACACAGAGAAACCCTGTCTTGAACTGCCCCCTCCCCCAAACCCCTCAATATATATATTGGCACACACACACACACACACACACACACACACACACACACACTGTTGTTTTGCCTGGATGTATGTCTGTGTGAAGGCATCAGATCCCCATGAACTGGAATTACAGACAGTTGTGAGCTGCCATGTGGGTGCTAGGAATTGAACCTGGGTCTTCTGGAAGAGCAGCCATTGCTTTTAACCACTGAGCCATCCCTGCAGCCCCTGCTTTGTTTTTAAAATTACTGTACTTATTCATTAGTGTGGGGCCGAGATGCATAGACCATGGCATGTGGGTGGAGGTCAAAGGACAGCCTGGAGGAATAGATTCCCTCTGTCACCATGTGGGTCCCGGAACTGAACTCAGGCCTTGACAGCAGGTACCTTGGTTTTTTGCGGCAGAATCTCACTTGGAGCTTAGGCTGGTTCAAAGGAGATCTTTTGCTCTGACTCCACAGTGCTGGGATTACAGGCCTGGGACACCACACCTGGCAGTATTTTAATTTAAAAAAAGTTATTTCTTATTTGAATGTGTATGTGTGAGTGCCTACATGCTACATGCGTGTCTGTGCAACATGTTCATGTCTGGTGCCCTTGGAGGCCTGAAGAAGGCCTCAGATTCCTTGGAATTGGAGCTATAGACAGCTTTGAGTTGCCATATGGGTGCTGGGAATTGAACTTGGGTCCTCTGCAAGAGCAGTAAGTGCTCTTAACTGCTGAGCCATCTCCCAGGCCCCTGAGTACTTTAATTTTTTAAGAAGGAGAATGTATTCCTATATTATTTATGACCTTACAACCAATTTTAAAAACTCAATGTTCACCGGGGGCTTGAGAGAAGGAAGAGGGCAGGATTCTGAAGCGAATGGTGTGGAGTGGAAGACTGCTTTTCTCCCCCACAAGCCTGTGTTCAAGACCCGACCTTGACAACCTCAGGCCAGTCCCTTATCTCTGAGCCCCTAGCCATTTGCTTTGAAGTAGAGATGGCAATGACGATCTCCAGGGTCCTGGTGACATGGCAGGCCAGAGCAAAGGTGGGCGTTTAATCTCTCACACCCATTGTTGCTCTTTCGGCTTTTACCCCCCAAATATCTGAGCTCTCTTTGAGTGACAGGTGAGTTAAGGGCCTTGAGACTATGTCTGGTTCCAGCCAAGGACTTCTGCAAGGAAGCTGGGCTGGGTAAGTCAGAGACCCTGTCGGCAGAGGCCAGGAGGGAGTGCTACTTACTTCAGTGTTAGACCCTGGGGCTCCCAGGCAGAACTGGGAAGCACAGGTCACTTGAAAAGGGGTGGGAAGAGCTGTGGGGAAATTCAGAAAGCTGGTGTAAGCTCTGTAGAAGAGGAAAGGGCCATCTGGGTTTTGCAGTTTCAGGACAGCCTGTCTTGAAACAAACAAAAAACCAAAAAAATCCCAGGACAGCAAAAAAACAACCAACCAAACAAAAAAGTACTAAGAATTAAAAAAAAAAATGCATGCACTTGGCTTACAGGAACATATATGATGATTGCGTTAGGTGAGGGTGAGGAACTGGGATAAAAGAGAAAAGAATGAACCAGTGGAGTGCCTGGAGGGAGGGGAGGGGAGGTCGAGCCGATAGACAAATTTCTGTGCACATCGCGCCCTCTGTTGGACATGAGGGCTCCCAGCAAGGTCTTGGAACTCAAGTGCAACCTTGGCACCTTGACTGCCCATAGCGGCTGTGTGGGCTGCCCCACCCCACCCCTGTTTTCCCAGTAGCCAGAGCAGGGTTGGGAGTCGGCTGGGAACAGGGCAGTCTGAGGTGACCTGGCCATCAGGACTGCCACTGCCTCTTGTTCAGAGTCGCGGAGGGTTCCACAGGTTGGCCTGATCCCCACAGTGGGCAGCTGGGCTCCGAGGGGACGGAACCTGGAGCTCAGATTCCACATCTCCACACGCAGCCCTCCATTCTGGCAGGAAACGAAACATCTGGATCTTCAAAGGAGAAAGGGAGAAAAAGGAAGAAGGCACCAGGGTGTGGATGTAACCCCGAGGATACCATGGATCCTGATACCAGACTATCAGGCCGACAGTGGACAAGTCTGTCATGCCTTAGTTTCCCTCCTTGGAACATAGGAGCACCTCATAGGGATGTTGTCAAAGTAATGCACTTCTGATGCTGCACACCTGGCAGAGTGCTATCCTAGCATGCATGAGGCCCTGGGTTAGACCCCACCACCACATAAACCCAGCACAGTGGTGAATACCTGGGATCTCAGCATTTAGGGAGTGACAGGAGATTCCGAGGTTCAAAGTCATCCTTGGCTATGCAGTGAGTTTGAAGCCAGCCTGGGCCATAGGAAATCCACTCTAAGAAAAATAAAAGATTGGGGCTGGAGAATTGGCTCAGCAGTTAAGAGCACTGGCTATTCTTCCAGAGGCCCTGGGTTCAGTTCTCAGCACCCATATGGCAGCTCACAACTGTCTGTAACTCCAGTTCCAAGGGATTCAACACCCTCACACAGACATTCATGCAGTCAAAACACCAATGAACATGAAATAAATAAAATAAAATGAATATTAGAAAAATAAAAGAAAGCCCCCTTTGAGAGGGAAGGCTATCTAGATGGGCAGTGGTGGCACATGCCTTTAATCCCCAGCTCTTGGGAGGCAGAGGTAGGCAGATCTCTGAGTTCACGGCCAGCCTGGTCTACAGAGCGACTTTCAGGACAGCCAGGGCTACACAGAGAAACCTTGAAAAACAAAATGAACAAACGGGGTAGGGGGTGGGGCCGTCAGTCTGTGAGTGTCACCGCCCTTTTGTTCCTCCAGAGGATGGGACCGTGGGTGCTGGAGAGGACAGTGGTTATAGGAGCTGTGGTCAGGAAGTCGTAGGCTGCTGGGGTTCCTGGCAAAGACTTGGGCAAAGGGTTGAGGATGGCTGGCTAGGAATGGACTCTGTCCACAGATCCAGGTGAGGCTGGGAGGTGGGTGGAATGCAGAAGGGTGAGGTCCACCCCACTCTTAGGGTGTGGTCTTGGGTTCTACAAGAAAGTAGCAAGCCAGAAGGAGTAAGCCAGTAAGCAGCATCCCTCCATGGCCCATGCATCAGCTCCTGCCTCCAGGTTCCTGACCTGCTTAAGTTCCTGCCCTGACTTCCTTCAGTGATGGACTGTGGTGTGAAAGTGTAAGCCAATAAACCTTTCTCTCCAATTTGCTTTTGGTCATGGTGTTTCATCACAGCAGTAGTAATCTTAAGTAAGATGCCTTTGGTCTAAATTCTGTCCCCTCACCTGTTACAGCCTTCTTTTCTTGTTCCCAACCACTTAGATTCTTGCAACAGAGTCTTCTTCTTCTTCTTCTTCTTCTTCTTTCTTCTTCTTCTTCTTCTTCTTCTTCTTCTTCTTCTTCTTCTTCTTCTTCTTCTTCTTCTTCTTCTTCTTCTTTCCCCGAGACAGGGTTTCTCTGTGTAGCTTTGCGCCTTTCCTCAAACTCACCTGGTAGCCCAGGCTGGCCTCGAACTCACAGAGATCACCTGGCTCTGCCTCCCGAGTGCTGGGATTAAAGGCGTGCGCCACCACCGCCCGGCAAGGCAGGATTTTAAGTGGACCCTGAAGCCTTGTTCATACTCTCAGCATCTCCTGATCTGGAATAATCTGGTTAAACCCTAGAGACACAGAAAGGGTCTGGAGGGCACAGTGATCGCCATAGCTCTTTCTTGGGGCAGCGGGCTGGGCGGGGCCAGGCTGGGTGGGATCCACAATCTAGTGAAGCCTCCTCGAGTGCTCAGAGGGAAATTGCTCAGCTTTTCACTGGGCCGGGATTGGACATCGGCTTCTTGTGCTTGCACAGCGCTGAGCCAACTCCCCAGCCCTCAGGGAACCTGAAAAATCAGTTTCCTACTGAAGAAGACTGTTGGGCTTGGCCCCAGCTGCCAAGCCTGAACTGAGTTTCATCATCTCACGTGGTAGAAGGGGAACACCATCTCCTGCAAGTTGTCCTCTGACCTCCACACGCCACACATGACTACTTAGTATTTTACTCATGCATTTGTGGTGCTTGGGATTAAACCCAGGGCCTCAAGTACTAGGCAGGCCCTGTATCACCAAACCATATCCCAGCCTCCTTTTTGCTATCTATCTATCTATCTATCTATCTATCTATCTATCTATCTTGAGACAGGGTCTCTACATAGCTCTGGCTGTCCTGTAGACCAAGCTGGCGTCAAACCCACAGAGATCTGCTTGCCTCTGCCTCCTGAGTGCTAGGGCTAAAGGTGTGCACCACCACACCTGGCATTTTTTGCTTTTCACTTTGAGACAGGGTTTTGGGTAAGTTTCCAGGCTGACCTTGAACTTATGATCTTCTTGTTTTAGCTTCCTAAGTAGTGGAATTACTACTTAGGCTACTGGCTAAAATTATGACCATTTGAATAACAATGTATTTAATTATATATATATATATATATATATATATATATATATATATATATATATATATATATATATAAAATAATGAGATAATCCTTAGGAAGACCTGCTAGCATTCTTCACTAACATTTTGGGCTGGAGACAGGTGAAGACAAGGTGAAGTCTAGCTCTGGGGGGTTGGATGTGTGTACCTGGATATTTGTGTGCACACACATGTAGGGAAGAAAATGGTGCCAGGCTGGGGAGAGTGCCAGGAGATGGCTGGATGGCTCAGTGAGCTAAGAACTTGCCCCCAACCACGAGGACCGGACCACATCAATGCTGAGTAGGTGTGGAGGTCGCTCCCACAGTTCCAGCCCTGAAAAGCAGAACCAGGGAGTCCCAGGAGCAACCTGGCTAGTTAAGCTAGCCAGATTTTTAAGCTCTGAGTTTAGTTTTGAGACCCTGCCTCAGTGAATAAGGGGGAAGCGATTGAGGAAGATTTCTCACATCAGCCTTGGGCACACACATGCACAGACAAGTGAATACGCACACACGCGTGCACACCACACACAAATAGAAAAGAAAATATCACTGAAGCTGGCGAGATGCTAGAGCTGGGGTGCTGCTCATCCTGCATATTTCCTGCCTGGGTCTGGAGGTCTCGCACTTCCCTGGACCCTGAAGTCTCCACGAGTCAGTTGGTTTTCTCTGTGATAATGAACTCTACCGTGGGCAGGTCCTCAGAGAAGCAGGGTCGGTGCGGCTTGTGCTCACAGCGGCGTGTGGAGGCTCACACAGGTGAACTCCACTTGTTCTAAACATCAAGAGCAGGGGTGAGGACGGGATCAGGAGGGAGGAAGCCCACCCTGGCCGAGCCTTTCTTGGGATGAGAGACTTTTCATGTGGCTTTCTCATCAGTTAATTCGTTCACGTCTCCGACACAGTAGATGGATTCTTAGCACCTTCACCTGACAGGTAAGAAAACAGGCCCAGGAACTCACAGAGGTTTGCTGGAGGTCACACAGCCATGGAGGAACCTGCATTTCATCTCTAGATCTGCCTGGCGGCAAGGCCGACGCTTTTGTTTCTCCAGGATGCCAGGGCATAAAAATAAGAACGTTTAAAACAATGTGAGCTCCGTTTCCTTGACAGCACGGCATCCGCAGACTTGTTTATGGTTTATTCTGCTTCCCTCAAATGATGGCTGAGTGTGAGCTCCTGCAGCCCTGCCTTTAACTCTCTCTCTCTGTCTCTCTGTCTCTGTCTCTGTCTCTCTCTCCTGAAGAGATGGCTCAGAGGCGAAGCGCGCTGGTTGCTTTTGCAGAGGACCAAAAGTGGAGTCTTACAGCATCGTCTTCTGGCCTCCACCGGCACTAGGCACAAGGTACACACACATACATGTAGGCAAAACACTGACGTACACGCAAACATGTATTTTTAAAAACACTTGTAAAATCCACACAAAACATGTCGCTTAATTATTTTCAAAATGCTTAATTATTTCCAGTCATAGTTAGTACATTTGTGGTGGTTTGTGGATGTCACTGCCGCACCGTTCCAGTGTGGACATCACGGCTGCGCCCTTCCAGGGCTCACGAGGCAGTCAGCTTCCACCCCCTCCCCAGTGCTCCACTCCCAGCAGTCCCCAGTCTCCCTTCTGTCTCTGTGGATTTCCTCTTCTGGGATTTCATGTAAAGGGAACCAGAAGGCACATGGCTTTTTGTGTCCAGATCCTCCCTCCCCCCCTCTCCCACCCCCCCTCTCCCACCCCTTTCCTTTAATTTCTCCCCCCCTCTTCTTCTTTTGTAGATGAGGCTGGACTAGGACTCACAGAGACCTGCCTCTGCCTCCCAAGTTCTGGGATTAAAGGTGTGCACCACTACACCCGGCTCCATTTTCTTAAATTTAGTTTTTATTATAACGATCCTAGTCATTATGAAATGGTATCTCACTCTGTGTGTGTGTGTGTTTAGATTTGTTTTATTTTTAGTTATGTATCTGTGTGTGGGTAAATGCACATGTGTGCAGGTGCCCTGGGAAGCCAGAAGAGGGAGTCAAGTCCTTTAGAGCTGGAGTTACCGGCAGTTGTGAGCGACCGGCAGTTGTGAGCGACCTGATGTAAGTGCTGGGAATCAGAACTCTGGTCCTTTGCAAGAAGCAGTACATACTTTTAACCACTGGGCCATTTCTCTTGCCCCTCATCATAGCTTTATTTTATATTTATTAATTTACTTATTTATTTTTGAGAAAGAGTCTCACCATTTTAGCCCTGGCTGGCCTGGAACTCAATATGTAGACTAGACAGGACTTGAACTCAAAGATCCACTTGCCTTTGCCTCCCAAGTACTAAGATTAAAGGCTTGCGTCACCATGCCCAGCCCCCTCACTGTGGTTTTAATTTGCATCTGCTGAGGACTACTCCTCCATCATCTTTGCCCTTATGCAAAGCAGGTCCCCCACTCATGCCTCAGTTTCCTCCTCTCTAAATTGGTGCTACACAGGACCGTGGGAGACTTAAATGAGTAGATCCTGGGAAGGATTTAGCATCACATCCATCGGACACACAGCAGGGCTCCCAAGACAAGTTTAATGGCCCTAGCTCTTGTGAGGTCCTGCTGGAGGCTGGCAGCGCCTGCTGGAGGCTGGTCCTGGCTCTGACCAGCGAGCGTCCAGCAGCCTAAGTTAGAGGAGCTCCTCTTTGCTCGGCGAACCGTCCTCTTCCAGGAGCACGCGGGATGCCACAGGGAGCGTCTGCATTCAGACATCGGGCTGACATTTAGGAGGGCAGTAGACCTCCCCAACCTCCCTTCCGTTTCTATCCACGCTCCTCCTCTGCCTTCCTCCCGAGAGCTCTTCAGACTACTCAGCTACTGCCGCGTAGTGGGCAGTCTTGGAAGTGCATCCTTCCCAGGCTGGGCTGCAGGAAGTCGCCTGAGGTCCCTTCCCTTCTGCCTTGCTTGGAGTGGGGACAGCCCTGAGACATAGCTTACACCCTAAGGTCGCCACGGGATCTGCAACTGCACCCTGACGGCCTCTCCCTTCCAGATTTTCCCAGGAGCACCCCCAAGATCACAAAGCCAAGCATGCTCAGTTCAGAGTCTGCTTCTCGGGATCTGGCACAAGACGAAGAGCACCCACTGTGTGTCGCACTTTGTGCAAAACGCTGAGACAGACAGAAGGACGAGTTGCCATTCCTTCTGCATCGGGCCTCGGCTGGGCTGATCCAAAGCAGCCCTAGTACCAGTAGGCTGCGTTGCCCTCACTGTGCGCAGGCGCAAGGCTGTATGTACACTTGCGGTACATGACTTTCTTTGAACCACGAAACAGCCCTTTAACAGAAAACTAAAGCCCCTCGAGGTCAATATTTTGTTGAGGGTTGCACGGCCTGGAGGTGGAGGCACCCACCAGTGCTCCTTTATAACGCCTCCTCGAGGTAGAGGGCCACACACAGATGCACCAGCCGAGGCATGCAGCAGAGGAGAGGGTTGCTCTCCCGGCCACTACGGGACTGGTAGACGGGGCTCTCACCGGTGCTGTGTCGTTGGTCTTGGCAAATTCCCGTGAATGACTGAAGAGGAAAAGCGGGCCTGGAGAGAGGGCTCAGTAGTTAAGACGGCTCGATGCCCCCCCAGTTTGGTTCCCAACCTCCGTGTCAGGACTCACAACTGCCTGTAATTTCAGCTCCAGGGGACCTAACACCCTCTTCCGGCCTCCGGGGGCACCTCCACCCCCCTGCCTCCCGAAAGAGGGGAGGGCAGGCTGCCGGATGTCAAAAAGGGCAGGCCCCTGTTAGAAGACGGCCTCGAAGGTTTCATAATGAAACCCCACCCTCACCTTGTCTGCCCCCGCCGCTGAGCTCCCCTGGGCAGACAAGGTGAGGGTGTCCCAGGCTGTCCTGGGGGCACCACCACTACCCCTTGGGGCAGAGACCCTCCACTGCATTGTCAGTCAGACTCTAGGGATCCAAAGTACCACGTCAGGCTGCATGTACGTCGGGGTGATTAGTGCACTGAACGCAGCCTGCCGGAAACTTCTAGACAGCTCTGTGCTCCCCAAGCTGAGCGACTGTGGGGAAGTTGTGTATCCTCTCTGCTTTAGGGGGACCATCTGCTGAATGGGGAACGCGATGTCACTGGCCTCAGGACTTAAGAACTGGCCTCAGGACTTGAGAACTAGGTGAGACACTATTCAGAGCAGACAGAATGGCTAAAGTCTCGTTTGGTTGAAAGACTTAAGTTCAAGTCCCAGGACCTACATGATGGAAGAGAGAACTAACTTCCAAAATGTAATGATGTTAAACAAAAAAAGAAAAAGAAGGTTCCTGTCGCCCTCTGTCCCAGCCCTCCCTTCCTGGCTGCATCTGTCCCACACAGGGCCCCTTGTGTTTCCTGACTCGAGCCTTGTGCAACAGGACCCTAGAGGGACCGAAGGGGGGGTGGTCTCAGTGAAACCACCCCGGACAGTAAATGAGGACACTGTGCACCAGCCTGTGGGCTCTGTGGAGGCGGGGTGGTGCTGGCCTGATGCCCTACACCTGTGCGGACCGCAGCTCCAGGCTTCCTGCCGTGTGTGACCTTGGCAGGTCCGTCCCCTGGTCCTGGTGACTTTTATGGGCTCTCAGTAAACAAATGGTGCCTTATTTGATCCTCAGCTCACCTGGTGCTTGGAGTCCTGGTGGAGGCAGAGTCCTGGTGGAGGAGGCAGCTGTGAGGAGCCAGGAGCTGGTGTGGGAGGCTGGGGCAGAGGCCTTCTCTGAGGAGCGTGGCTGGGGGCATTTCCTGTTTTGGGCAGGTGCTGTTGTTTGAGAAGCCAGGGCCACGTGCAGGGTGAGGCCCGGAACAAGGGCCACACCTACTGGAAGCCTGTTCCAACCCTGAGCCTCTTGGGTCGGGTGACAGGGCTTAGGTGTCAGGCACCTGGGGCCAGGGCTTCAAGGGCCCTTCTGAAAAGAAGCAGGAAGCTTTGACAAGGGGTTGGGGACCTCCCCTCAGACGGGGGGTGGGGTGGGGTGGGGGTGTCTGTTCTGAGGCTAATCTGCTCTCCCCACCCAGCCCCTGGCTCTAGATTATTTTAAAGTGTTTCTGAGACAGTTTAGTATTCCTCAGATATTTCCGAGTTTTATCTATAGTAAGGCCTCATCTGAAAGGGGAAAAAAGATCACCTTAACTACAGGAGCTTGTGACAGGGGGGAGCTCACCTCCCGTTTCCCCCAGCATTTGCTCTCGGGGTCGAGGTTCTTCCTTTTCCATTTCGGGCCATAAGAGGGGCTCTGAAATGGGTAGTTCCACTGTGTGATGGGTTGGCTTTGCCCAAGATGGTCTCCTCTCGCCCAGCCTGTGGAGGGGCCGAGGGAGAGGTGACTTCTGTGGGCAGCTTGGGACATGCCCCTTGTGACTAGCTCAGGTGCAGTATTGAAGCTGACTCGGGTGACGGCACCTCCCACTCCTCTAGCTCTGTTTCTTCTGTATATACACAGACAGACAGACAGACACACACACACACACACACACACACACACACACACACACACACACACACACACACACACACACCTAGGGCGGGGTGCATTCCTGGATGGGATGTCTTTCTCCATCACCCTCCACCTTTTTTTTTTCTTTTTGGTATGAGTGCTCTGTCTGCATGTATGCCTGCCTGCCTGCCTGCCTGCCAGAAGAGGGCATCGGATCCCATTACAGATGGCTGTGAGCCACCGTGTGGTTGCTGGGAATTGAACTCAGGACCTCTGGAAGAGCAGTCAGTGCTCTTAACCTCTGAGCCATCTCTCCAGCCTTTTTTTTTTTTTTTTTTTAAGACAAGTCTGTCACTGAACCTGGAACTTGCCAGACTGGCCAGCAAGCCCCTCGATCCTCTATCTGTCTCCTCTGTGCTAGGACTACAGGCTCTGCTGATTTTTAATAGTTTTTTTAGATGTGTGTGTGTGTGTGTGTGTGTGTGTGTGTGTGTGTGTGTGTGTACAGGTGTCATGGAGACCAGAAGAGGGTATCACATCCTCTAGAGCTGGAGTTACAGGAAGTTATGAGCACCTGACATGGGTGCTGGGAACTGAACTTCGGTCCTCTGTGTTCCTAACAACTGAGCCATCTCCCCAGGCCCTGGGCCTGGTTTTTCTGTCAGTGCTAAGGATCTGAATTCAGCTCTTCAGGCTGCTGAGCCTTCTCCCCACCCCCATCTGCGCTCCTTCACACAGCCGAGACCTTTCTGTTCATGTGCATCCTGCAAGTGGGCCTGGCTATGTTCCAAACATCTGTCATTATCTTTTTCGTTTGTTTCTTTGTTTGTTTGAGACAGAATTTCCCTGTGTAGTTTTGGTGCCTCTCTTGGATCTTGCTCTGTAGACCAGGCTGGCCTCGAACTCACAGAGATCCTCCTGTCTCTGCCTCCGGAGTGCTGGGATTAAAGGCGTGCGCCACCGCCGCCGCCGCCGCCGCCGCCGCCGCCACCACCACCACCCCCTGGCCCTATTATTATCTTTTATACTTTGGTAAATGCCACTGTTACATATCCACCCCACCCTATAGCTTCAAGTTGCTGCCTGTACCCCAGGACGGGTACCCCATTTTCCTCACCCATACCCCACCTGGATAAGCTGCTTCTGAATGCCCCAGCAATGAAAATCACAATGAAATTGTTGGATTACGGGACCCTTGGGTACTTAGTCTAAGGAGGACTGACACAGGGCCAGAGTGGTAGCCCAGCCTCCCCTGCCTCCCGCAGCCCTATGTCCCCAGTCGCCACCAAAGCCGAGCTTCACTCAGTTGTCTTACCAGAGGTAAAGTGGTGTTTGGTGGCTTTCAGGAGTCAGCAATCCCCCCCCCCCCGCCCCCCCTTCTTCTTTTAGCTGAGTCTCACTCTGTAGTCTAGGCTGGCCCAGAATTTGCTATGTAGTCCAGGCTGGCCTCAAACCCATGACAATTCTCCTGCCTTAGCTAAGTGTTGGGATCGTACACGTGAGCGATGCCGCTGGCTGGCATTCCTCCCGGGGTTTATTATTAGCTTTGGAGTCTTGTCTCCTTTATTCGCCGTCTGTCCCTCGTCTTCACTTTTGGGACAGGATCTCTGTCCTCTTGTTACTCTGCAGAGCCTCCTTAGTCGTCCAGTCTAGACATTCCCCTGGATTCATTTCGACCCTTCGAGCGTCCACCATCATTCCGTCGTCTTCAGGCCTTTGAAATCTGACTCCTCTCCCTCCCACAGCCTCCGCAGGAGTGGACTGCTCCTGCTCCGAGAGGCCCTTCTCACTGTCTCTGCCCTTTTGCTAAATGCCAGGTGTGAGGGACAAGGTACAGCCTGCACCAGGAACCTGCTCTTGACGTGGACCCAGGCCCAGGGGAGGGACAGGGCGGGGTGGCATGACAGTGCTTGGTGTCCTGGCTCTTTGCTTGGGGGGTCCCTTGCCTAGCAAGGTCAGACTGCCTCCTACATACTCATGTTAGGCTGGACCATTATGTCAGCTTTGGGGTCTACAACTTGATGAAGACTCTGTTTCTAGCTGCAAAAGCTCCAAGTGGGTCTTTACTATGGGTAGAGCTCATTTGTTTTGACCAGGGCTCAGCTAGGCCATATAGCAGGATTTGCTGGCCAGGGTGGGATTCCCCAGGGAGGAGTCTTCTGTATCAAACACCAGAGTTCCCCAGGCCTTGATAAGGACTTAGTGGGAACCCGGGGTGGAAATGGGGCCTGAGTTCTCCCCCGTCATGTCTGGAGCTGTGGCTTCTAGGCCTTTGTCCTCCTAGGCTTCAGGAGGCTTTGCCCGGTCCTCTGTTTCTGAACGGGACAGACTGCCTGGCAGATGCCACGAGAGATGGTGTGTTCAGCAGACCACCCCCTCTTCACTCCGAGTGACCTTGAGGGAGTCTCTTCTCTCTGGGACCTCACCGCCTCTTCCGAACACTGGTCTTGGCCTGGAGGGATCTGCAAGGCCCTCTGGAAGCCTCTGGAAAGATGCCAGGATAGTAGTAGAGGGTCTTCACCCTGCCACACCACACAAGGATGGAAGTGACTAGGACCAGGGCTTCCAGGGTCCCTATTCCAGGCTCTCTGTGGTCTCTCAGAAGAGCAAACTTTCCTCACATCCCCCTGTGGTTAGCTTTGACTCGCTAGGCATGAACACTTTCCACCCAGGACCTCCCCATTTTTCCCACTTGTAATTGACACTGGATGTGTGTCAGGGTGTGGCCCGGGGAGCGCCAGCCACCAAGTCACCTCACCCAGTCACCCGGCTCCAAAGCAGCAGAGCAGAGATCTGAACTCACACAGCTCCTGCTTGCTGGCGTCCTCATGATCTCTTCCCCTTTGGGGACCCCCAGCATCGTTTGGATAGGCCTTCTCCACAACGTCTCTAACCCAAACCACAAGCCGGCACCGACCCTCCACTTTGCTTGCCCACCCAGCCCCTTCCCTGTCCTGCTGGTCCCTACAGAACTTCCGTTTCCCTCCATCTTTCTGCAGCGTTCCCAGAGTCCCTGGGGTGTGAGCAGTGGCTGCTGCTACGCAGAGGCAGCAGTGATGGTCCGCTGCGGGCCCTACCCTGCAGTGTGCTGACCTCTGAGGCAGCCCGTACCTGAGCAGGGCATCCTCTAGGGCCCAGAAGCCTGGAGGACGGGGCCTTGGCCGCTGGCCCGGCACATGCCTGTCATGGCCAGCCTGAAGGCGATGTGTCTGCCCGGCTGGAAACGTCTACGTTATCAGAAAGGAGTGAAGGGGCTGGGACTCTCTTAGTTCCTGGGACGTGCAGAGACTCATGCTCTGGAGTGTCTGCACGTGCCTCTGTGTGTGTGTCTGTCTGCACGTGCGGCTGTGTGGTGCAGGTCATTGTGATCCTGTCCCAGAGGAGGGGTGGGAGGCCTGCAGCCCCTCCGCTACTCAGTTCCTCATTCTAGCACTGGATGGGGTTCTCCTGCACACGGCCTCAGCCACTTCTCATGCTGGACCTGCTTCCTCTGCTGGAGGATGATACAGGCTGGCTCCCTGTGTGGGGGTCCCAGGTGGGGATGTTCTGGGGACGCCTGGCCAAGCCAGCCTGAGACCTTAGGCCAGGTTGTACCCCGGCAATAGACACAGATAATAATGGGGGAAGCAAGAGCCTTTTTTCTTCAGTTGTGGAGCCTTTGGGGAGCTGGGGAGCACCCTCATCGAAGTCCCTGCCCTGCTCTGTCCTGTTTCATCTCCTGGGTGTTACATTCCACAGTGGAAAGCGATCCTTGCCAGGATTACAGACAGGGCTGCCCTGGGCTGCCCTGGGAATGCAGGGGCCAGCCTTTCTCACATGGCTTTCCTCGGGCCAAAGGCATGGCCAGGGGTGATACTGGTGTACCCCAGCCTGAGAGAGCATCAGGACATCTGGGGTGGGGGCTGGACAGTCTGTCACCCTTTTTCCATGGGTTTGGAACTTTGGAGAGGGAGGGACTGCATGCTGGTGTCCCTAATGGGCTCTTTCAGGGGATGGCTGGGGCTAAGCCGTTGGATCTCTGCATGCCTGGCCTCCTCTGCCCCTTCACTTCTGCTCTGCCCCCCTCCCTCAGGCTGAGGCCCCCATCCACACTAAGCCAAGGATTTCCGCAGGCTGAGCCAACCGCCTGACCCTAATTATGGCGCCTTCATCCTGTTGGGGTTAAGCTCCTTGTGGCCTTCCCTCCCCCGCTCCAGAGGCTAGGCCTAAGGTCAGAGACTAAGGAAGCTCAAGCCTGCCATGGTACCTCTAGAAAGGGCTGGCTGGTGTCCCCCTGGGGCCCCTGGAGAGGAGGAGACCCCTTATCCTATGGGTCTGGGCCAACAGGTTAAATGGTTCTCTGGAGAGGCCTAGCCTAGGGACAGGGAGATGCTCTGGGGGCACTGTCATCTGAAGAACAGTGCTCTGAGGACAGCTGTACTGAAAATCATCGAGAAAGATTCGGAACGCTAACCCTGCCTCAGCCCTACCTGTGTTGACCTTCATTTCTCTATCAGTCAGGACTGGGCAAGCAGGGCTGGTCAGAAGCCCTGCGCACGGTGGCCACAGCCAGCCAGCTTGAGAATCATCCTGTGGCACAGAGAGAGGCCCAGGGAACGGCAGACTCGTAATGCAGGTCACCCCACGAGCTGGGACTTGACGTTTGTAAGGCTGGGGAAGGTCACTTCCTCTAGCCCTCCTCTGTCTCCTGAGACTTCTTGTCTGGTGCCCTGTTTGTTGGGGGTCGACTCATTTCATACTACGTGACTCTCTCTGTGCCCCGCATTCCCCCTTTGTGATACCAATGAGTCGGTAAGAAGAAGTGAGCATGGGGGAGGTTAACTAGTTCTGCTTCTTGTCTGGGATGGGGACTATAACAGCAAGGGCAGTAGTGCAGAAGCTTCCAGACCATGCCCCTATGGGAAGGAGCTGGGGTTTGGAGGCAGGGAGAGAGGGTGGCCGCTCTGCGGAGGCTCCTGGCTGACTTGACTTGCCAGAGGGCCCTGCAGTTATAGGAATGACCACTAGGTGTCAGCCTCAGCTCATACTTGAAGTGTGGCTGTGCGGCAAGAGGCTCATGGTTGGAGCTCTCCCTCTAGGGAGCTGATGGGTTGAGAGCAGTGGTGTAGTCTGCTGGGCCGGGCAGGCAGTTGCTGCAGGAAGATGTCTGCAGTGACTCACGTTCCCAGGACCCAGATGACCTGGCTCAGAGCCTCGGTTTCACTCCAGGTTATGATGTTGAACAGTTTGCAGTGTCCCTGGATAAACACAGGTTTGTTATGCGGCACCTGCTGCACGGCAAGACTCTTACAGGATGACCCCTCACCCCCGTGTGCCAGATCCTGTACACACAGGAGGTCAGCCAGTATCCACGACACTGCTGGGCAATAGGTAGGGTGGTTAGTCCCACATCACAAGTGAGAAAACCAAGGCTCGTACCTGCCACCCGCTTATAAGAGGACTGAGTCCTCTCTGGAGCCACATTCTTTCCCCCACAAGAGGTGGATTTCTGGAATTTTCTAGGAGGCCAAGCTGAGGCAGGCTTCCTGCAAGGTTGGGAGTGACAGATATGGTAGGTGACATCCCTTATAGCTATGCTCTTGGAATACCCATAATGAGCCCAGCAAATGGAAGAGGGGGGTTGTGCTTCTTGGAGTGGGTTTGGGGGTGCCAGGTGTCATACACCGGCAGGCTGTAGACACAGGGCCTGTGGGAGACTCTCCTGCCCAGGCTCTCCTTTGAGTAATGTCTCCACCTCAGGGTCATTTCAGTTTCTTCACCTTTCACTTCCACAGGTGGACTTTGTTCCTCTGGACTCTGTCCCTGACACTCGCTCCTTTCCAGGCCATATATGACGATGGACTAGACAAGCCACCCCCACATCACCTCACCTGAAGTTTAGACCAATGATGTCTCAAGGCGTTTTTGAGTTTGTGTCCTAGCAATTAAAAAAAAAAAGTTTCATGCACACTTGAAACAAGTTTTTCGTTTGATTTTTGAGACAGGTTTCCTCTGTGTAGCCCTGGTTGTCCTGGAACTTGCTCTGTAGACCAGGCTAGCCTCAAACTGAGAGATTTGCCTGCCTCTGACTCCTGAGTGCTGGGATGAAAGGTGTGTGCCACCATGCCCAGTAACTTAAGTAATTTTACATTGCTTTTTTTGGTAATACACTTATGCTAAATTAAAATAGAGACGAGATGCAGTATTAGAAAACACATAGGTGTTCTAGCACTTCCTTCCAGCATGCCTGTACCATGCATACATACACCCTCTACTGGAAACCTAAATGTGGCAGAATCTGGGAGGCAGAGGCAGTTCGGCCCCCACTGGGGATGGCTGTCTTGCCCACCTTTTGAGAAACCTCAGGTGCCACAGGTGGGAAGTGTGAGCAGAATTGCGTCTTGGGGTGGGGGGGTGGGAGTGAGGGGTGGGAGTGAGCTGGGACAGAGATGATCTGGACAAGGGCTGGCTTTTCGTTTACATTCCGAATGCTGGACATGTGATCTCCTTTCTGTTGTAGTAGGTGATACAGAACCAGGACACTGTCTCCTACACCAAATCAGAGTTCATGTACTTCAGACAGTCCTATTCACTTTCAATGGTAAGCATACCCCTTCCCCACACATTGGGAGTACCCTCCAGACTACATACGTGAAGGACCAGGACAGAGACCAGCTCTGATGGAGTCTAGGATTACCATCCCCGAGTCTCATTTCCTTCCTGGGTACGAGGTCCCTGAGTCCCTACTGCCTGGGCAAGTCCTTCTGCAAGAGCCAGCCCTTGGGGATTTCTAAAAGGGATTGCAGGAAAGAAGGGGCAGAAGGTCACATGTGAGGTACATATGCCCCGCCCCCCCCTTGGACCCACTTCCTCGGGACAAGACTCTTTCCCCCAACCCTGGACAAAATGGCTTGTGAAGGATTTGTCTGCCATCAAGCGTGGCTGCCAGGGTGGTGGCCACGATGACTGGCCCAGTTGTGGGTGTCTTTGTGCGTTGTGACTGGGTGTCTGTGTCTGGAGTCACTAAGCGCTTGTTCTGTGGGGGTAAGGGGTGTGGGGGTGGGGGCACAGCCTGTAGCAGGGAGGTACGTGAGGCTGGGCACGAACAGCCTCACCCACCAGCTCTACTCTTGCCAGGTACGACCAGCTGCTTCGGACCAATGCCTACCGCCTCCTCCCTTCCCTGGGCACGGCCAGGCCGGGGGGCAAATGACTTGGCGGGCACCTCCCTCGCTTGGACCCACTGTGGGCAGAGCCAGCTCACCTGGGGCGCAGGCAGGGTTCCTTGCTGGCGGGGTGCTTTGCCAACCGCCCCCTTTCCTCGGACTCCCAGTGGGTAGGATGGGGAGGGGGCACTGGCCAAGAGACAGGCCCCTCTTCTGTCCCAGTCTGTAGATGGGTCGAACTGGGCACAGGATGCTTGATGGATAGAGAGGACAGTTCTCTGTTGAGGGCCCAGGAAATGATTTCCATGCAAATGAGATGCAAACTCCTTAATGAGTTTGCAATTAGGAGTCCAAGCCTGCCAGGCCCGGGCAATGCCTTTGGGTTTTATGAATGGGCCCGGGCCGGGAGGGGGAGGCGGCGCGCCGGTCCGCCCCCACAGCTCCCTGTCTCCGCGCCCGCGACATGCCGCGCCGCACGTTGCTGCCTCTCGGCCCGCCGCAACTTGGCCGCCCGCCAGCGGGTCAGCTGCTCCGGACGGCGCGGGAGGCTGTCGGCCAGAGTCCCCGCCACGCTGCCTGCCGGCGTCGCGTTGGGGCCGAGGACACGCCCCCGGGGGCCCGGTTGGGGCGCTGTCCTCCGGCGCCCCTTTCCCCGTTATGGGAATGGCTTCTTGCAGTTGGACCAGCAAAGTTAGCCTTTGGGATGGGAGAGCACTGGCTCCTGACTTGCAGGGCTGTGCCCGTGTGACCTTGGGAGGGTGCAAGCCAAGGTGACCAGAGAGGGACCGGTTCCCATCTTAGAGTCCCTGCATCTCCCTGGCTTCCTTTGGGTCTCTCCTGCCTTACCCTCCAAGGTGATTTCTCCCTCCACCCCAGGGCACCTGCTTTTCTGTGTGTACCAAGTTGCCCCAGTCTGCTCTGGGTCTGGCTCTGATCTGGGACTGAAGAGAGAGGCCTCTTAAGTGGGTGCACGTGCAGAGGTCAGCCAAGGCCCCCAAAAGAGACTCAGCGGATTGCCAGTATAGAGCCCTCTTTCCCCAAAGCTCCCTCCCCTCCCCCGCTGCTTTCTGAGTACATTAACTAATTACCTCCAATGAAAGCGCCTAGCTCTCGGCTCCTCCTGGGCTTCAACCCCGCCCCTGGGAGTCTTCCCAGGCGGGCTGGGCATGGAAGGGGACCTGGCCACTTAGGTGGGGGATCAGTGAATCGGTTAAGTGAGGCGGGGAGGATACCACAAAGGAAGCCCAGGGGGTCATGCGCTTCCTGGGGAGTGGTACAGGCAGCCTGGCCCTCTGGCTTTGTCAGGCTGTGGACTGGAAGTCTGGCCTGGGCCTCGGGCCCTAATGGGCCTGTGAAGGTCCTTAGCAGAGGCTGCCTCCGGAGGTGAGACCTGGGTGAAGGGTCTGAGGACCAAGAAGCAACTGTTAGGGCATTATCCAGAAGCCGCCGGTCCTTGGGGACACTCAGGCACTCAGGGTCAGCCGATTCCAAATGTCCCTCCTCTCTCTAACCTTGTTCCCTCCACCCCTTCTAAGTTCTCTTCTGCCCCACCCCTCAGTGGCCTCAGCACTAGCCCAGCCCAGTCCATCCCAGGCCCCGCCCTGACCCCACGTGTGGTACGTGAGGAGAAGTATACCTGGCATTGGAGGTAGGACGGTGGCTTGTGACCCAAGTCTCACCTCTGGACAAGCTGGCCTGTCTTGGTCAGGCAAGCTCATGCCAGGCTGTGACTCAGGGCCTAATTCTACCTTGAGTCCTGCCATAGCAGGGGTCTGGGCCCGGATCTCTTGCCTGTTTGTGAAGTGGGGGTGAGGTGGCTACTGCCAGCGGCAGGCTTCTGTCTTGGGGTGCCCTCTCTTTAAGCTCCTAGGTTCAGGGTATCAGTCATGGCCTTCCAGCATGTTGCCCTGGTAGGAGGAAGGCCTCTGGCAGGCACAAGGGTTTCAGGGACAGAGGGCAAGTGACCTAGCTATTCAGGGCAGGAAGTGCCATTTCTGGGGTGTCAGAAGCCCTGTTTGCCAGCTTGCTTACCCCCTAGGCCCAAGTAAAGCTGGTCACGACCGTCTCACTTCTAGGGATGCATCCTAATGTATGCCTGGGTGGCTGATAGGGGAGCTTAAAAGTTTTCACTTCTTTCTCTGCCCGGTGTCCCCTTCCCCAGACTTCCCCAAGTACGTCTGCAGGACTTTGTTGTTCCCTGCACTTTGCACTGGCCAGCAGAGGGCGCTGCCCAAGGACCGAGGCCACTAGGGACACGGGCGAGAATCCTTGTGTTCGGCTAGTGAGCCCAGTCTCTTTCTCTCCTCTCTCTCTGTGTGTGTGTGTGTGTGTGTGTGTGTGTGTGTGTGTGTGTGTGTGAGAGGAGAGAGAGAGAGAGAGAGAGAGAGAGAGAGAGAGAGAGAGAGAGAGAGAGAGAGAGAGAGAGAGAGAGAGAGAGAGAGGAGAGAGAGATGAATGGATCCTGGGAAGTTTGCCTTTCTTTCTGGGGATCTAGACTTAACCTGTCAGAACAGGGTTGTAAGTTAGACCACAGGATGAACCCAGGTGGCTTTGGGCAGGAAGAGCAAGTTGAGGGGAGCCATCGTCTCCTCTCCCTGCATCTTGAATGAGAAAGGTGCCCTGGAGGTGGCCAGCAGCTTTCCTTCCCTGACCTTGGAAGAAGGGTTGGGAGGGGCTGCATAGAATAGCTGTGTCCCACCCTGTGGGAGGGCCTGCTGTGGACATCTGGGCCACATCTGGAATCCTGGCAAGAGAGAGCTCATGGGTTATAGGATTCTGCTCTTGGTGGTCCCTCACCATTACGTTCCCGGGGAGCCCTTTGTAGACAGGTACACACCTGCTACGAGGGTACTTAGTTGTGACACCAGAACACCACTGAGTTCTTGCCTGACTCAGTCGCCCTGACACCGCTGGGCAGCAGCCGCCGCCACTAGACCTTTCGGTGACTCTGCTTTTGGGGGGAGGGTGATGCTGGCCTTTTCCACGTGGAAATGCTGGTACCTACGTCCTGGGGTCCGTTCTGCCTCCAGGTGGGGAGGAGGGAGGAGGGGAGAGAGGCCGAAGCACCTTTCAGACACTCTGCCTCATGGTAGGCCGAGTGGGGAAGGGGTTACAGTTGGGTCGATTCACACAAAAGCTTGACAATGTGGTTGGGACAGAAAGCGAGGGAGGGGACAGCAGGGGCCGTTCTTTCCTGAGTCTGGGGGTCTGGGTTCTGGGAGGGGAACAACACCGGGTGTTGGCGGGTGTGGGGGGGTGCTCTGGATCCTCACCCTTCCAGGAATCCCGGGAAGAGAGCAGGAGGATGGCCAGAATGGTCTTGCAGAAAGGAGTTGGCGGGGGAGGGGACCCGGGCCAAGCACGGAGCCCACCCGGACTGTCCCCCTGGTCGCCCCGCTCGGGGGGCCCGGCCCCTCTTCCCAGCCCCTTCCCCGCTGGCGCGGCGGGCCCCTCCCCCCAGGCCGAGCACCGCCTCCCCCTCCCCTCCTCCCCCTCCCACCCCGCGCTGCAGCTGCTGCCGACGGCCCATTCTGCACGTAGCGAATGGAGGAGCCGCACAAGGGAAGCCTCGAGTGCGCGCGCGCGGGAGCCCGGGGCCGCGCGGGCGGGGGAGCGGAGGAGTGCGCGCGTGCGCGGCGTCCGCGTCCCGGAGCGCGCGCGCGCGCCAAGCTCCGGAGCGCGCGATTTGTCCGCGCGCGGCTGCGGGGCTGGTGATGCTCGGCGGCAGCCACCGGCCCCTCTTCCAGGGTCCCTCCGCACAGGCGACTTCCTTTCCAGCCAGCGCCACCTCTACCCAGGCCCCTTAAATCTCCCACCTCAATTGCACTATCCCTGGCGCATAGTAGACCCCTCTTGGGGGTGCTGGGATGCATCGATTGGCTCGCCTTCCTTGTCCACGGGGTCACTGCCCTATAGTACACCGGGTTCTGGGCTGGGAGCTGACACAGGCCTGAACCCGCTGGTCCCTGTCATAAGAGATCACCACTATTCCTCCAGGAGCGCTCATCTTGGAGGCCGTCGGACTTCCCACTTCTGGTTGCCTGCACCTAAGGCAGGCCCCATGAAGCCCCTGTAAGGACCTGGGGAGGCAAAACACAGAGGGCTTTGACCTCTCTTTCCTCCGGATAGGACCTCCCAAGGGAGTGCCTCCTCCGGTCATTTCCTCCCCCTGTACGTCACCTGCACAGCTCCAACTCCCTTAGGTGTCCAGGATCTGGCTGGGCTCTGCCCACACTGCTGGCAAGGGTGTGTTAGGGTGAGCATAGAGTCTGTTCTGGAAGAGAAGGGAGGCTGTAACACGCAGTACTCTGAGTCCCAGGGGCACCCTCCCCACTTCCTTAATCCCTGATCTCTGAACCTGACAGGTAAATAATCTAGTTTGTCCCTTCCCAACATGGCCCGGGTTGGCATCTTGCTCCCTCCCTCCTTCACATGCCACTTTTGTGAGGGCTTGCCTAGCTGTGGGCACTTGGCAAGGCAGGTTGGGGGGGGTGGGGGCGGCTTGAATAATAATACTGGCTGCTTCCGGCCTTCTCCAGGGTGGCAGTAGGGGTGAGTTTGGAAGGCATGTGGGAGTGAAGACGGCTGAGGGCCCTTTGACTGTGCCTAAGTTATTAGACCTCTCTAAACCTCTGTTTCAGGGGCCATCAGACACAGGTAAATCTCACTCTTTTTCTCACTATTTTCATTGGCTAGGAACATTTCCCTCAACTCTTATTTCCATAGGCAGAGTGAATTCAAAATGCCAGCGCTTGGCAAGACTGTGGAATTTTGAGGTGGGTTTTCAGAAAAGCTGTAGAGCCTAGTTACTTGGCATGTTTATGTCATCATGCAAGAATGAACCATTCCATACTAGTTTCCAGACATTAATATCTGAAACCTTAAAAAGAGAGTTTGGGAACAGAAGTGGGTATTACTGCACTTCCCGGCTTTCTTAATCAGAGGCTTTGGAACATGTGAGTCTTTGTGATCCTGGCTGTGGTCGTGTGTCCAGAATTTCCCGGTGGTAACGGTGAAAGTCAAAGCTTCATGCTGAAGACACATTTCATGTTTTCATCTTTTTTGGGGGGACCAGGGTAGGGAGTTATTTTTGTTCTTTGGAGACAAGGTCCCAGGCTGGCCTCCAACTGGCATTCTTTGCCTCAGCCTCCCAGGGGCTGGTTTTTATTTCCACTATTGTTCTATCTACTTTTAAAAGCAATCTGGCCAGGTGGCGGTGGCGCATGCCTTTAATCCCAGCACTCGGGAGGCAGAGCCAGGCTGATCTCTGAGAGTTCGAGGCCAGCCTGGTCTACAGAGCAAGATCTAGGATAGGCACCAAAACTACACAGAGAAACCCTGTCTTGAAAAACAAAACAAAACAAAACAAAAAAATCTGTTGGGCTAGAGAGATGGCTCAGAAGTTAAGAGCACTGGCTGCTCTTCCAAAGTACCCAGGTTCAATTCCCAGCACCCACATAGCAGCTCAGAGCTGTCTGTAACCAATTCTAGGGGATCTGACACTCTAATACAGACGCACATGCAGGCAAAACACCACCTCATTAAAAATAAATAAATTAAAAAAATAATCTGTTGACTGCTTTATCAACTCTGTCACCCTGTCAGCTGCCAGTTGTACAGCCTTCATTTTGGGGCCTCAGGCAGACCCCCCCCCCCCATCTACCCCATCCTTCTCGGCTTGTTTCAATTTGTCTGTGAGCTGAGAAACCAGAAAAAAATCACATCTGTTAGAAGATGTGAAAAACAAGATCTTTGGAGTTTGACAAATTATATTAAAGTTCATCTGGAGAAATAAACACGCAGATAGAACTTGGGACTGAAGGAGTATGAGAAGCAGCTAGTGCTCGGGTGTCATCTAAAGCTCAAATAATAAAAGAGCTGGACACTCACAGAAGAACAAGCAGACAGATCAAAGGACAGAGTCAGTCCAGACGTACAGCCACAGACAGCTTCAAATTTAATAGACGCTAGAATGATATTTTGGATCAGAGGAGAAAGGATGAATGATTCAATCAAGTCAGATAACTGGCTGGCTGTTTAGGAAAAGTACTAAAGCGGGTTCCCCACTTCTGAAATCAACCCCAGGCAGAGCAAAGATATAAATGCAGAAAGGAAATCGTAGAATTACTAGAAGAAAATATTAGCCCAAAAATAAAAAGGATTCTTTGGAAGAAGGTCAAAATCAGGAGCGTCACAAAGGGAGTTACAGCAGCACACCCAGCTAGCTCTAAAGGGAACACCCCATCTCTCCCTCCCCTCCCCCACGCTTTGCTCTGAGATAGGGTCTCTAGCCCGGGCTAACCTGGAATTCACTGTGGAGTTTGACCTTGAGCCTCTGATTCTCTTGCTTCCACCCCCTGAATACTGGGGCTGACAGGTGTGCATCACCACACGCAGTCTGTGAGGTGCTAGTGACCAAACCCAGAGCTTCATGCATGCTAGGCCAGCCCCCCACGTTCTGAGCTGTACCCTCAGCCCAGGGGCCGTAAACCTAAAACCAAATAACCAAGTAGCAAAACAATTTTTTTTCAATGTAGATGACAAGTGAGTTCTTCCAAGTCAGCAAAGACAAAGAACACGAAACTGGCTTGAGCTGTGAACAGAAAAGGAGTCACAAATGGACAAGCAGAAGAAAGTGCTCACCCCAGCCCCAATCCTCTTGCATCCAAACTAGACGGCAGGGCTCTCTTTCTGCTGATTGGATGGGCTCTGGTGAAAAGAGCAGCTGCTCACTGTGTGAACGTGGGCATCCTCAGAAGGACGGAGGCAATTGTGCCTTGAAGGGAACGAGGCAAAATTGAGAATAATTCACAGACAGCTGAAAGGATCCGTGCCAAGGAATGGAGGTGTGATCGGGAGTTACACAGAGGGGTGAGTGAAGCCAGGCATGGTGGCACATGCCTGTAATACTAGCACTCAGGATGCTGAGGCAGGAGGATTCTGAGTTGGAGAAGCCCTGTGTTAAACATACAAACAATCCCTCCAAAACCTCGAAGTGTCAGAAGCATTCATAGTGGATATATGTGTGAGTGGTTTGTCATAGTTCTATTTCTAAACTTGAAAACCCGGAAGCAATATCAGACGCATCAGGAGGGTTCTGGATAACTCTGTGATGGTCAGCTTGCCTGCAGAGTGTGCACCTCCGGGGAGGGAGGCCCAGCTTTGTGGAATGCTGTCATGAAACACACATGGCAGGATGCCACTGCTCCGTGGAGGGGATGGCAGGAGCACATATTCAGTACAATGTTGGGCCACTCTAGGTTACTGGATCAGGAACCCTGGGTCTGGGACCTAGCATACTGGGTTGTAACATGTTTTATGTGTAATGTATGTTCGAGAAGTACTGGTAGGAAGCATGAATTGAAAATAGATATAAACCTCTTGGCTATTCTGCCTTGAAGTCTCTAGAATTCACCAGAAATGGCTTTCTATGAGCAGAGGAAGGAAGTAAGAAGGGACAGGCAGAGCTTGCTTGTTTGGTTTTTGAGTCTAACTGTGTAACCTTGATTGGCTGGCTTACAGAGCTTTGCTTGCCTCCGCCTCCTGAGTGAGTGCTATGATTAAATGTGCGTGCCAAGCTTCCTGGTTAACCCATCTCTTTAAAACATTTTTTATGGGCCTGGAGAGATGACTCATAAGTTAAGAGCAATGGCTGCTCTTCTGAAGGACCTGGGTTTGATTCCCAGCACCCATATGGCAGCTCACAACCTGCTGCAACTCCAGTTCCAGGGAACTCTGGTGCCCTCTTCTGGCCTCCACAAGCACCAGGCATGCATGTGATACAGACATACAATGTGAAATAGCCATCTACATAAACAATACAATAATGATAATACATTTAAAAGCATTTTTATTCTATTTTATTTAGTGGGTATGTGTAGGGGTGTGTGTGTGTGTGTGTGTGTGTGTGTGTGTGTGTGTGTGTGTGTGTGTGTGTAGGTGCAGCATGCGTGTGGAGAGCAGCTTGCTGGACCATGTTGGTCCCAGGGATGGAACTCCAACTGTCAGCCTTGGTGGCAAGTGCCTTTACCTACTAAGCTTTTTTATTCTGAGAATATATTACTTTTATTTTCTAAAACAACACTTAATAACAAAGTTCTTTGGGGCTGGACATATAGCTCAATGTAGTGTTTGCCAAGCATTCAAGGACTTGGATTAAAAGAAAAAAATGGCTGAGATGGAGCAAGAAAATGGGTGTATCCTGGCAATGGGACTTTTTTTTAATGTGTTACATTTTGTTATTCATTCATCTACCAGTGGACATTTGAAAGAATGAGCATCTTTGTAATATTTAGCCCTTCTAATCCATGAATACTGTATGATTTATCGTTTATTTAGGACAGTGAGTCAGAACTACCTGGAAAATTTGTTAAAACACAGACTACTCCCAGATTGTGATTCAGCATGTTTATCCGGGGCCGTGGCATTTGCATACCTTTTTCTTTTTAAAAAAGATGAATTGTTTGATAATCTCATACACTTATCTAGATAATGAATTTTAGTTGTTTCCACTCCTCTCATTTCGTTTCTCTTTCCTCTATCCCCCTTTCATCTCTCTCTCAGGAACCTTTCTCATCTAGTCTCCCTTTTATTATTTTATGATTTTTAAAAAAGATTTATTCATTTAATTTGCTTACTTTGTGTGTGAGTGTTGCGAGTCTGGGTGTGTGTGTATTTGCACCGCATGCCTGCCGGTGCCAGAGAAGCCAGAAGAAGTGGGGCTGGGGCTGGAGTTGAAAGCAGTCGTATTCTGCAGACTGAGTCCAGGTCCTCTGCAAGAGCGGGAAGTGCGCCTAACCACAGCGCCATCTCTGCAGCCCCGCGGCTGCTTTTTGTGTATGGCCCACTGAGTTCAGTTAGGGTTTCTTGCCAGAGCGTGGTGGGAGGCTGTTTACAGGAGAAAGGGCAACTTATCAGTGGTTACCAACGGAGTATAATTCAACCTTAAAAAAGAGAAATTCTGACACAGGCCAAAATCTAGGTGAACCTCAAGGACATTACAAGAAATTAAGTTAGCCATTCATAAAAGAATGGTTTTTATAATCCTGTCTGAATGAGGCCCCTAGAGTTGTCCAGTACAGAGACCCAGGGAGTGACTGGAGGTTGCTGGAGGCTGGGGAGGTAGGTTTAATGGGAAGCGATTCGGTTTTGCAAGACGAAGTCTGGAGCGGGATGGTGGTGAGGGTTGTGCAACAGGGGATGTGCTTTGTGTCACCGAGCCACACTTGCAAATGGTTAAAACGGGAGACTTCACGTTCCGTCTGTCTTAACACCACTAACAGTTAAGAAGAAAAGCCACCCCAACCCAACGGTATGTGGAATAGGACTAGCAGCCAGAGCCTCAGGTCTCGCCCGCGAGCCTCCCTCTAGATCCCGGAGTGTGAACTCGACAACTGATGACTCTTTCACTTTTTTCTGTTCGTGCAAGTCTTGGCATCTGATAAGAGAGTTTATGTCCTCACCCACATGATGGGAAGTGGGAAGCACACCTAAGTGGCTCGCTGCCCTGAGGGATGGCACAAGGTGACAGTAGGCACAGATAGAAAAACAGTTTGGGGATTTCCTGGAAGACAGAGGCATGCCAAGTTACAGGAAAGCTGGCTTATTGCCCATCCCTGCAGCCTCTGCAGAGACCCTTCCAGCTCTCCTGAGGGGGTTAGAGCTTCACAGAGAGGGTGGAGAGCCCAGTGGCCCAGACAGTTCCAGAGTGTAGGCAGAGAGAGGTTGAGGTGAGACTTGTAATGCAAGGCATGTGTTTTTGGGGGATGAGCCTGGGCTGGGACATCTGGCCAGAGCGAGGACTGTATTGGAAAGAGGGATGATTGCAGGGTTGGGGTGAGAGAGGAGAAACCTGGCCACAGAAAGCAGCCAAGAGGCCGAGGCCCAGGGGTCGGGGGCAAGCATGTGAGCTTCTGCTGAGTCCTCTGCTAGCTGGAAGAGGGGCCCCTGTTTGAGGCTGAGGACTTCCCGCCATGGTTCACTCTGCCTTAGTGTAGTGGATCTGCCTGAACCACCACAGATCCTTCCTGATGAGGTACTGGGGATCTGGAGCTGCCAGGAGCCAAGTGTGTGTGTGGAGGGGGCCAAGAAGGAGCCCAGAGGTACAGTCTCGGAGCTAGACTACTCAGGTTCAAGGCCTGCAGAATCCCACCCTAGGCTCTGCACTCTTCTGGCTTTTGTTCAATCCACTCCTTAGCAAGCTCTTCTGGGAAAGCTGGAGACAAGCCCTGATCCTTGATCTCAGGGAGGTCATGGTCCGGCCGGGAGAAGGGCCACCCTGACTCAGGCAGTGTGGGTGTCAACTGCATGCCTGGCTGGGTCACTGTAGGGCAGGATCTGTCCAGATTCTGCAGAAGCCACGGGCCTTAGTCTCCCTGTCTGAAAAGTGGGGCTATCTCAGTGTACCTCAGCAAGTTCAGTTCTCAGTGGTAGCTGGAGAAGTACCAGGTATCCCAGAGTTGGGACTGTCCGTGAGACAAGGAGGACCCAGAATCCTTTTCTTCTAGGGCTAGCAGTGAAGATCAGTGATAGAGTGCTTGCCTGGTATGAGCAAAACCCTGGATTCTACCTCACAAAACAACCAATAAAAATAGATCCTTTCTTTCCAGTGTGGCCACCCCAGCCCCAGCCTCAACATGGCCCTGGTTTCTACTCCTTGAAAAGGGTCTAGGAGATGAGAAACCAGAGAGGAGCTGGGGGGCGGGCTGGGTATGGAGAGGGATCCCCAGGCCTGCCTGTCTCTGAGGTAGGCCATACTCTCTCGGTGGCACATTGCTGGGGTTTCCCTTCCCTGGCCCCAAGAACTGATGCTGAGAATAAGGAAGAAGTATTGATGTACCCACTTCCCACGCAGATTTGGACTCATGGACATAAGATCCTGCCTTGCCTGACCTTTCCAGGTCACAGACATAGTGTCCAGGCTTGTCTGACCCAGGTTGTCTTCATTCTCAAATGGCCTTGAAGACACCCCCCCCCCCTCCAGTTGAGGGTGCAGGGCCTGAGATATTGGTATAAAATAGCTGCTCTCACAGCTGGACCTCCTAATCCCCAGGCCCAGCATACATATCCTGTGGATCTTCCCTGTCTTGTCTGCATTAGTGATTTAGCATGAGAGTGTGGGGCTGTGTTGTGAGAGGGACCACCCAGTGGAGTGGTGACCTGGATAGAGCTGGTACTCATGGACAGTGACTGTCCTTCCTCAGGAGGGTGGCATATGGAAAGTAAAGTCTCCACCCATAATGAGCCTAAAAACCTGAAATGATCTTGTAGATGATAGACGACTTGTGTTTCAGACACCAAAGTAGATTCGATCCTGACCGACAGATGGAGAGGTATGGTTCCCGGGTTAGTGGAATTCACAGTGGACAAGGGGAGATTTCCCCCTGCTTCTTGAGAGACTCACGCCTAGGGAGACGCAGGTCTGAGTCTTTCGGTCTGAGGGAAGACATGGCCCCATCCCAAGGAAGCCTCAGCTTGAGGGAGATACAGGCCCATCCTTCGAGAGCCCCAGTCTGAAGGAGACAGTCGTAGCTCTATCTTCAGGGAACCCCAGTCTGAGGGAGACACACAGTCATACCTCTGACTTCAGGGACTTCCTACTTGATAAAGAAATGCCATCTATTCCCCACTTCCTCTTTCCCAGGCATTTTTCCTGCCCAGCCTTTTCTTCTCCTTTTCTGGAGGTTTCCATGCCTCAAAAGGAATTGGTGGGGCTTGGACAGTTCCTGTCCTCTGCTGTCTGCCCTCTGACTCCCAGCTGGCTCACTGAACCTGCAGAGAAACTTTGAAGCTGAAGTGAGCTTCCAGGCAGGGAGACTGAGTCATGGTGACTCATGATGAACTGGACCACCCCTCCATGGCTGTATCAGGAGTGACAGGCAGGCCTGATGGAGGAAGAGCGTGGCTCCTGCTAACTCATGATCCTGATGCCCTCTCCCATGTGTCTTGGAGTTATGTACATACATGTGGGAGCACTTATGCAACCCAAGTGAATACCCATGTTCTGCCTCTCAACTGACATGTGAGGCTTGGGTGAATCATGGATCAGGACAAGAATGTCTGGAAGCTAGATGCAGTCCAGCTGTTTGGGACAGTGAGTTCAACCACCCCTAGACAAGATGAGGTGGCCTTCTTGCCTCTCTCCATCCTCTTTCTATCTCCCAGATTCCCAGAAACACTTCTAGGAAAGACTCCCTTCCCAGGATCCAACTGTGCATCTTCTGTCCACCCTGTGAAGACTGTTCTTCCCTCCTGTGGCACAGGGAGGGGACAAGGGTAAAGAGTGGGCCCTGAGAAGCTAGAATAAGGTCCACATTCACACTTGTGCACATGTGTATGTCTCTGTCTGGGTACTTGTGGGTACAAACACTCCCAGACACTGGGCTCCCTGAAGATAGAGGACATGTCTGAAGGCAGGAACAAGGACTCCTGCATGACTTTTGTGGCGGCCTAAAGCAGAAGCAGGAGCTCCCCAAGGGCAGGCCTGTCTCCACTAGCATCACGGAGGGTCTAATAGAAACCAGGAAGGCGTCAATGGCACAAATGCACACGCACCTCCTGACTGGAAGACTCCCGAGCTGGGGCTTCCCTGAGTGCAGAAGCACTGTGGTTTTCAACAAGGCTGAATTAGACATAGCTAAGGCAGGGTAGAAGTTCCCTGAAGGCAGACCTCTTTTCTCTCCTTGTTGAAAGGAATGTTTCCTGGGTCATGCTGGACTCCCAGAAGGCAATCTGTGTCTACCTACCATCCCAGAACCCTTTAAGAGGACCAGTTGGATCTTGTCTCTCAAACTGTTTCCACTAGAATCTTGGAGATACCGCTGCCACAGGACCTTTGCTTGTCCTGTTTGCCACTCTGCAGTGTGCAGGGCAGCTTCGGGGAAGGCAGCAGACTCAGCGTGGCTTGTGACTCTGCCCCTCAGCCTCTCTTCCTTGTCCCATGTGCCCTCCCGGTCATGACCCACAGCATGGTGGGGAATCCCCTTGACTCCTCCCTTCTCTGACCTCCATGTCTGGCTCCCACGTCCTCCCGCCCACCCACGCTCTCCGTGACTCTAATCTGTAGGCAGAGCTCAGTCTCTAGGGAGGTGTGTCACGGATGTGATGTCGTCTCCTCACAAGCCTGGAATGTCGAGGGGGAAAGTGATCTCCCCTGGACCAGTGAAGTCACACAGCTCCCGGGTGCAGACTGGCCTGGGCTGCGGGTCTCACCGTCCTTGCTTGCATCTGACTGTGCACCGTCCGATGTGAGCAGACGGCTCAGCCCTATCGTCTGGCCCCCACTTCGGGTGCTCCGATTTCCTGGGCGGAAGTCAGTGAAAACTCAAAGCCCCTGCAAGGCTACAGGATGGAACATGAGCTGAGTGTGCCCCAGGGACTGCCCGCAGCGGGGGTGGCACAGCAGTGTTTTGTAGCTGAGCCTGAACGCCAGGATGGATTGTGTGTTTGGACTTAGGGGTGGAGGCCGGACTATGAGGCAGAGGGCAGTCTCATCAATCAACAGGAGGATGTGGTGGGCTCTGCTAGGGAAGAGTTGGAGGGGTTGATACTCAGGGAGTGCATACACACACACACACACACACACACACACACACACACACACACACACACACACGGCTCTACTTCCTCACTGTGCCATGGTACCCACTGCTTGGTTGAAGAGACACTGGGTCAGTGAGGACCTTCACTTCTCCAGATGCACCGGGCGTCTTGTTTTCAGCCATTTCTGTCAGACCCCCAAGCCACCATACCTGTGGGGGTACAGGAGCTCTTACCAGCTGTGCTGTCGAGATTTTCCATCTCTTTGTGCCTCAGTTTCTCCATGTCTATGATACACAGCCTCGTTATGAGAAATGACGGGCATGTGTGAACTGGTGGCCTGGAGTATTCACAGAACGTGGGCCTCCCGCTCTTCTCCTCTATTCAGCCCTTCCGTCCAAAGGGAGAAGAGAGTGAGAGCTGGGACCCGGCCAGATGAGCTAAGGTTTCCTGAGAATAGGAGACCAGCAAGGGGGACCCGGACCTTGGGGAGGACAGGAAACTGTATTTCCCACTGGTCCTACTCCTCCTGGGCCCCTGGTTACCTCCCCACAGCCTGGATATGGGCTCCTGACACGTACTGGGTGATAAGGGCCACTCAGCGGCAGGACGTGGGCTACGTGAGGGGCCAGTGGAGGCGGCTGTCTGCCCAGCTCAAGGGGCCAAGGCCAGGAGGCCGGACCATGGGGTCCATTGTCTACTCACCACCCCCTCTGGCGATCACAGGCTCAGCAGCAGTCAGCACCAGGCCCTTGGCAGAAACTGGGCCTTGTTCCCCCCACGCAGGCACGTCCTGGCCCGCACGTCGCTGGGCCTCCAGCCACGTTGGTGCTGGCCGTGGCTCTGCCACTGGCCTCTAGGGGGCGCTGCCTGGGCACCTAGGAAATTCCTTGCATGGTGAGTTAGGCATGGGGACCACATCTTGACGGTATTGGGGGCTAGCTTATCGACATAGGACAAACTAGGGGAGGGCAGAGCAAGAAGGCGTGGCTCCACCTGGACGTGGAGGCAAGGACTGGCCCTAGGACGTTGCTTTGGATGTTTGTTTGCTGAAATGTCAGCTTCCAGGTGCAGACAGAGGTGAGGAAGCCGGAGCTGGCCTCTCTCAGGTCACAGAAGTGAAGAGAGTCCTCTTCAGGTGAATGCTCATCCTCTTGGGGCTCTGCCCTAGTTGGAAGCAGTGGGCAAGATTAGACATGTTACGAAGCTGTGCCTTCCTCTCCCCTTGTCCATCAAAGTCGGGTAAACTTTAAGGTCTCTGTGGCCCTGTGCCCTTGGAAGTCCTCGAGGGGTACCCGGCAGCTAGCTTACTTCCTTCAGAGCCTCCAGCCTCAGACCTCCTAGGGCCAGGGCTGTGCCTCTGATCAACAGGTTAAAAATAACCCCCACGGACTCTTCTCCCTCCACAGGAATGGTGTTTGTGTTGGCGTCCGCGGTCCCTGTAGCCCAGCCAACTCCCACAGCATGTGACATTGTCAGGGGACTGGAGGTGTGAGGCAGCAGTCAGCCGGAGAGGCTCATGCCGCTGCCTGCGTCCAGGTGGGGTACAGAGAGTAGGTCAGAGATGCTGGCACAGCCACCTGGGGCCACACGCTGGGCAAGGCAAAGCCCCCTCTACAATGACAAGGGCCTAAACTGCGCTGTATCTAGGTGTGGGCCAGGGTTCCCTGGGTCAGAGTGGGTCAGCCAGGTCACCCCCAGTCCTCAGATCCCAGAATCTTAATCAGAACCTCACAGGACCATGGAACCAGGGGAGTTTACATGTGAACCCAGAGGCACTCTCCTTCAGACCTCTGCCCAGACAGGGGAAAAAAAAGCAGCCCCATTAGAGAATATTTGCGGAGTTTGTCCTGGATGCCAGGCTCAACGCTGGCACACACAGTTAGTCTTCCCACGTGCCGTCTGAGCCTAGTTCTCACCCCCTGTTGTGTGTGCCTGTGTACATGTGTGCCTGTGTACGTGTGTGTGTGTGTGTGTGTGTGTGTGTGTGTGTGTAACAGGAGAAAGGTAAAAGGAAGCTAGATGATTTATCCAAAGTGGCTTCTAAACTCCACATCATGACAACCCCCGTGTGTGACTTCACAGCCAGAAGCCTGCTGGTTGCAGGTCTGTGCCAAGGTGGCCTCAGGCCCGGACCACTGAGGCTGTGCCTTCCTCTCCTGACTTGGTCCACACCTTTCCTCACAGCAAGTACCCCTTTCCTGGGCAGGCAGAGTTCTCCCCCAGAACCTAAAATCTCCTGATGACATGGACATTAATGAAAGAACGTTTCTCCTTCCCACCAGAGACATGACATCCCATTGCTCTCCTGTCCTTGCTCACGGCTGTGGCGGCCACACTCAGAGTTTAATAGCAGGAATTTGTGGAAGAGTGGTTCTGTCTATCTCACTGACCTGCCCAACATGGCTTCAGTGTTGCCATGGCTTCCGTCCCTCAGGAGACACGAGCTCAGTGCCTTTCCTTCCTGAGCTTATGCTTGCCCTCCACAGCGTCTCTGCTCCCCTGCCTGGCCTCTGCCAGCTCCCGACTCAACCACTGCCCTTTCAGAGGAGCTCCTAGTGTCTGCTTGCCTGCTGCCATCCCAGCGGGTCTCCCCATTCTCTCCCCCGCCCCATGTCCTAGGATGCGATATGGGTTTACAGTGTTGTCTTTTGGGTCTCCAGGGACTGGGGATGGTGTTCCAGGTAGGGAGTCCTAATTTCTTCTTCTACATGCACATCACAGGTTGGTCTTTGCTTCTCACCCTCCACTGGTGTAGTAATGTGACATGCACAAAGCAGGAGTCACTTCCTCACATCAGGGAGGAAGGTTCTGCGGTTTCCCGATGAGGGTCCCAGACCTGGGTGGGAGCTCTATCTGGGAGTTCACCAGAGGATAGACTGTACCGTTTAATGTTTGGTTCCTGGGGTAATGCAATGACTGTGTGCCGCAGGGTCCCAGTCTTTTCTCTTACTGCTCTGCTGGCTTTCCATTTCCAAGGTCATCATATTGCCCAGATGGCCTCTGGAGCTCCCACCAGCATGAAGGACAAAAAAATCCCAAAGTAGGACCTGTCCCTCCCTTTATAGGAACTTCTTGGAAGTTGTACATACTTCTTATATCCCATTGATTAGAATTCAGTCATCCAGCCAAACCTAGCTGCAAGGGAAGCTGGATGATATAGTTTTGATTCTATGGGCATCTGGCTAAAAATCTAGAGAGCAATGGGAAACAGTTTTGTCCCAAAGCTCCTGGTATTCTTTAGCTTACAATGGGCAGAAGCCAAATGGTGCCCTTCCCATCTTCCTGCTTTTAACAGCCCTGGTCCTCTCCCTTCTCTCTTGGGTTTCCTGACACTTAGTGTTTACTATCAGAGCTGTTGAATGGCAGCCATGTAAGGGCAAGTGCATCTGCCCTTGTCTTATGGCAGACTGACAGGTGCCTAATAAACTGGCCCTTTTACAGTTGGGCCAGCTGAACTCCTGGGAGACTGGGTAATTTTTCTTATACCACACAGCTGGGCTGCAAACCCAGCTCCTGTCGTCCTCTTCATTGATGCTCACTGTCGGGGTAGATGTGCTGGACCCTTACTGGGCTGGACAGGAGGAACTGGAATGGCCTGTGCCCTAGGAGGGACATGTCTGGGAGTAGAGGGCAAGCAGGGGTGTGGCCTTAGGTGCAGGTGTCTTCTCAGCACTTACTCAGTGCCATGGTCAGCGACATGTCTGAACAGGGCACTGACGGGTGTGGGGATTTCTGCTGGCGCCAGGAGCTGGCCACTGTAGCCACATCCTCAGACGCCACTTTTCCCCAGATGAGCGTCCGAGGCCTAGTGGCGAGGGAGGGCAGATATGGGGCAGCTTGGCTCACTTCCCCTGTTTCCCTGGTGTGTGTGTGTGTGTGTGTGTGTGTGTGTGTGTGTGTGTGTGTGTACACTTTGTCTTCAGCTCATGTATGTGGAAACAGGGCATCAAGTCCCTGCTAGGCTGCGTGGTGAGAAAGTAGAGAGAGAACAACCAGTTGAGAGAAAGCATCTGGATGGTAGGCCTCTGAGGACGTCCATTCGGGCGAGGTCCCCGCCTCTGGGCAGGACCGTCCTTGCCTGCTGCTGACCCACGGTGTAAGGTCATTGCCCTTGCCCGGTGTGGAGGAGCGCTGCGCGTAAGTGTGGTTACTGCAGCTTACATTACTGTGGTTAGTGATGTGGGTCTCTGCTCCCGGGTTTCTGGCCAAAGAGGAAGGGCTCAGGAGTTGTGAGTCACAGCTGGTAGTCTACAGTGGGGTGTGCTGGGGACACTCCTGAGACCCAGACATAACCTCTGCCCTCCCTCGGGAGTTCTGGCCAGACGCAGACAATGAGCTGAAAGCAGTGTTTGGGGTTGGAGGCCACCCCTCCCCCAGGAAGACCTTCTTGGTTAACTGTGATGAAGTTTCCCTGCGATTCATCTGCAGTTCTGGCAAGATTGTCTTCTTTATCTTTATGGTCTGAGCATGGAGCACCTGCAAATTCTGTACCGGGGACACAGAGGAATGCTGTCCTTCCACTGGAGTCCTTTGCTCATTCAGTGACCGTGCCAAGTGCTCAGAGAAGACTGACATTAAGTAATTACACAAATAAAAAAATTACAAGCTGTGATGTGTTGGGGAGGAGAACCCCAGGGGCTTCTGGGAGACTCACCAGGGACTTAGCTTACCTGGGCTTGTGCCTGCTACTGAAGCTGACCTCCTGCCTAGCTGGACACACACACACACACACACACACACACACACACACACACACACACACACACACACACACATTGTTAAGAAAAGTTAAACATTTGAGTCATGGTATCTTTTGGTCCATTCTCCAGTTTCCTACTTGCCTGGGCCATATCTTGCATCTGCATGGCCAAGGCCCTGCCCTGGCCTGGCACAGGGGAGGTACCTGGGATTTGGGAATGCCATCAGGATCCTCTGTCCACCCCCAAATTAATTTTAGGATGCTGGAGTTGAGGCATGGGGGCTTATGGGTGGTCCAGGAAGACTCCAGGGATGAATAGGGATGATTCTGGAAGGGTTGGACTGAGATGGGGCTCATCATGATGGTGTTAGTCCGACTCTGGGACCATGAGGATGCTGGAGATATGGAAGGCAGGGCAGATTTGGGGTAGCAAGAAATACTGTGCTCTGCTCTGAGGAGGCCAGCACTGTTGGCACTTGAATGGATATGCAGGTTAATGGTAGGTTTTCTGTCCTACCTTTAGTCACATCATATGGCCGTTTGGGGGAGGGATCTGGGATGGTCCAGAGCTGAGAGCTTCCTACCGACAGCTTGTCCCCAATACTGGCTTCATGTCACCAGGAGCAGCAGCATCAGAGCCACAGATCACTTGAGTTTTCTTAGCAGAGTTGATCTCCCTCTGCTAGGGATCTCTGTCTGGGAACTGAGACCCCAGTTCCTGTGGCTGGACCCATCTCTAAGCTTCAGTGTCCTTCTCTCCTTCCTGTTCATCAGCCTGGCTCTGGCCATGCTAAGACCGAGAGGGGTCTCAGTAGGGTGAGCTGCTCAGGGGATATCTCCTGGGCTGGCTGCCACTCTTACCAGGCGCTCATCTCCGTGGCAGCCCCTCCCCTGCCACTAACTATTCTGCAGGGAGAAGGCTCACTGACAGGGTGGCATGCTGCCCACCAATGAGGGCCATGCCAAGTGTGATGTGATGTGTGCTGATCCTTCTCCACGCCTTGCTGAGGACCAGCAGCTGATGCACCCGCAGGCTGGGGAGCCTGGGCAGTTCCCCTATCATATCCACGGGGGTTTGGGGAGGACATCACAGGGGACAGAGGCTCTCTTGTGCTATGGGTGGAGGGGCCAGTCCTACAGACTCCTAGATCCTTTACGTTTTCTCTTGTACCCTCAGTTGATGGGAGCTCTGAGCTCTCAGGGTGTCGTGTCATTTGTAACCCCAGTGGGTACAGAGGGAACTCTCACTGGCCTATGGGCCCTGCCACTCCCAGGGATTGGTACCCTCATCCCCAGAATGCTAGAGATGTTTTCCTGCTCTCTCTGACTAACCCTGCCTGTTGAGGTCTCAGGTTCCAGGAGAGCGTGTGAGGGGTTTTAGGGACACCAGGGGACAGCTAATCAGTGCTAAGTGCAGTACCAGCACAGTTTGAAGAGTTCATTTATGGTTTCCTTCTGACAGGGACGGTCTGTGATGGGTGTGCCAGGCAAGAGGAAATCTGGAGACCGGGGATAGCCCATCTTTCTCAGATACAGATTCCTGAGGTTGTCATGTAGAGACATGACAACCTGTCTGGGGAGGATCTTGGACTCTGCATGTTGAAAAGGCCCCTCAGGGATGTTAACCTCAGTGGACAAGGATCACACTGTATTGAGAACAGATCGCAGAATCTGGAAGTGGGAAATTCTGGCTGCTCGCTAGGTGAACACCTCATGATGCCACCTCATCCGTGGCAATGGGTCATCAATATTCACCTTGAAGATCAAACTGGGCAAACACAGATAAAGTCTAGGAGGCAGTGTGAGTTTCAGGTCAGCCTGGGATGTGTATGAGACTCTTCCCAACACACACACACACACACACACACACACACACACACACACACAGACCAGTATCTGGCTTGGCACGTAGCAGATGCCAATAATAATGGCCACCCTTGGGCTGCAGCCGGCTCATTCACTTCCAAAGTGGATTGAGGCCTATGTTCTTCCCATGGCTTGAGGACCCTGATGGGGTGAGGGTCGTGATTCTGAGGTTGGACGTGGAAGTTGTGTCAGGAGACAGTTACAGGAAATAGCGGAGATTTCCCTGTTTCACCAACACCGGGACTCTGGCTTTAACAATAATAACCTAAACCAGATGTATAGCACCATGTGCCAGGCACCATACTGAGGCCATTAACCAATTCCGTTCTCCAGGGACGTGTTGGTGGATGGGGCTGTGGCCCAGTTGGGACAGCGCTTGCCTAGCACGCACGAAGTCCTGGCTTCGGTCCCCAGCACTGTACAAACCAGCCGTGGTGGCTCATGTTTGTGATCCCAGTACTTGGGAGGTGGCTCAGCAGGACCAGAAATTCAAGGTTACTAATGTCAGTGTGGGCTCTTTGAGAGCCTGTCTCAGAAAAGAAAAAGAAGCAATGGTTACCCCACTTTATGGACGGAGAAACCGAGGCACGGAGAATTGAGGCCTCCTCTTGGGGTCACACAGTTAGTAATTGGTAGGGCTGGGCTTGAACCCAGGTACTTAACATTGCCTCTGGCATGGGGACGCCTGGCGACAGAGATGCTCTGCTTTCCCCTGGGGGTCTCTCTGTGGGTGTTCTGGGCCTGGCTCGCTGGGCTGAGCTTTGGTGTTCTGGTGGGAGGAGGAAAGGTCCTTCCTCTAGCAGCTCCTGCCCTCCCTCCCAGGCTCCTTTGCCTTCTGCATTTGCTGTCTCCTCCATCTTGCACCTCTCTCTTCCTTGGGATTAAGTTTCGCTTTCTCCAACTGTGGGCATCTGGACCCCCCACATCCCCAGGAGTGGTCACTGGGCTCTGTGTGCCCAGGCTGCCTCAGGCTTGATGCCCAACGATCAGAGGGAGTTTGTGGAGCTTCAAACCCAGCTTGACTCCAAGGCCCAAGCCCTCTGTACTTGGCCACTCTCCCCTCCATGCTGGGTGGTTGACACTGGAGCACCTGCCCCCGCCCCCAGTGCCATTTATGACCTGGTAAATCATTCACCGTCAACCCTTAGGCTTAATGAGGGCCAGAGCCCACTACGGAACCCTAATTAACCACATCATCTGGTTCCTTTTAGCAAAAAGAGTGTGGCCAGTGGAGAGCCCAGACTGGGGTGTCATGAGGTGGGCTTGGGTGGTTTTCCTCTCTGGAGAATGACTTACCACCCACCCTGACCTCGGTGGTGCTCAGAGAACAGCTAGCTTGCTTCCCTCATGAGGAGCCAGTGATCTCCCTGAATACACCATTATCTGCCTGCTCACTAGCTAGCTGTAGCAGTAGGCTAGATTGGGGTTTGGGGGGTGGTGACTCAGAGGGATACGGGACACCCCGTCGCATGCAGGCTTCCTGGAGATTTGGGAACCTGATGTGAGTGTCAGCAAAGGTGTCCAAGTACGGGAAGGGGCAGGAGGTGAGGATGGGAAAAGGGAAACCAGCGGTTGGTGAGGTCACACTCAAGCAATCCCTGGTTCTTACACTGATCCAAGGACTTAGCAGGCACTTAGCCACCACCTTGCACCGATTGGCCAATTGTGTGGACACAGGGGGAGGGCCTTTAGAGGGCCTGGGGATGAGACTTCTTCCTGGAAAAGGTAAGGGCTCAGGAAATAAAGGCAGGAAGTCCCCACCACATGAACCTAAGTCCACATGGGAGCCAGCTCTTCCCTCAGGGTAATGCCCAAGGTCAGGACCTTGGTGATCACAAGAGTTAGTAGAGATTCTGGGATGCTGTAAGTAGAGATTCTGGGGGACTGTAAGTTGGAGTAGGCCAGAAGAGCTAGGAGTCTGGACTCATAAGGAATGCCATGGGTGAAGGAAACTGGTGGATGGAGTCAGTAATCTGCAAGGTGGCGTTAGTGTTGGATTGCTAGCTGTCTTGGGAATACGAGGCTGGGTAAGTCCCAGTCTGCCTTAAACAGGAAGCGTCTCCGTTCATGTTAACCTTACATAGTAACTATACGTGTTGTTACCATCCACTTCTACACCTGTGGCAGATCTCACTCGCTGATCATAGAGCCCTCTCAGTCTAGAGCAGTGGTTCTTGACCTGTGGGTCCTGACCCCTTTGAGGGTGGAATGACCCTTTCACAGGGGTCACATATCAAATATTCCACATGTCAGACATTTCCATTATGATTCATAACTGTAGCAAAACTACAGTTATGAAGTAGCAACGAAAATAATTTTATGGTTGGGGAAGGTACCAGAACATGAGAAACTGTATTAAGGGGTCTCAGCTGGTTAGTAGCATTGGCCGAGGAACCAGGTGGGCTCATGGTCAGAAAGCAGAGGCAATTCTAAGCCAGCCTGGGCTTTATCATTGGATTTTCCGTGGTCTAACTTTTCGGGAGATATACCGGTAAGGGACATGAAGTTCTGCAAGCAGGAGAAAGTGCTAGGGGTAAGATGTCTTTCCCGACCTTGTGTGGCAGAGAACAGAACGCCACATGGCTGGCTTGGTGGGGGGATGAGAACCTGAAGTACCTGGAGAACGATGCCGAGGCCCTAGGGCAGACTGAAGCCTGAGCTTCCAGGCCCAGCTGGGCCACCAGGGAAGCTGTCGCTTCTTCTGGGATCATGAGGTCTCCAGAGTCACGCTACAGTACCACCAAGAAGAAGCTGAGCTGTCACTGACCTTTTCGGGAACCACACATTTGCTGGGCCTCTGTCCCCCTTGGCACCCCCAAAGTAAAACAATACAACATCAATAAAATCAAGACACACACACACACACACACTCATGCATGCTCTCACACACTCATTCACCCCCCTACACTCACACACATTCATACTGCCACTCACACACACATTCATATCCCCTACACACACACACACACACACACACACACACACACACACACACACTCACTCTCCCACTCACACACAGGTTCACATCCCCTCCACATGTACCTTTCTCACAAAGCACTGCTTTACAGTCTTCTGTGAGTTGTGAATGCATCTGATTGGTTGAACCTGAGTTACTTGTGAATAAAGCCGGGAGGGACCTGAGTCCCCAAGTTTGAGCTGCCTGTCACCACAAAAGTCAATGAACCAAGACAAGGCTGACCACCTGACCAGAGAGGCAGGACTAAATTTTAAACCAACTGATAGCTGTGTTTCCACACCATCCATCCATCCATCCATCCATCCATCCATCCATCCATCCATCCATTACTATGTATACCTACCTCTATTCCCTATATCTGCTGGCTGGAGATGAGATGTAAGGCAGTTTTTTGTTTGTTTGTTTTGTTTTGAGACAAGGTCTCTCTATGTAGCAATGGCTGTTCTGGAACTCTCTATGTAGATCAGGACTTGAACTCACAGAGATCCTCCTGCCTCTGTCTCCCAAGTGCTGGGACTAAAGGCTTGTGCCACCACATCTGGTCATAAGGTAGTTTTTTTAGGGTGTTAGTTAGCCATCTTCAGATCCTTCAGTGGCTTCAGAATGAAGTTCAAGTCAACACTCTGCCACTTGTGACAGGCAGCATGAGCCTCGGTTTTTATGTTACAGTTTCTGTTTTTCCCCTGCACATCATCCAGGAAGGCCTGTGGTTGGGGAGGATGGATGTTGAGAAGTCTATGCTGCTGGCCCCACACACAGCTCCCTAAGCATCCCTAAGACGCCAGGCATGAACAGGATGCTCTTAGAGGAGTGGAAGGGGCCTAGAAAGCAGCCCTCAGCCCTCTTTACCACTCGCCACTGTGCGGTGCCGGCGTCTCTGGGACCCCAAGTCTATCCATGGTGTGCTGTGCTCGGTTCTGAGGGACTTTGGCAACCAGGAAACAGCCTAGGTGAGAACTCTCCTGGTCCTGTTTAGGCATGGCTGGTGGAAGTTTGCAGAAATGGGGCCCGTACAGGTTGCTTCTGAGGATCTGAGTGGTCTTATCTAAGTTCCGGCTGTGCGCGTCTTTGAAAACTGTCACAAAAACCTCCAGTATCGGGCTGGGGGTGGGCAGTGTTGAGAGGAATGAGGCAGGGGCATTCTCTAGCTCGTTGTCTAAGAAGAGGTGAGGAAAAACAGCCCGGGTATGGCAGCTCACGCCTTCAACCCTAGCACTGGGGGAAGGGGTTGCAGAGACAGGGGGATTGCTGGAGGCTTGCTCACCAGTTCACTTGCTAGACAGTGACCTCCAGGTTCGGTGAGGGACCCTATCTCCAAACATGTAGCGACAGGAGAAGATACCACTGACCTCTCACCTCCACACACGGATGCGTGGGACAGTGCACCTGCACACACGTGCGCACACGTGTGCACACATACATATCCAACATATACACTGAGAGAAGAAACCGGAAAGGCACATAAGGGGCTGGCCACAGTGCCGAGGGCGAGCCTCGGGGGCCTGTGGAAGCTGTCAGGAGGCCCGGTGAGGGACGAAGGTGATCCCCAGAGGATACCAGACTCTCAGGGAGCCAGGCAAGAAGGGGCCAGAGGAAAGGAGATGGTGTTTGGGAAACCAAAGTAGAGACTTCTCTGGACCCAGAGCCTGTCTCCCCCACAGGCCAGGCTGGGTGGTCCTGTGTCCAGCACCGGCTCTGGCCAGTTCTGCAGCTTGTTGGTTTTTGCAGGGGACTGGGTGAGGTTGACTGTTACACTTGTCCAGGTTGCTAGGAATGACTTACGGCCAAGGAGGGGCTGGGGGTGCCACGGGTGCTGTCCAGGGAGAGTCCACAGGCCAATCTCCACCTATAAACTGGTAGCAGTAGGAGAAACTAGCCTCTGTGGGTAGGGCAGGCCTGTCAACCTGGCTGGGCCTCTGGGCCACAGGGACAAGTGGCCAGAGGCAGTTTTGGTCCCTCAGATTCCCTAGTCCCTTCTGTATGCCCGTGTCCTGCTTTCTCCCCAAGGGAGAGCCACCAGCTCCTCCCTGTATCTTGCTCCAGCCGATGCCCGATGCCAGTCCTCCTCAGCTTGGGCGGTGGGGGTACCCGGGTAGGGTCATGACAGGACACCACTGCCTGCGGGTGAGAATGGAGGAGGCCCAGCTGTCAGCTGGAACCCATCAGGGGCCAAACCAAGCCCTGGCAGCTGGTAAGAAGGGGAGGGCAGGCTAATAAGAAAGGTGCCCTTAGCGCTGGGCTTCTCAAGTCTGCTCTTAACCCTTCCTGTGCCAACCCCAGGCATGGTCTGATATCTTCCCATAGAGGCAAGTAGCTCTGTGTCTCTATCAATGCAAGTTGGTCAGGATGAAGTGGGGCTGACTTAATGGACCGTGCGCTTGCCTCAGGGAACCCTAATCTGAGGGGGAGGAAAGCTGCCTCAAACTAGTAGGTGTTTGAGAACTAGACAGCTCTGTCTTAAGAGAGACCCTAGACTTCTGGGGAAAATATAGCTCATGTAGACTGAGGAAGGTTCTGTCTCCTCAGGGAGCTCCAGCCTGAGGGACACACTCCAGGAGCCCCAGACTAGGGGCCATGTCCGGAGAGTCTCTGGGTCAGAGATACAAGAGGTTCTGTCTCACTAGTTAAATTGAGAAACCAGCATCATGTCGCCCTCTGTGATGTTTCGAAGAATCAGCAACTAGAACGCAGGAAGAATGTTGCTCTGAAAACCTTCGGAAGCGTGTCTTTGCAGACCCAGGGTGCCGTCACTGGGGAACCATTTTATCCTGGATGCCTTCATGGGGTCAGCTGCCTTCCTCTGCTGCCTGCTTTTCTGAGACCCTTTACAGTCCCCAAAGCACTCAGCAAGTGGCTGATTTTCACTAGCTCTTTCCAGCTCCTCCTCTGGTGTCCATGTAACTTATATAACTCATCCCTTCCAATGGACAATTTAGCTTGGTGAGCAAGCGCACAAAGGAAGCATGTCTACGTGCAGCCGGCCCTTCCTCAGCTGCCTGGTTTAGATGGCCCTGATTTATTTTCCACAATTAGTTAGTGCCTGGCCTTCTCCCAGCTTCTCAGCAGTCCTCAACTGGCCTGCTGTTGGCTGCCACGAGGCCCCGGGGAAGCTGTCTGTGGGTCCCCTCCCTCCAGTGCTGCATGGCCCCAGAGTTCAGAACTCCAGGTTGCAGGTTGTGTCGGGCCACTATCAAGCTGTTTCTGGGGGGAACAGCTGGGCCCAGGCCCAGAAAAATGGCTCTGAGATATGCTGCCACTTCCGTCAGCCCCTGCTGTGGCTTCAGGCAAGTCATTCCAACTCATGGGCCTTACTTTCCCCATCTAAAGCCTAAGGCCTGGGAGTCCCTTGCACCAAAGGTTGACTGCTTCTGACTATTTTCTCCGTCTACACTGCCCTGGCTTCTTCAGACTCCGGGCCATGACAAGGGGCAGAGTAATCCCTAAACTGCCCATCTGGTTAGCAGGGCTTTCTGGGCGGTCCTGCGTTGCTGGCCAAAGGGCAGCTTGTCCCATCTCCACCCTAGAAAGGCACTCCAGTGTTTGAGGATACCTGTGGGCACGTAGGCAAGTGGAGCCATTTGGCCACATTTCCTGAGACCCTCTGAGCTAGCTGCAGGGCCTTGTCCCCAAGGGGCTGCTGGTGTGACTGTGAACGCCACAGCCAGCCATGTCGCTAAGTTCTTCCTGCAAGCCAGGGCCTGGGCTGGGGACTGACAGAGATGAACAAGAAGATGTGGTACCGTTTTTGGTGGCACTTGGGGACATGCACATGGCCTCCACGGTTAGTTGACCAGGTCAGTCCGGCTCCCACGTCACAGAGGACCAGGCTTGGTTCTTCCATCCCTGGAGTGAGACACTAACGGTCGGTCATGCGACCGTCGGGTGGCTGTGAGGATTACATGAGTCAGTGGATGTAAAGTGTTTAGAGCTCGGGTGTGGTCACGACAACTTTCTTTTCGTGAGCACAGTGCCAGGAACTGTTGTGGTATTTGTTTTCAACAGAGTTCTCCCCGGGAAGAAAAAGATTGCTTTTGACTCTGCTGAGGAGTGAGGCCTCACAGGAGAGATGGTACCACAGTCTGGTCTTGAAGGGTGGTGGCAGACTCGATATATAGTGACGGGAGAAGGTGCTCTGGGAGGAGGGGACCGCACACTCAAAGGCCCCAGGAAAGAAGGCAAAACCCGTGCCGGGTGACCTCTGCAAGGAACAGAAGACTTACGTGCAAGGGAAATAAAGCTGGAAAGTGGGTTCAAGTTGAGTGAACATGAATGAACACTGAAACGCAACCCTTTCCTGTGGGTAATGGGGAGCCACTGATGGTTGTTGAGCAAGAGTATCCTGCAGGGAGAGGAAACTGATGTGTTCATTTAACTTTCCCTCCATAACAGCATCAGTGACAGGGTGGCCAGGAACCTTCCACGGCCTAGGTTATAAAATCCACCGAGTGTTTGCATCCACACGACCTCCAGGGGCCAGTGTGGTGACTCCATGAGGTGGGGAGAGAGATTAGTGTAGACATCACCAGCAGCTATCCTGGGCCTCCTGGGCAGCGTCAGTATGAACGGCACTGAGAAGATGACAGGTCACTACCTCTGGCTGCCCTGAGACTTGAAAGAACTTCTCAAGTTCCATTCTTGAGTCCCTTCTCCTGGTGGCTTCAGTTCCATTTTAGGGCACGGGTAGCTTGAAGTTGCCTGTGTGCAGGGTGAGGAGGTACAAATGAGGCACCCGGTCAGCCCTGTGCCTGCTCTGCCACACTCCTGCCCACTGTGGACGTCACCTAGCCAGCCCCACATGTCCTAGGTCGGCACCTGACCTCTGCTCACAGGCACTGAGAGCGCCGGTGACTTGGCTGGGAGGTGACTGGGTCATGACAGGCTGGTGGCGTGGTGTGTGTAGGGGGAGACCATATAGCCCCACTTCATACTTGGCTCCTTGCCTCTCCAGGGGTCTTGCTGGCCAAGCCTGTTCTAAGCAGGGTTGCTATCTTCTGCTAGAATCTTCCCTGACCCTGGATCCTCAATGCCAGGAACGGCCTTCTTTCTCAGATGCTCTCGGGGTTCCCCAGTAGGCTCAGTTGAGGGACAAATGCAGAGTCCTGGGCACACCATGAATGCCCACTCCAAGGGAACATCTGGTTGGTTCAGTCTGCCAAGGGTCCCCCGCTTCAGGGGAGCCAGCATGAACCCGCCAGTAACCCTCCATCATAATGTAAGTGTGGTCCCAGCATTGAGGGGGATTGGGAGGCAGCATCGCTCCCAGGAAGGAAGGCCTCTTCAGCCGGTGAAGATGCTGAGCTAGGACGGAACACTCAGTGCAGACCTGCATGATGTGAGCACTCAGCAAACATCCCGGAAGGCTCTGGGAATGCTTTCAAAGGTTTTGAAAGCAGGGACTGGGCGGCATCTGATTTATGTTTTGGAAAAACCCTTCTGGCTCAGGTGGAGAGCAGGTTGGGAGGAAGCCTGAGCTGCCCTCAGGCACCGAACAGGGAGGAACCTCGTGAGCCTGCACGGTGGCCTTTCCACAGCTACCCTAGGGGGCCCTGTAGGGGTGCGTTTCAAGTCCCTTAGTAGAGACTGGGAAGGGGAATGGTGGTCTTTCCTGCCTTGCAACGTGGCCCCACTCTCTGGGGAGGACAGGGACCTCATGCTTATGGCTGCTGAAAGCGGATGGAGGGGTTTCAGAGGACCAGAGAAGAAACAGTTTCTTGAGTAGGAGCTACTTAGGTCCCCTTGCAACTCCCTGTTCCCACATGGGACATGTACTTGAGTGTGTACTCACATGTGTATGTGTGTGTGCTTGTGTATGTATATGTGTGTGTGTGTGTGTGTGTGTGTGTGTGTGTGTGTGTGTGTGTATGTGTGTGTAGCTGGAGAGCTTCTCTCCAGGTCCCACCAATCCCCCGCAGTCCCACAACCCACGTATAAAATCTCTCAGATGCGGCCGGGCGGTGGTGGCGCACGCCTTTAATCCCAGCACTCGGGAGGCAGAGCCAGGCGGATCTCTGTGAGTTCGAGGCCAGCCTGGGCTACCAAGTGAGTTCCAGGACAGGCGCAAAGCTACACAGAGAAACCCTGTCTCGAAAAACCAAAAAAAAAAAAAAAAAATCTCTCAGATGCTTATATTACTTATAAACTGTATGGCCGTGGCAGGCTTCTTGTTATCTATTTCTTCTATCTTAAATTAACCCATTTCTATTAATCTATACCTTGCCACGTGGCTCGTGGCTTACTGGTATCTTACATCATGCTTCTCCTCATGGCGGCTGGCAGTGTCTCTCTGCCTCAGCCTTCCACTTTCCAGAATTCTCCTCTCTCCTTGTCCCGCCTATACTGGCTACTGGCCAATCAGCATTTTATTTATACAGATCGATATCCACAACGTGTGTGTGTGTGTGTGTGTGTGTGTGTGTGTGTGTGTATGTGTGTGTGTGTATGTGTGTGTGTGTATACAGGTCCCATACATGTGTGCTCATGTGCTGTTCATTTGTCTTTTGTTTGTTTGTTTTTGAAACATGGTCTCTTTTTTTAAAGATTTATTTATTTATTATGTATACAATATTCTGTCTGCATATATTCCTACACCCCAGAAAAGGGAACCAGATCTCATTATAGATGGTTGTGAGCCACCATGTGGGTTCTGGGAATTGAACTCAGGACCTCTGGAAGAGCTGCCAGTGCTCTCAACCTCTGAGCCATCTCTCCAGCCTGAAACATGGTCTTATGTAGTCCAGGCTGGTCTCCAACTCACTATATAGCTAGGGATGACCTTGAATCTCCTGTGTCACCGTGTGTATCACTATGCCCAGTGTATGTAGACCTGGGGATTGAACCCATGGCTTTGTGCATGCTAGCCAAGCATGCTAGCAGACAACTGAGCTGCATTACCAGTCCTCATTTGACCTTTAAGACTAAAAGCGCTTGTGGTTCCCAATTGCCTTTTGTGGGGACTTTGGGGGGAGACAGCCTGCCCTAAACTGAGCCCAGCATATGAGAAGGGCAGATGCCACCAGGTATGAGTGGAGTTGACATCATAGCTGAGTGACAAGTGGGGTGAGGATGGACGGAGCCTGACTTTGGGGACCAGCCTTGCCCTGTGTGCTGGAGGGATGGACACCAGAGATTGGAGGACTTCACTTCTACCTGAGGAAGGAGGGCTGTGGAAAGGTAGGGAGGCCGGTTGGCAGGGCTTGAGGTCAGGCAACCCTGGGAACCTTACCCAAAGTGTCTGAGACAGTGTCGCCATGGAGGCTGGTCTGGCCAGGGTGGCCAAGAGGCAGGAGCAGGACCTTCTTTATTCATAGCCCTACCTCTGCATGGTGGCCCACAGCGCCACCCCTGTTCCTGGGCTCCCAGCTGCCCCTTGGCAGTCACCAAGCAGGCTATCTCCCCAGATATTCTATTTATCATTGCTTCTATCCCCCTGAGGGGCAGTTGTAATATATATATATATGGACATATCTGGGTGTGTCTCCATGTGCATATAAGTGCATGTGAATATGTCTGTGTGTGCATGGCCGTGTCTATGAGTCTGTGTATATGAATGCATGACTGTGGAGTGAGTCCATGTGAGTCTCACTCTGTATGCATAGGTGTGAGAATGAGTGCATGAAAACTTGTGCGAGTGAATGAGTGTGAGGGTGTGTACCAAGGTGCAAAGGAGCCCACATGCGTGTCTGAATGTGTGGTGGGGGTGGGGGTAACAAGCAGTCAAAGCTAGCCCTCACAGCTGTTGTAAGAAGTGCATGCTCCCTTTTTGTGAAGGAGGTCACATGCCAACATTTCTCAGCACAGTTCTTGTGAACTGATGTTCCCCACTCTCATGGTCTGGATCCATGACCTGGATTAAGAGTACAAGACACAGACATCCATTTCTGGGGACCTCCTCCTTGTCAACCTATGGGAGTGCCCAGAGGGCCCCAACTGGACCAGGAGAGTGAGGCTGAGCTGGGGGAGGGCTGCCGCTGGTTCCAGGAGAGCAGACTCCACCATCTGGAGGCTCTACTGGGAAGCTGGAGGCTGGGAGGTCCTTTGGACAGTCTTCACTGTTCCCAGCCTCAGGCCTGGCCTGGATTTCCCTCTAGGGGACAGCGGGAGGGAACCACAGGACTGGATTGGTTTATTCAATGAAGTAGCAACTCAGCCTGTTTCCCGGCCAACTTTTCTTCCCGCCTCACTTTCTTCTCAGATAATAGAAATACCCAGGAGGGGTTTTCTTTCTCCCTGGCAAGGCAGGGTGGGGGTGGCTGGGGCCCTGCCATTGGCCCAGGCCCTTGTCATTAGAGGCACACCCCTTGGATCTGAGCCAACCCCCACTTCAACAAGGGAGAGCAACTGTATTAGCAGCTTCCTGCCCAGGCCAAGGCCCTCACTGGGAGAGACTCCCTGACCTCTCCATGAAAGGCCTAGGTTTCCTAAAGAGAGAGGCAGGTCCTTCCTGATTCCAGTCTCTTGATCTTGACTCTCTCTGGTCTCTGCCAGGTCTTCAGGTTACAGTATCAATAGGGCTCAGGTGGAGCAGTCTCATGCCAGGTTCGAATCCTGGTTCAGTCTCTTTCCAGCCGCGTGGTATTGGGCAAGTCTGACTCCCACCTATAACTAGGGACGGTAATAGAACTGATGTCATAAGGGTTTATTTTGTTTGTTTGTTTTATTTTTGTTTCGTTTTTCTTTCTGAGACTCAATGAGTTTTTGTTTGTGACTCTTGAAGCTGACCTGGAGCTGTATGAGTGGTTGCTAAACACGTAGTCACTGCCCAGTTATGAACAGTTGAGAAAGAAGTAGCTTCCATCAGATGACCCTTCACACTCGCTCAGCCCTGGCTCTAAGCTCCAGCCCCATACTCAGAAGGCCTCTGCCTTTTGACTTTCTTCCTCAACCTCTAAATCCCAGCCCAGGCGCCTGCCTGTCCTTTGTCCTTTGTCTCAGACCAGTGACTGAGGAGGTTCCCCATTCCCACGTCTCCCCCTCCTCTGCTACAGCAGCCACACCCAGGGCACCCATGTGGCAGGCCATGAGCCACCGCCTTTAGCTCCCAGTTGCCCTGGAGAGCAAGTGGCAGGTCCAGCACTGCCTGAAGACTCTGTTTTCTTTTTCCCATAGGAAAACAAATTACAAATTTATTATAGCCTTGTGTAGACTGCACCAAGTCTTGTCAGACTACTCTCATGATCCATCTTTTCTTTCCAGAGACTCCGGTTTTTGTTTGAGGATGGAAAGGGTTCACTCACGCGAGCTCACCTCCTGAAGCTATGGTTGTAATCAGGAATGGCCTCTGACACTGGACTGGGACCTTGTAGTGACTTCCCTTGCCTTCCAGGGAGTTTTACCTTTCTCTCACTCTGTCTTCCTTCCTCCCAAGACCTGGCTCCCACCTGTGCTCCCAAACTGAGCCCCACCTTGACTCCCACTGGCTGTTATGAGGCCATCCTGGAGGCTCAGGCACCTGCATGCCTTGGCTGCCTCTCGGGTAGCCCACCTCCCGACTCCAGTACCTTCACTGGCCTGCAGGCAGATGCATGGCAGCCTGGTCACTGATGCTCAGTTCAACTCTCTCCCCTAGCATGTCTCAAGCACCCACGCTGTACTCCCCCAAATATCTTTCTCTGCTTTTGGAACAAAGTCTTCTGATGTCCCTTGGAAGTGTTTGGGACAGGAAGGCAGACTGTGGGGCTGTAGGTGGCCTGCTAAGGGGCTCTGTACAGGAAACCTTTTTCCTATCTAGGGTCAGAGAGGACGGGACCCAGCTGAACCCAGGCTGCAGCTCTGTTTCCACAGCAGGCCTGGTGGGAGGTTGGGACAAAATGGTCATCTGTCTTCCAATGGGCTGGTGATTTCCTAGGAACACTCCAGGCCCTCAGCACCAGTTTGGGACTACTGAGGCATCTAGCCCTGTGAACTGGGTAACCACTGGGTTCTCAGCCTCTCCAGCATGCAGACAACCTTTGCTGGACACCCAGCCTGGAAAGCCAATCTAATACAAATCCCCTCAATCAGTTCCGGGAAGTTGGATTTACTGCACTGATGGGTTGAGAGAGTGCTTGCTCAATGCATCCTACCCTCAGCTTTGATTTTTCTCTCAGGGCTCCCCGAGTGCTGGACCGGAGGGATGCCTACATCATGCTGTCTACTGCGTTCATGGACTCCCTGAACTCTTCATTCATCCACAGTCACACAAGAGGTGCCTGCTCTGGGAAAAGCAGGCCGCCTCAGACGTCCATTCCAGTGGACAAGCGAAAGCTGGGTCTCGAAAGACGGTTCCCGGCAGAGAGAAGAGCATGGCAAAGCCAGGAAGCTCCGTGCTTTTGGAGGCTGGCCCTGGGCCAGGCAGGAAGATGGTTTCAGTGGCAGTGACTCACAGCGAGGCTTTTAGGAGGATGGTTGAAGATTTCACTTGTGTAGCTGAGGGAGGGTTGAGTGTCAAGAGGCAGAGGGAGACACGTTGGGCAGTTCTGTGGAACCCTGATTCACGCCTGGGGCCAAGAGTGGTGGGAAGCCTGACTGTGCTCCTGCCGCATGCTCCTCACGCTCCTCCCTCCTGTGGGAACGAGTCCCGGGCTCCACCTGCCATCAAGCTCTCCCTGTTATCTCAGCCGAGTCTCCTGCCAAATTCTTGCATGTCCTTTCTGGGGATGGACCACAGTGGGGCTCCTTCTCTTTTTGTCCATTTTCCCTTGGCTTTCTCTGCCCTTCCTTCTTTTATGGTCTCCTTGCCTTCTCCCTGGCTTTGCCTCGTCCCAGAACAAAGTCTTCTGATGTCCCTTGGCAGTGCTGGGGACAGGAAGGCAGACTGGGGACTGCAGGTGGCCTGCTAAGGGGCTCTGTGCGGGAAGCCTCTTTCCTACCTAGGTAGGGTCAGAGGGAACGGGACCCAGCTGAGCCCAGGCTGCAGCTCTGTTTCCACAGCAGGCCTGGTGGGAGGCTGGGACAAAGCGGTGGGCGCTGGAGCCCAGAGCAGTCCTGCTTTGCCAAAGGAAAGGCAGTAATGGCTTCTTTAAGAAGGAGTAAGACTGTGGGGAGCAGGGCTGGCTGCTCAGGCATGGGGCCTGAATTCAGATCTAGCTCTCGGGGGTTGAGGACAGGGGAAGAGAATACTAGAGAGACAGGAGGATCTCTGGGATTTGCTGACTGCCCAGCCTAGTCGAACAGCATGAATTCCAGGTTTATTGAGAGACCATCTCAAGAGAAGAAGGTGGAGAGTGATAGAGGTCACCTGGCCTCTTCGTGGGCATACCCACCCCTGTATACACACACCCACGTAAGTGTGCACACACACATGTGCATGGGGACAGCCTGCCACCCAGAGAAGACTGGAGAACACGTAGCAAGGATCCCTGATAATGGTGCTATCTCCAAACTGCTGGTGGGACTGGAAACACTGGTCACTGACAGATACAGGAAACAGGAGGAGGTGGCTAGCCTCTTCCCAGGTGTCCTGGGCTGGCCCCGGTAGGCCTGGCCTCCCTAGATGTGTCTGAAGGAGGCAGGAGAAAGCTGAGTGTGTCGTGGACGTTAAACTCCTCAAATGTAGAGGACAGCCAGAGTCCTGGGAGTGTGAAGGGTCAAGAGGATGGGAGAGGGTACTTTCATCAGAAGAGAGGTGCTTCATTATAAGACAAGCTGGAGTTTGGAGGGCTCCTGTGAGTGAGCATCCCCGGTGATGTCCCAGACAGGTTGGGTGGGCTTAGTACCAAGTGAGGGGTTCTCACACCCAGGATGGGAGACATCTATATGGCTGTGCCGAGCATGGTCTGGAAGCCTTGGTTGTGGTCGCTCAAAGATGAAAGGCCCTTCCTGTCTCTCCAAGTGGCAAGTGGTGGGTAATCAAAGATGAAAGGCCCTTCCTGTCTCTCCAAGTGGCAAGTGGTGGGTAACGATGGGTAAAGTGGCTGGGCCTGCAGGGAGGAGACTGTGACAGAAAGGTCTTAGGAAATTCCAGCAGCAGTCACAGCGAGGGTGAGTGGCGGTACTGGGGTCCTGTGAGGGAGAAAACATCCCTGCCGACCTCTGGGCCCGAGGCTGCCACAGCTGCGGCGGCTGTGAGGCGGCCTCCTCTCTGCCTCTGTAGTTCTGTCTGCCCCCCTCCCAGCTCTGTGTCCTTCTCCTTCCCTTGTGTTCCGGTTTCTCTGTCTCTGACTCCCCTGGTCTCTTTTCTCTTTAAGAAAAAATGTCTATTTATTATTTTCCTGTGTGTGTGTATGGGGGGGGGGGGGAGAAGGAAGAGGAGGAAGAGGCATGTGCTTGTCACAACACTTGTGTGGATGCAAGAGACAAATTTTCTGAAGTTGGTTTCCGTGGTGGGTTTGAGGCATTAAACCCAGGTCATCAGACTTAGCCGGCAAGTATTTTCACTTTCAGAACCATCTCATAGGCCCATTTTAATATTTTTTTCTGTCTTTTTTTTCTGCTCTCACATGATGACTTTTGAACTGTCTGGTTCATGGAAAACTTCCTCTCCATCAACTATTAGGCCCAGGATGACACCTGCCTCTGTGTGGGGTGTGTGTGTGTGTGTGTGTGTGTGTGTGTGTGTGTGTGTGTGTGTGTGGTTGGCTCAAGTGAGGGTGTATGTGCATGCAGGAGGCACAAGGGAGGGCATGTGTGTATGAGTATATGCAATGACATTGGAGATGATGTGTGTATGCAGTAGAATCAAGAGAGCTATTTGTGTGTCTAGAACAGGCAAAAGTGAGGGTGTGTATGTAGTAGGCACAGGTGAGGGCAGGTACAGGAGAGGGGACGTGTGTGTGTGTGTGTGTGTGTGTGTGTGTGTGTGTGTGTGTGTGTGGCAGGTACAGGAGAGGGGATGTGTATGTGTGGCAGGTATGGGTGTAGTCATGTGTGTATGCAGCAAGAACAAGTGAGGTCATTTGCGTATATAGGAGGCTCAGGTGAGGGCATTTGTGTGTGTGCCGCAGGTGCAGGTGAGTGTGTGTGTGTGTGTGTGTGTGTGTGTGTTTGTGTGTGTGTGTGTGTGCAGTAGGTGCTGGGGATCTGAAGTGGGGTGGCTGTAGTGGGGTTGCTGAAGGTAGAGGTGAGGGCAGGAACAGGGCCTCCTGCAGGGCACACAGGGTCAAGTCAGGTTTTCTAGGCAGAACCAGACCCACACTGCTCCCACACCCTCACTTATTCTAGGAAAATGGCAGAGCTAGTCCCACTGCGGCTAGTGAACACAAAGTGCATTGTTTCCCTCCCCAGGTCTCTGCCCCTGTCTCCGTCAGTGCTGCCAGTTCCTGGTGGCAGATGGCAGCTTTGTCACTGAGGCCAGGCTGCTCACCTGGCAGGCAGGGTGTGTGTGTGTGTGTGTGTGTGTGTGTGTGTGTGTGTGTGTGTGTGTGTATGCTCATGCATGTTCTTCCCTTGTTTCCCTGCTGACTCCAGGTAGGGGGCAGGGACAGGACCAGGAGCACAAGGACCTGCCTTTTGGACCTCTCTAAACTTTTTTTGGTGGTGCTGGGAGCTGGCCCCAGCCCAAGCTGGTGAGCCAAGAGTCCCCACCCCAGCTCCATTCCCGTGGGTCTTTGCAGATGCCAGGACTCCTGTACGGGAAGCTTGCTCTCTTCTCCCCTGCTTCTCAGCCCTTCATTCCTGCAGCTGCTCCTGGGATGCCTTCCTGGATCATTCTCTGCTGACTCAGCTTATTCTCACCTTGCCCTTATGAGGTCACTGGTCTCACAGCAGACACTCAGTGTGACTGAGGTCTAAGTTTAGAGGCTGAGTGTCATTCAGGAAGCAGCCTGGGGCCAAGGAAAGGCATGGGCATTGACCACTGGCCAGCATCTCCCAGTACTTCCTGTGGACCATTCTGTTATTCATGGGCAGTCCTCGAGGTGCCAGTTAATCAACCTCGTTTGACAGATGAGAAAACTGAGACTGAGAGACAACCAACAAGCCACACAGCAAAACCCTAAAGCACCACATGATATGAGAATGGCCAAGGCTGAGGGCTGAGGGCACTAGGTCTCTCAAGGGAGCAGGTATGTCGGGGTAGGGAACTTGGGCTGGAGGGAAAAGACCCTGGGGGTTTTCTAGTACTTTCTTTGTGCAGACTACCAGCACCAATAAGAGAGGGTCTGTCTTTACCCCGTGAGAACAGACTCTTGTCTCCAAGCCCTGCTCACTGCGCCTCGCCTCCTCCCAGCTGCCCCCAGCTTCCCCAGGAGGCTTGACTTTGAGAAGCTTACCCATGCCTTGCTCTACTGGGCCCCTACCTGCTCCCTTGTGCCTGGCCTTGGACACCTACAGTAAGACACACCAGGGATTTATTTCCATTAGTACTGTCTCGGGCTGTGGGAAGAGCTTGGATTCAGCCTTTTCCTCCCTGGAGATCATTCATAGCTCCAGTTCCTGCCCCTCCCTCTTCCCCCAATGTCTCTATCGCTCCTCTTTTCCATCCCTGTGTCCTCCCTGCTGGTCCCTACAGTGTGCAACATACTGTGTCCCTGCTAGACACAGGGCCTGGCCACTGGAGCTGGGTCCGATCTGCTTCCAACCAGACAAGAATGTGTGTACATATATTCCATTTTAAAAACGTTGATTTCAGGTTTCCGTGTATGTGGCTGTGCTGACTCTGGGTTGGGGATCACAGTCTGTGGCCTGTCTCGCTGTCCTTCCCTATGCTGTGTGGACATCAATCTCCTTGTCCTGCTGTCCCTGCTCTGTTTCCTTCTCCTGTGGAGTTCATCCCTCCGTCCCTTCCTCTGCCTATCCCAGGAGCTCCTTGCCTGGCTGTGCAGGGCACCCTGCTGGAAGGTCGGCTCTCCTGGCTTTTCTCCTCTACACCATCTCCTTCAGCGTTAGCAGTTGATCTTCCCTATGGGGCCCAGGCAGCCCATGAAGGCTAAGCTGGGCCTTCATGACCCTGAGACATAGACGTGGGGGTCCCTGTCCTCTGGAGGGAAGCAGCAGTGTTAGAGGTGAGGGAGAAATGAGAAACCTAAGGAGGAGCCTGGCAGAGACCCCTCCCTCAAGGTGGAGGGGAAGGTTCTTGGTGGAGGCCCACTGTGTGGCACCATCTAATCCCCACTTGGCTGGTGTCTTCTCTTTGGGGGTCTGTAACGACCCTATGGATATACTATAATTATTGAACCAGTTTTCTATGAATGAGCCTCTGGGCATTTCTCCACCTTGTGATAGCGTGGACGATGATAACAACACTGTACAGAACACCTCTGAGCGTCTCCTTCAGTTCCCAGACTCTGTCTCCTTATCCACACATAATCTCCATTCCTCTGGCTTCCCTCGGCCCCTCCCTGGCTTGTTCTCTGGGTCATGATTGAAACGTAAGCAGCAGGTTTGGAAAACACATCTCCTTTCTCCTCAGACCATGTATCCCACGTGCCGACAACGACTCATTTGGTTTCCCAAGTGCCCAGTAACGTCAGGGCCCTTTGGCTGCGAGTAATAGAAACTCAAATGGGTTAGACGATACAGGAAGTTATTATTGCCTAAGAAAAGAAACCCTGAGGTGTGGTGGCTGTGTGTGTCGGGGGTAGCTGACCAGATCTTACTTCATCGTTTTCTCTTTCTTTTTCCTTAGGAAGTTCTTTTTCCCTAAAGAATTTTATCCATTTGAACACTCACTTAGCTTGCTTGCACAAGGCGCCACAGAGGGAAAAAAGTAAATATTCAAATTAACTGGATGAAAGATTTACTCTGGACATCAGACGAGGTGTTTACAAGAGACCTACCTTTGAATTCCATGATCCAGATTCCTGGCTATCAAAGCGCAGTTACACCTATGAATCTGAGGCCAGCCTGGTCTACATACTGAGTTCTAGGCCAGCCAGGGCTACATAGTAAGATCCTGTCTCAACAACAACCACCTCAATTACACCTAGGCTGGAGATATGGCTCAGCAGTCAAGAGCACTGGCTGCTCTTCCAGAAGACTGGAGTTCGATTCCCAGCACCCACATCAGCCACCTGTAACTCCACCTCCAGGGGATCCAGCACCGTCCTCTGGCCTCCATAAGCACTCCCACACATATGTCAACACACACATAAAATAAATAAAATTCTTAACAAATAAGAAGACGTTACAGTACTATCCCCAGTGGTGTCTTAACAAGTGGTGATGTCAGGGTAGGCTAGTGGTTACACTGGTTTTGGAATCTACTTGTGTTTATAATGGAGTAGATGAGAGTCAACCAACTTCCCTTTGAGAAACATTAGTAGGGGCTCCTTAAAGCCGAATTGCTTCTATCACTTTGCAATATCTTCAAACAGATCTCTCTTTTTCACCGAAAGAAATTTTTTTTAAAAATGTGTCTGAGTCTTTGTTTGTTGGTATGTATGTATGTGGACTATATGTGTGCAGTGCCTTTGGAGGCCAGAAGAGGGCATCAGATCCACCTGAAAATGGAGTTATAGATGATAGTGAGTTGCCATTTGGGTGGTGGGAACTGAACCCAGGTCCTCTGCAAGAGCAATATATTCTCTTAACTTGCTGAGCCATTTTTTTCTAGCCCCTATCCCCTCTCTCATTTTATCTGGTTTTGAATATTACTGAAGACAGTCCCATGTGGTCAGATATTTGCTGATCAGCAAAAATTGTCTCATCAACATCTTTCAAATTTCACATGTGGGCTCTAGAATTGATGGAATCAAATTTACACTTAGATTCATAGCTTTGAACAGCTAGGGAAATGTCGGGGTATTTTTTCCAACCTGCTGTTCCGTTGACTGTAGGCTGATACCCTTTGTGTTCTGCGGGTCCAGTCCGTTATGGAGGAAAGTCACAGCAGTAGGGGTGTGAGGAACCCATTCACATGGCATCGTCTCATCGCCAGTCAAGAAGGGAAAGGAATGCTCTGATGAATTGCGTTTTCAAGCGTTTAGTCTGGTCTCTTTCTCCTCTGCTGTCTTCAAGGTGTAGGTTTATTCCCTGGTGTTCTACTTGGCCCCAAGGTTGTACAAAGTTGCAGAAGCTCCTGAGATCAGACCTCGAGGTGGTGATGTGCCTAGAGGCTTCAGAAAGGCCATTTCTTTGTCTAGGTCTATTTTTAAGATGAGGAAAACTTTTGCCTGAAGTGTTCCCAGAACCTGCTCCTAGAGTTCAGCCACATGCTCATTCCTGTAGCTAGCTCCCAGTCAGGGAGGTGAGTCACAGGCTAGGTGGATTTCAGAGGAGGGAAGGGCTGTGAGGAGAGGTCAAGTGCAGGGGCTGACCGAGAAGGCCTCCCCAGGGGGAAGACTCCTCTTGCTTAGCCGACTGACCCGCACCCCTCCAGAGAGCTGGCCCTACTGCCCTGCAGTGAGAAGGAACCGAGCCTGGAGGCTCAGGTCTGTAATCCCAGCAACTCAGGAGCTTGGAGGTCACATGTTCCAGGCCAGACTGGGCAAACTTAGTGAGACTCCCGTCACAAAATAACAAAGTACAAAACGATAAGACATGACAGGAAAAGAGAGCCAGCGTCTTAACAATTTTGAAGGAAAGACTGTTGAACTAAGAGGAGGGATTACAAGAAATATTAAATAATGAGTCTTTCCTGTCCTATTCTAAGAATTGTGATTATGATAAGAAATTAAAATCTTTCTGTCTCCCTCTCACTTGTAAAACCTTATGCAAATGTTTTAAGCCCCCACCGGGTAAAACCTCTATTTACACAAAAGCCTGCACTCTGGCCTAAAGCTGGGGCCCCTCTCCCCTTGGTTCTTACTCTTTCAAGCCAATCACAAAGATGTGAGGTAGGACCCAGGCAATGGGGAAAACTCACAGTCGCCATTTGAGTTAGAAGTCTAGTGTGCTTCCTGCTTCTGAGCTCGCCTTCTGGATTTACAGTAAGATTTTTACCTTGTGGATACATCGGAAGAAATACGAAACGGGCTGAGAGTACAGCTCAATGGGACAGGCACGTTCCGAGTGCATGAGGCCCTGGGTTCATTACCCACGCCCGCACACAGTAAAACCCCACAATGACCCTTGCTGAGCATCTTGGGATGCAGGACTGGAGTGGGTGCTGGGTCCAGGCCCTGCAGGCTTTTTCCGCTGAGGGAAGGGTCAGGGTCACTGAGGCACTTGGATACAGGGAACGGGCCGAGGCAACCTTTGAATTGGCATTCCTTACAGCTGTGGTTCCAGATTCAAGGAGGGACAAGAACCCTGACGTTTTTCTTGACCCTTAGGTGGGTCTTGCCCCTGAGACAGGGAGGGACAGGAAAGAGGGCCGTGAGTCAAGAGCATACCTGGGGGAAAAGGAAAACACAGGAAGTGAGTCAAAGCCTGCAGAGGAGCCAGGTGGCCGGCAGGCTGCAGGACAGAGCCTGGAAGAGCAGGCTGAGGGCCAGAAGCCCCTCTCTGAGGCTGCATACTATTCCAGCTATTCCTGGCAGCCAGTTCCCCACAAGCTCTTCCCTCCTTACCACAGCAGGCCCTGCCCACTCATCCACAGCCTAGGTGCCAGCTGTCATAATTCCTGGCTCCCATCCACCCCCTGCATCCGGGAGGCCCTCTCACCTATGACCCCAGAGGATGCTTTGGACCTTTCCAGACAGGCATCTCTGCCCTCACATCCTGAAGGACATGTGTGGGGTGGAGGAGGTGGCTGGAGGGAAAGAGGGGGGCATGAAGGTGGTGGGCATATATGCTGTGGTGCCACCAGGGGCAGGAGGAGGGACCCTTGGTCTCACTGGAGTTCAGGTCGGTAGCCTTGGCAGCAAGCATCTTTTGACCACTGAGACATCTTGCTGGTCTCTTTCATCTTTTTTTCCCTCTCTCTTTTGTTTTTGTTTTTGTTTTTGTCTTGGAGACAGAGTCTCACTATGTAGCCTTGGCTGGCCTGGAACTCATAGAGATCTGTCTACCTCTGTTGGGATTAAAGGCACAGGCCACTCTTGGCCTCTTTTTTTTTTTTTTCCTTTTTTCCCCACAGAGTCTTGTCATATGCACCAGGCTGGCTTTGAACTTTGTAGCCCAGGCTGGTCTTGAACTCCTGATCAATCCTCTTGTCCTAGCATCTCAACCTTGGAATTACTATGTCCAACTCTTCTGTTTTGTTTTGAGGCAGCGTTTTGCTGTAGTCCAGAGCTGACCTTGCATTTCTGATCCTCCTGCTGCAGCCTCTGGAGCACTGGGATTACAGGTGTGTGTGCTCCCATCCTTTCTCTCCAGGTGTGAGAAGCATTTCTGTACATGTGTCTTTGGGTATTTCTGAAGTTGGTGTCACAGAAGAGGAAAACACAAACAAAGGCCTAAAAATTAGAACACTAGATGGAAGAGGGTGGACAGGTCACGTTTACCAACAATGCTGGAGCGCTCTTCAGAACGTGCTAATGTTCTCTGTAGTGGCATTATGGGAGACTGCCCATGTAGCCCCATCCTCCACACCAATGGGTGTCACGAACTTTCCTAATCTTTGCTGAGCTGACAAGTGAAAACTTAAACTTGGCTTTCAATTGCATTTCAAATAATTAGTGAGACGGATCACTTTGTATTAATCTTTTTTAAGATTTATTTATTTTATTTTATGTATGTGAGTGTTTTGCGTGTGTGTGTGTGTGTGTGTGTGTGTGTGTGTGTGTGTGTGTGTGTGTGTATGTGTGTGTGTGTGTGTGTGTATGTGTATGTGTACCATAAGTGTGCCTGGTGCCCAGGAGGTCAGAAGAGGGCAGATCCCCCGGAACTGGAGTTCAGGATGGTTGTAAACCACCATGTGGCGCAGAGAACTGAACCCAAGTCCTCTGTAAGAGCAACAATGCCCTCCACTGCAGAGTCATCTCTCCAGCCCCTGGATATATTTTTATTAGCCAGCTCTGTGTGTGTGTGTGTGTGTGTGTGTGTGTGTATGTGTGTGTGTGTGTATGTGTGTGTGTGTATGTGTGTGTGTGTATGTGTGTGTGTATGTGTGTGTGTGTGTGTGTGTGTGTGTGTGTGTGTGTGTGTGTGTGTGTAGGAGAAGCCTGCTTATGCTCTTTGCTTTATTTTTCTGTCGGATCTCTGATCTTTTCCTTGTTGTTTGAAAAATATCTTCATTTATTTATTTATTTATTTATTTATTTATTTTTGCCAGGTATCATGGTGTACATCTAGAATCCCAGCATTCAGGAGGCTGAGGCAAGAGGTTGTTAGTTCAAGGCCAGCCTGGGCTACATAGTGAGACCCTGTCTAAAACAAAACAACCAGGGGGTGGGGAGATAGCTCGGGGGGCCAACTGTTGACCAGACAAGCAGGAGGGCTTGAGCTTGGTCCTCAGAAACCATATAAAAAGCTGTCCTAATCATAGCACTGGAGAGGTGGGAACAGGCAGACCCTGTGACTTTCCCCCTAGCTAGACTACTGGAATCAGCAGCAAACTCCACATCCCAATAAGGACCCTGTCTCCAAAAACAGCACCCAAGGGAACAACACACTCATGCACGCACACTCACAAATACATGCATGCACTCTCATATACATGCATGCACTCTCACATATACATACATGCACACTCACAGATACATGCATGCATGCACACTCACACATATACATGCGTCCACATCCTGGAAATCAGTACATTATCATGCATCTTGCAAATGTCTCCCTCTGATCTCTGATTTCATCTTTTAATTTTTACTTGTAACGTTTTCTCTTTTAATTTCTTTGTGGATACATTTATTAATCACTTCTGTTATGACTTCTGTTTTGTTCTGTGACTAAGAAAGTTGACACCCCAGGATCATAAAATCATTTACACACATTTTCTTTTAAAAATGTGTGTATGTGGTGTGTGTGTGTGTGTGTGTGTGTGTGTGTGTGTGTGTGTGTGTGTGCCTGTCTGTATGTGCACTGTGTCCATGCAGTGCCTTTGGAGGCCAGAAGAGGGTGTTGAATTCTCTAGAAGGGGAATCATGGGCCCTTGTGAACCATGTGGGTGCTGGAAACTGAACCCAGGTCCTCTGCAAGAGCAGCTGGTGTGTTTTTAACCACTGAGCCAGATCCACAGCCCTGACACACAATTTTTCTTTCTAGTACTTTTATAGCTTTATTTTCCCAGTGTTTTCTTTTATTCTTTGATCTTGTTGGAACTTATTTCCATGTTAGGAGTGAGGTAAGGAATCCAGATTTATTTATTTATGATCTAACTATCTGGTGAAATGACTCAGTTTATTGAATTCTTCTGTTTATTTGGGTCTCTAATTTTTTTTTTATTCTTCACAGCTGATCTCTGTGTAGACTCTGGTCTCAGGCCATTTTAATTACTATTACTGTGTAATATTGTGCAGAATGTCTCACAGAACTCTTTCTTGGTTAGGGTATTTTGTTTCCTTCGGGAATTTTCTGTCTCTTCTTTTATATATTTTTTCCCAGTTTTTTGTCACTTTAAACCCCTGCTGCTCCCACAGCAGCTGACCCTTCGAACTGTGGATGCTTGAACTGATTGCTCACTTACAGTGATAATGACATAGTCACATCATCATTCTCTACTCGTGAACAAGGTCTCCCTCCGTCTATTCAGGTCTGTGGTTGTGTCCCTGTTTGGGTTTTATAGCTCTTTCCACTTGTGCCTGCACATTTTAAAATGTGTTTTATGTGATGTTTTTGTTCTTTTCATAAGTGGGGCCCCCTCCCCCCATATCATTTTGTTAATGACCTTTTGTGTTTAGGACATTTTGTTTTTAGATACTTTGCTAAGTCCTGTGATGAGGAACAACCATTTCGTAGTACAAGCCTGTAATCACTGCTACTGGGCAGGCTGAGGCAGGAGGATCTTGAGTTCAAGGCTGGCCTGGGCAATTAGTGAGACCTTGTCTCAAAGTAAAACCCAACTATTGGCTGTTGATGGATGTTGAGAAGCATCACTCTCCCCTGGGGACATGGCTGCTGGTAGTTTGCTCATACCCAGTGGATGGCCACACCCAGTGTGCATATGGGCACCACAAACAGGACTCAAAGAGTTATTAATAGCAAGAGAAAAGAGAACATGAAGTTGAGGAGAATGTGCTGGGAGGGCTAGATGAGTCAGAGGAAGGTAGTGGGTGGACACGTTCAATACAGGTTGTATAAATGTATGAAACTTATAAAGAATAAAATATAGTATTTAAAAAAGAAAATTGTATCAAAGGAAATTAGAAAAAGAAAAGCAATGAATGTTAAAAGAAATAAAAATATAAAAGGAGGAAAAGGCTGCAAGATGTCTTTTAAGAAAAATAATTATTTTTATTTTCTGTGTATGACTGTTTTGTCTCCACGTATGTCTGTGCATCACGCGCTTGCCTGGTGCTGGTGGAGGCCACAAGAGGGCACTAGATCCCCTGGAACCGGAGTTACGGATGCACGAGAGCCACCATGTGGATGCTGCGGATCCAACTCCTGTCCTCCGGAAGACCAGCCAGAGCTCTTAACCACTGAGCCATCTCTTCAGCCCTGGCTGAGTCTTCTGAAATATTCAAGTACAGAGTAAGATTATCCAGTGGTAATAATTCTTTCTTCCAAAATTTGTGTATTTCTTATTCAACCATTTCAACTAGTTGCATTGTCAAATCATTCCAGAACCATGTTAAATACTAGTGGTGATCATTTGCAGTGATAGTGACATTTCTTTAATAGGACTGCTCCTGAATGTGTCCATTCAATGTGTTGAAGAGAACTGATGTCTTTAGTTTACATATTAACAGGTGGGCTAGCTATGCACGGTGGTGTACACCTTTAATCCCAGCACTTGGGAGACAGAGGCAGGGGAATCTTTGTGAGTTTGAGGTTAACCTGGTCAACATAATGAGTTCCAGTTTAGCCAGGGCTACACAGAGAAACCCTGTTTCTAAAAAACCAAACCAAACCAAACCAAAACAACAATAACAACAACAAAAAGCAGGTGGGTTACGCTTAGCACCCAGCTTCCCGGTACTAACACGGTCCTGATCATACTTTCTGTGTTAGTCAGCTCTTCGTCACTGTGACAAAACACTGAGGTAATCAAGTTAAAGGTGTGCTTTGGCCCAGTGTTTCTATGGTTTCAGTCCATGGTCACTTTGGGCCTGTGGCAGCTCAGTACATGGTGATGACGTATGAGGCAGAGGGAGCTGTTGTTTACCTCAGGTGGCCACAAAGGGAGGGTCAATGACCTAGTTGCCTCCACCAGGCCCATCTAAAGTGACATCACTTGTCACTGACACCACAGGCCGAGGAGCAAGGCTTCAACACATAGCATGATGGGGAACAGTTATCCAAACCACAACACTTCCTTCGAGTAAAACTCCCTGTTTCGTTGACCACAAGTGACACCCAGGCAAGGAAGAGGGTCTGAGGTAGCGTGGACAGAACTGAAGGTCAGGATGTGAGCTCTCTTGTCCCCAAGGGAATGAAGAAACACATGATCTTCCCAAGATGGAGAGGAAAGAGGTAATCAGAGAGATGAGGGGCCAGGGTGGGGGTGGGAGGTGGGGGAAGAATGGGGTTCCAAGGAGCAGGCTCCAGTCATAGAGAGAAAAGTGAGATTCTGCCAGTTGTGTCCTGAAGAGCCTGTCTTTCATCTCAGGGCTCTCTTGAGCCCCAGTGTCTGGGGTGAGACAGTCAGGAGCCGTGGGCCTCTCCCACATTTTGGGGACGGTCGTGGGCGTGGCAGGCGTGCCCTGCTGGGTGGGAGCAGGGGAACACGGTGCCCAGAGGCTGAGGCAGGACCGACTGTGCCTACCTGCTTCAGCTACTTCTCCACAGTGGTGCTTCTCAAAGTCATGGCACTCACCTGCCTCTTCCTCCAGGTCCCCAGAGCCATTCTTTCCCCCAGATCAGGTGACCTCACCCTACCTTCCCACCATTTCCCAAGGCCTTTGTGGAATCCCCTGGGGAGGGCCCTTTCTTAGGAGCCTGGCCGGTGTCATCATCAACCTTGGGGAACCGTTTCTGTGCCCAGGGTGTGTAGGGTGGGGCAAAGGTTGGGGGTTTTCCAATGCAGAGGACTCGCAGAGATGGAGGAGGCAGTGGGCACCCAGGTGTGCGATGGGGTGAGGCCAGGTGGCCAGGAAGGAGAGAAGAGTCTTCAGATGCCTGAGCAGTCTTCTCTCCTCATCACAACGTCAGGAGCACTAGAGAAGCAAAGGCCCCCAGGCCCTTAGTTCACCCAGTCTTTCAGGAGGAAGGAAGTGTCCCGATGGCTTTGTTTCTGTCCTGGTAGAATGCAGACGCGTTCCTTCTCTTGGATTAGGAACATGCAGATGGGAGCTGGGGAGTTTGCTCAGTGGGTAAAGTGCTTGGCTGTGCAAGCAAGAGGACCAAGGTTCGGACCTTTGGCACACATGTGAAAATCAGGCACCGTGGCATGCAACTGAAATTCCAGTTCCAGAAGGCAGGTGGAGACCAGAGCATCCCAGGGGCTCACTTGCCAGCCAGTCTAGTCAAAACATTGAGCTCCAGGCTCAGTGAGAGACCCTGTCTCAAAAAATAAAGTGAGAAGTAATTGAACAAGACATCAGTTGCTGAACTCTGGCCTGCATGTGGACGTGCATGGGTGAATACACCCACTCACACATTCATGCACAACACACACACACACACAAGTAAACTGCTGTGACTTTTGGGGAAGAGCATTGTTGTCTGGGTCTAGCAAGAAAGGCCAGAGGGCCTGCTCCAGAGGCAGGAGACTAGATGGCTGCCATGCTTGCCATTGAAGACTTTGTGAGCCTTCCATACTACTTTTTGGTATGTCTCAGGAGGGGCACCTGGACTGAGTCTATTTTCACAGGAACCTGGGACTATAGAGGGAGATCGATCACAGGGGAAGATTCCTGTTATCAACTGTGGCTCAAGGTAGAAGAGTCAGGAAGGCCTTGCTTGAAGGACTCAAGGGTCGGGCCTTGGAAACAGAGGCAAGATAGGTCCTGAAGGTTGGCCTTAGACTTGGAACAAAGGCAGGGTGCATGGTAGCGTGAGAAGCCTGGGGCATCTCAGCTACCTCTGCCAGCCAGAACCCAAGAGGGCTTTCCCTGGAACTATCTTGCAAAATCATGGCGGAACCTCTACTGATGTGGCTTCCTGTGGAAAAGTAGGTGCTGCTGGTGAGTCCTGTTAAATGCCCTGGCATGAGTCTTATTCATTTCCAGTCTCCTCAATTTCTGTACCAGGCCCAGGCCTCCGGGGGAAGCTTCTAGTAAACACATCCCAGATGTGCTAAGGGAGATGGAGCCAAGAGAACAAGATGACTACTCTTTGGAGAAACAATGCAATTTCCCCTTTGGACCGACAACGTGGTGTGAGTTACACAGGGAAAACGGCAGCTCCCACCCTAGAACTGGGGACCCCTGCACTTGGGGAATCCCCTTCCCAACCTTACTAAAAACAGGGGACAATACTGCAGAAGAAGACAGGAGACATGGCCAAGGGGAAGTCAGAAGGATGGTCTCTGCTTTTGAGGACTCACGAGACTCCCCTAGTTTCAAATCTGTAGACTGACTGGTGTCTGTGAAGTCCCCTTTGCCTGGTAACATAACAGTCACAGTTCCAGGCATTCGGGGGTGTGGACAGGAGGGGGCGTTATCTGGCTCAGCGCAATGTTTATTCTGTCAGCCTTGTCTTTGGCATGTTATCTTTGTAAAGCCATACTTCAGAATGTGTGCAGTATTGTCTGCTGGCAGCTCAGGATATTCCCCTCTTGTGGTCTATGCTCTTTTGCTCCTAAGGGGCAGAAGCCAGAGAACTACAATCGTTAGAATCCCCTGCGTGCCAAAGAGAGACACCGCCACAAGACTTGGCGAGGGGAAGAGAAGTGTCCATTGTCGTGCTGCTCACCATCTGAGGGCAGATGCAAAGGCTTCGGCAGATCAGAGATCGGAAACTTAGGCTCTTTCTCTGCTTTGATCCTGGAGGCTCAGGTGTCTTGTGGTTTCAGCCACTCCTGACTTCCTAAAACCTAACAAGAAATCTGAGCCAGCCCTTCCCAGCTTTGTAAATATCGAATTCCCGGGATTTAATTCACTCTCTGAGTGAAGTGCCTCGAGTGGTCGCCATGTTCCTGACTGGTGTGGGGTCTTGTTGACGATGACCTGATTGCTTGCGCTTAGGGAGAATGCACAGACAAACCCATTCAAGGGCCATTGAATGTTCAGACTTTGTTGGTCACCTGCTAACAAATAATTAAGTTGTTTCCTGGTTTTGATGTTATGTCCACACAGTCAACAACCAACTCCCTACAACCCCCAGCTTGGCAATGGATCTGTGTGCACGGTCAGAAGTATTTACTCAGAACACATTCTTGAAATGCAGTGTTTTAGTTGAGAGACACTCACTCTTTGAAAGCGCTCATGCCTATTTCCAGAGACGTCATCTGTGTTTTCTTCTTTTGGCCTGTAGGACACGATTCTCTACTTTTCCTTCCAACTCTCTGGCTACGCCTTCCCATCTCAGTGGCTTCTTCCTCCCCTTCTTCTCCACACCCTGCCCCCTCCCCCGCCCAGCACCACTCCTAGGGACAGAACCCAGTCTTGTACATCTTCAGTCAAGTACTTTGCATCCGACCCACATCTCTAGCTAACCTGGACTTTTCTCTCTCTTTCTTCAGCACCGTGCAAAGAGTCAGTGAATCTGACTGCTTCTGTCTTCAGAACACATCCATATTTGACGGCTCATGAGGGCCACCGTCACCACCTGGTCAGACCCACATCCTGTCTCAGCTGGATTCTGACAGTGGCTTGGAACCACTCCTGCATTGCTCAGATTCTCCGCAGTAGCCAGAGCTCTTGCTAAACCATGAACCAGACCATGTCATGCTTTGCTCGGAACCAGACTCTCATCTCCCTCAGAAAAAAACCCAGTACCATCATGGCGGTCCGTGAGACCCTAACTACCACCCCACTTTTCCTTTCTGGTCTCCTCTCCCCACTCCCTGGTCTCTTGATCCACCCTGTCCCTTAAACCCTCTTGTTTCTCAGATGTTCCAGGTGAGAGCCCATGATGCACACCTGCACCAGCTGTCCCCTCCACCTGGACCACTCACCCAGATGTCTGCAAGTTGGGCTCCTTTGCCTTGTCATGTGTCCTTGGGTGGGGACTTCTCTGACTCTCCCGTCTAACATGGCAGTGTCTAGCAACCTTTCCCGTCTCATTTCCGGTTCACCCCGTGGTACCTATCGCCATCTTCAGAAAACAGTGTCTCTTTTTCTGTCTTCTCTCATGGAATTGTGAGCTCACTAGGGGAAACTCTGGTTCGCTGCTGCGTCCACTGTAAGAACACTGGAGAGCAATAGCGGCCAGCGGCGCATCTGTTGAGTGTAGACGTGAACTTGGGGCATTTGCTCTTCCCCTCATGTTGTTGCAGAGGCTCCAACATACATGAATTTCTTCCTCCTCCCTCCCTCCCTTCCTCTCTCCCTTTCTTCTTTCTCTCATATTTTAGACAAGGTCTTGCCCTATAGTCCTGGCTTGCCTGGAACTTGCTATGTAGACAGCCTGGCCTTGAACTCACAGAGATCCTCCTGCCTCTGCCTCCCAGGTGCTGGGATTACAGGTGTGTGCTGTCATGCCTGGCTTCCAATGTGAACTATTTGTGAAGCACACTACACAACGTCACTGAACCCCAGGAGACTGGCCAGTGCATATGATGGAAGGCGAAAAGCATTGCTTCATTTTTAACCCTCTTGTGCTCTGTTTCTATTTTTTAATATGTGAAATGAGGGAAATCATAACCGTTCCACAGGGTTGTTGTTGGAATTAGGTGAACTAATTCATGCAAATAGGCGTGGGGCACCTGGCATGTGTTAATCATTAAATAAACACAGGCTAGTTTATTCTCTCTTTGTAGTAGAGGGATCTAAAGCTCAGAAAATTTAGGATTGTAACCGCGGGTTACACAGCAAGAGGCAGAGTGGAGGCTGAACTCAGGACTCGTGATTTACACAGCTGGTTGGTTCTCTTAGTCAAACTCATACGATGACCTAAATAAGGTCGTGGGACTCTTCCCTACGGCGGGAGAGCAGTGCAGCCTCTTGCTGTCTGTTTTGTCTGAATCCTCCCAACATTCCAACCAAGTCATCAGATGATCTCTGAACATCTCCAGGCCTGGGACACTCACTGCCTCCCGTTTCTGTGTCTGGAGTGGAGTATATGGAGACTCATACCGTTTGTCACGATATGGGATAGAGATGACAGATAGAGCTAGTGGAACGTTCTTGCAATTCTTTTATTCATAAAGCTGAGGCAGGAGGATCGTTGAGAGTTTAAGACCAGCCTATGCACACAGAGAGACCTTATGTCAAAAATGAAACCAAATAATCTAGGCGTGGTGGTGCACACCTTTAATCCCAGCATTCAGGAGGCAGGCAGAACTCTGTGAGTGTGAGGCCGGCGTGGTTTCTATGATGAATTCTAGGCCAGCCAGGGCTATGAAATTAACATTTAGAAATATTAGATGCCTACTAAATGTCTACCCTCTTTATTTTCTTCAGCAATACAGCCCGTCATTCCGTCCGGCTTCCTGTCCAGTGTCCCCAGTGGTCTGGAGCACCCCGTAGCTTCAGATACTACTGACCTCTCTGGCTTGGCTCCCTGACAGGCCCTGCAGCCATCCTCATGATGTCTATCCTGTCAGCTAGGCAGCTTTGGCTTGTAAGCTTCAGTTGGATCTGGGCCTCAGCCTACCCTGTAATGGGACCCTGGTGGAAGGCTGGCTTTGGAGCCTGGGGCCGCTTGCCTAGTAGTTCTACAGACCTGTGAGCACAGGGAGGAACAGCTCAAAGCAAGGAGCATGGCTCAGTTACCACCCTGGAAGCTGCTCTTGGTTACTGCCCAGCTGCAAGGTTACCCCTGTCCTGGATCACTGCAAGTATTACTCCTGAGGGCAAGCCTTGTCTACAGGGCAAGGGAGGGCTAATGGAAAGTGGGGCGTACCGGAGGCTAGGCCTCCCTGGCTCTCTTTAGGGTTGTAATTACCCTCTCTAGTCCTCAACTAGTGAGAGTGGGGATCGCCACATGATCCCCACTTTACAGAGGAGCTGCTAGGTGGAGATGAGATATCTTGACCCCAGTGTTAGCTGGGCCGGGGACAGGGTAGGGTTTCTCTCAGAAAGCTGGAGCCAGTCTGGGGTGGAGCCCCTTGTCCTGCTGTGTGGGAGCTAATACATCCAAGCTTCGTCTACCGGCTGGGAAACTTTCCACAAAGCAGCCACTCCAGAAACTCGTAAGGATCAAAGCATGTCTAAGAATTCAAAGGAAACATGAGGACTGAGGACCATGTTATCCGTGCCCCACTTGATCCCAAGTAAATCTTGGGGTGTTAGTGTTACTGTATTGTTCTCTTCTGACCCTGGCCTTCATTTCTTCTTATCTTCCAAGAACCTTCCCCAAGTCCCCCGCAAAACCCAAGCTTCTTTCAATAAAATAATGCGGTAATTTTATTATTGCCCGGTACTCGTTGGCTGTGGACTGCCGGATACAGGTAGGCATCGGGTGGGTGAGGCTCCAGCCAGGGAGACAGATGGTACCCGGAGGGAGAGATTCAATTACCTGCCTCTTTCCCAAAGCAAATCCGCCTGGTAAGTGGGTTATAACTTGTTATTGAGAGGCCGTCTCTCCGTGCTGCTGGAGATTCGGTTTGTTGATGGCTTATTAAGTTTGCCGGAGGTCAGAGATGGATGAATTAGTCCCGACTCAGAAGTCAAGGAAGGATTAGGGAGGGAGGCAGGAGAAGGCTGGAGCTGTGGGTCAGTCAGGGCCAGGTTAGAGCTTGGGTGAGGGGTTCCTGATGGAAGGGAGGGGCTGAGGGTGGGGGTCGGGAGGCGGGCCTTGAATGCCGGTCTGGATATGGGGGTACGGTAAGCAAGGACAGTGCAGGTGACAGTGGATTTTGAGAGGACAGTCAGGAGGTGTGGCCACAAAGCAGGGGAGACACATCCGGGCTTGATGGTGCATGCCAGTCATTGCGGCACTTTGGAGGCAGAGACAAGGGGATGGTGAGTTTGAGGACAGCCTGGGCTATGGAACAAGACCCAGTCTCCAAAGCAAAGAAACCAGGTGACACAAAGCCTCCCTACTTGGCAAGGACAGCAGCAGGGCCCGGACCTCCTGGGTGCAGAGACTGTGGAGGGGGTCGGGGTGGAGGCTGATGAGGTGAGCGGATGAACTACGAGGGTGAGATGAGTCATCCTAGCTCACAAGCAGGGCCTGGGTCTAAGTGTCCCCTTGACACAGGAGGCAGCGGAGCTCAGAGAGGTTGATGGCATGCCCAGGCTGCCCAGCAGTGGTGTGAGGGCCTGAGCAGGCCCCAACAACCAGCCTGCCTGCATGCTTCCCTCGACACATGCACCGAGCCTTTCCAGAAGCTGCCTCCTGTGTTCCCCAGCCCCACTTACTCTAATCCTGGGGATTAGTGAGGAGGGGGAATTGGCAACGTTGCTCAGAACAAGTTGCTCAACACAGAAACGCTCTCTGAGGCTGTTCTTCCAGGCCTCCTGCCTGTCTCCCTCCGCATCCCACGCCTCCATCTCTCCAGGCCCTGTGAGAGGGCTTATGGGCAGGGTTGCTGGGGGTACCAGGGCCAGGCTGTACTGAGGAAAGGTATGGTTGGTGGGGATAGAGGGGGTTCTTGGTGAGTGGGAACATGTCCCTACAGAGAGCCAGAGGAGAACCAAGGACAACTGGGCGCCAGCCGGCCCCTAATCCTCCGGCATACACTCCCTTCCTTAAGGGTTTTTTCCCTCAGAAAAATCTGTTTAATTTTTCCATCTCAGAGACAGTGAATGGAGGATTTGGGGTGGGGTAAGGGTAGGAATTAAGGAAGGCCATATAGCCGGCCATGGGAAAGATGAGGCAAAGGAAAACCCAGCTTTTGACATGTCCTTCTCCGGAAGGAAGCCAGAAACACAGGCCCAGCAGTTCCTGGCCAGCCACACAGCCTGCCGGCACTGGAGCTGCCCTTGCTGCTTTATTTGGATGTGTGCGTGTTCTCAGAATAGGAGACCCCACTAAGGACAGGAACTGTGTTGGTGAGAGTAATTATCGTGGTGGCGTGGACAGTGACGGAGGTGGTCACAGCAATGGTGGTCATGGTGGGTGTAATGACGGAAACGTTGTGGTGGGGCAGGGGTGGTCGTGGTCATGGAAACTCCTGAAACCATGAACAGGATGGGGGAGGGCCGGAGGCTGGGAGGTGGGCTTCCTACGTGGCATGCCTGGTTGCCACCCTCACCCGTTGAGTCCCGAGTGGTCAGGAGGGCAGGGCCTGTATCTCTGATGCTCGTTCTCCCACTGGGAAGAGGGCATTGATAAGAGCCGTTGGTGGCGTCCGGCATGCCAAGCCTCACAGAGGCAAGCTCCGACTCCCTCCGTTTCCTCTATGTCTCAGGATTCTTCAGTCCCTCTGTGGGTTCCAATCCTTCCCTTCTGCCCACAGACTTCCTCTAGTCATTCCAACAGACCCTACCCTGAATCATCAGTCATTCCATTCCCTCAGAGTCCCACACAGTCTAAAAAAGAAGCCTCGGCCTCTGGGGGCTGCTTCCTGGTCTACCGCTGGCTCCCCCACCCGTCTCAGGACCTCCGGGTTCCCAGTGCAGCAGAAATGCCTCCTCGGTCACCAGAGGCCCACCTGCCTCATTGTCCTCTTCTTAGAAAGAAGTTGGCTCTAGGGCCAACCAAGTTATTAACGTTTTACTTTGATTTATCGTATAAGTTTACAGCTTGTGTACGTGTATGTGGAGGTCAGAGGATAGCCTGAGGCAGCTGGTTCTCTCTTTCTACTGTGTGGGTCCTGGGGATCAAATTCAGGTCACTGAACTTGGTAGTAGGCTCATTCACCTGCTGAGACATCTCATGGGCCCCAACCAAGGTTTTGCCAAAGTCTTTTGCCAGGGCCTTGAGGACTGAGTGCCAGAAACTCTGCCCTGTGACACCTATCTCTGCCTCTGAAGCTCTGATGCTTCACACTCTTCATCCCCCTGTACCGTGTCTCCTGGTTCCAATTTGAGCCAACACAGCGGCCAGCAGGCCAGCTTCTCTGGTCCATCAATTCACGGCACGAGCCCCGCCTCTGGCTCCAGACTCCCTCTAGACTCCATCCAGCCTTACCTGAAGGTGGCTGTGCTCCCCACGTACACTTGCCCTCTTTCCTGCCCAGAACCCTGGGTGAGTTCATCTTCCTTCCCACCCCCAGTTCTGCCAAACCTCCTGGGTCATGGTTCTCCCGCAATGAACACAGAATCTAATTTTATTTTAAAAACACAAAGCCTGCTCATCCTTTAACTATTCTTATTTAAAATTATTATCTTGATGGATCCTGTTTGGTATTAAAGCCAATAAGTTATACAAATCTTGGGTTTGTTTTTTTTTTTTAAATCAGAAAAACAAACTCTGCTGTGATGACCCACAGCACATTAATCTGTGTTGTATAAACTGTTAGCTTTTTGGGGTGGTGGTGGGTAGTACAAGGGTCTGACTAAGTAGGCCTGCCTAACCTGGACGTTTCTGTAATCCTCCTGCCTCTGACCTCCAAGTACTGGTCTATAGGTGTGTGTCGCCATTTCCACCTAAGCTGTAGGCTTTAAAATTAGTAAAACATCTTTTAAAAGGAAGTTATTATGTATTTATTTATTTCTCCATGCCAGGGATGCCCCAGGACCTTGCACACACTAGGTAAACTCTGTACTACTGAGCTACAGACTCACCCCTAAAACAGCTTCTTATCAAGTAAAACACCATTATTGTAGCTGGAGAGACAGCTCAGTAGTTAGAGCACTGGCTGCTTCTCCAGAGGACCTGGGTTCAGTTCCCAGCACCCAGATGGCAGTGGCTCACAGCTACTCGTCCCTCCAGCCCCAGGGAGTCCAATACTACCCCCTCAAAGCCCCGTGGCTGGATTAAGGTGACACACTCTGCTGATGCCCTTGGGTCTCTGTAAATTCTCTCTGGAAGAAGATCTCTCCTGAACTCAGTAAGTACTTGCTGTCTCACATGGACACACACACAATTGGCAATAATAAAAATAAACCTTAAAAGGCTTTTCATTATGCAAAGTATTATGCATCTCAAACACTCCCAGCTTGACTCCAATAATCATCAGCTTTCTGTCAATCTTGTTGTGCCTGTTTCCGGCTATTCTCTTCTCTCCTCAACCTCAACTCGACATATTCTATGTATCATATCATTTCATTAATAAATACCTAACACATATTTATTTTCAAAAGTTATTTTTTAAAAGAAATACAATGCATTTAAACACATTAAAAACAATACATTTCTTTTCTTTCTTTTTTTTTTAATTACAAGATAATAATCTCAGAAAGTAGCCCAGGCTTGCCTGAGATTCACCATGAAGTCCAGGCTGACCTTGAGTTCATGACTCTCCTCTGTCTTTGCCTCCATGCGGCAAGGATTTCAGGTGTGTCTTACTGTGCCCAACAAAATTACTAAGTTCTTCACAAAATTTAAACTTTTACGTATAGGAACGGTTTGCCTGCATGCATGTATGTGTTCCATATATGTGTCTGGTGCCCAAAGAGGTCAGACGAGGCCACTGAATCCGCTGGAACTGGAGTTACAGACTCTTGTGCGTCACCGTGTGGGTGCTGGGAACCAAACCTGGGCCCTCTACAGGAGCAGCCGGTGCTCTTAACCACTGAGCCATCTCTCCTGCCCCTAACCCATTAAACATTTTAACATAAAAAATGACGACTTTCACCACGGCATTTTTAGACATATATTACTGTTCTTGGCTCAAATTCATCTCCCTGTGTGAAATGATTTTAGCAAAGAAGTTGTAACTGCGATGTCAATAATAACAACAAACAAGCTACAGAGAAATATGAATATACACAAAACAGAAAAACCCCAACATGGTGGGATCTGACACAGAGGGAATCCAGAAGGAAAACATACTTCAGGGGCTCTGGGCCTCAGAGTTATCAGATACACATTTAATTAAAAGAAAAAACAACTATTTCAGGAAGATAGAAATAAAAGACATGACTGAGAGTCTTGGCAGAGAATTGAAACTTTTTTTTAAAAGTGAAAATTTTAGAGCTAAAAATAATAGCTGAAAACAACAATTTAAAGGATAGATTTAAGAGCATATTAGACATGGCTGGAGAAAGAAGTAACCAATCAGAAGCTAGATCAGAAAAAATATCAGCATGAAGCATGGAGATATTTTTTAAAAAGGTGAGGGATACAGAGGAGCGTCTGAGACATGGAGGAGGCAGCAAGCAGTTTCAGAGAGGAGGTTAGAGGTCATGTATGAAGGGAGCTCTCTGAAACACATGAAAGAGATAGATCCACAGTGCAGTAAGAACCTAGAGCAGGGTGGGTGAGAAGGACTCCACTTCCAGTCTGTCAAGGAAGGCTTGCGAGTGCAGCCAGAAGTGAAAATCCAGAGACAAGGAGGCCTTAAACAAAAGCAGAGAGGGGCCGGAGAGATGGCTCAGTGGTTATCAGCCCTTGTTCTCTTGCAGAGGACCCAGGTTCAGTTTCCAGCACCCACATGGTGGCTCAAAATCATCTACAACTACAGTTCCAGGGCATCTGATGCCCTCTTCTGACCCCCACGGGTTACCAGGCATGCATGTGGTACACATACAAGCATGCAGATGAAACACTCACATACATAAAATAACATAAATGAAATTTTTTTTAAAAATGAGAGAAACATACAGATTACCTTGAAAAGAGTGATGATCAGTTGATCTCTTCATGGAAGGATGGAATCTGGAGGAGGCAGAGGGGTATGTGAGGATTCTTCCTACTGACAATTTGCCCTCCATCAGATGCCAGCTGGGTGTCATGAAACTTTGTTGGGAGCTGTGTGGCCTAGCTTTGGATCAGCATATGAATGCTTACCCAATGGGTATCTGCGAGGCAAGGCCCGTGGAGATGGTCTCTCACTCGGCAAGAACCAGTGGACCTCAGGACAGTGCAGAATACTGCTGGGATCGCACGATCTGCATGTTCTCTTCTCTCTCATAATGCTGATGATTCTCTGGGCAGCTGATAGTTTCACTTTCTCGGTCACACATGAGACAAATGTAATCGTTCCCAGAAACCCCATTTTTTTTCTCCAATATTTTCCCCTAAAATTCTTTGGGAACTACTGCTTCTCAGGTCTTATAGAGAAGCTTAGGAGTGCGGGACCCTTTTGTACAACAAGGGAAGAGTCAGAGAACTACAAGCTACTGTATGTATGTAGTTTATGGCAAATCACCTCTATTTCTGCAAATATGCTTTGTTAAGTTTTGAACGATATTGTTGGTCTTGAGAATATGCGCCTGTGTTTATCACCTTCTAGCTTTGTAAGGACAGGATGCGCCTGGCTCCACATTTAGCCAAGCTAACAAAATGCTGAGTGTTGTTTTTGTTTTAAAGGTTGTTTTGATGTAAAAGTTAGGAAAAAAGATTTTCTTTTTTTCTGCAGATTAATGCTGGAAGGTGGGAAAACCTGCTTATTTTTGAAGTATAAATAAAGATGGCTCGAGCTATGTGGGCTGGCCACTTGTGTGACACTCATCTGGTGGTCAGTCAGTTCTTCCACTGACGCCCCTTCCCTGTCTCAGGACCTGAACCCAGGCTGTGACTGGACCACGGCACAATTTTACTCAATTCTGACACCAAAAGTAGTGGAGACACGTCAGTTTAAAGGCTCATACCCTTAAGGCCGATGCCCACTGCCAATGCCAACTGCAAAGGACCTGTATTTCTGACCTGTCAGCTACTTGCTGAAGGGTCCCATCACTCTCTTTGGGCTTACATCACTTGCTAGAGAGATGCATAGAATGCAGAGTGACAGTGCTTGCTACTGTGATCTGTGACAAAGGCTGTTTAAGAGGGTATAAAAGTGTGATCTATGACAAAGGCTGTTTAAGAGGGTATAAAAGTGTGATCTGTGACAAAGGCTGTTTAAGAGGGTATAAAAGTGTGATCTGTGACAAAGGCTGTTTAAGAGGGTATAAAAGTGTGATCTGTGACAAAGGCTGTTTAAGAGGGTATAAAAGTGTGATCTGTGACAAAGCCTGTTTAAGAGGGTATAAAAGTGTGATCTGTGACAAAGCCTGTTTAAGAGGGCATAAAAGAACATCCAGATGAAATGCACAGGGCAGCCGGGTGGCAGCGGCTCATGCCTTTAGTCCTAGCGCTCGGGAGGCAGGAGGCAGGAGGCAGGCAGATCTCTCTGAGTTTGAGGCCAACCTGGTCTACAGAGAGAATTCTAGGGCAGCCAGGGCTACACAGGGAACCCTTGTCTCAGAAAAGAAAGGAAAAAAAGAATAAAAAAAAAGAATGTACAGGGCAAGGTCTGTGCAGAGGGACAGAGCTTCTTTGATCTCTCTGGGCACACTATTTTCTGGACATATTCACATATACAGCAATCTGTTTTTGTCTTTCCGGACAGAGTCTCACTGTGCAGTTCTGGCTGGCTGGCCTGTAGCTCCCTGAGTTGATCAGGTTTGAACACACAGAGATCTGCCCACCTCTGCCTCCTGAGTGCAATGATTAAAGGCAAATGCTATCACCAGTAGCTTTTTTAAAAGTTTGTTTATTTATTTATTTAAATCATGTGTATTTGTGTGGTGTGTCTGTGTGAGTATACATGTGTAAGTCCAAGTGCCTAAGAAGGATAAAAGAGGATGTTGGGTTCCCTGGAGGTGGAGTTGCAGGTACTTGTGAGCTGTCTGATGTGGGTGCTGGGAACTGAACTCAAGGTCTCTTACCACTGACCATCTCTGTAACCATGCTCAGCAGTCTGGAGGCTCTCCTAACCCAGTTGTTTTGATTTTTATAGAGGTTCATTACGTATGCATGAGAGATTTTATCATTGGCCATGAGTGAGCAACTCAACCTTCAACCCTACTTGCCTCCCTGGACATGAAAACCAGCTACACATTTGTATATATAACTCAAAACGCCACAGTGACTGGAATAAAATTATGAACGGTCTATTCAATACTTAGAAAAATCAGTCAGAAGTGAGGGCAAAATAAGTGTGTCCTCAGACGAACAGAATTGGAGAGAAGCTGGGCATAATAGCGTGCACCTCCCCCATAGTTTCAGTGGCTTGAGAGGCTGATGGGAGGGTCACATGAGCCCAGAGAGTTTGTAATCAGTCTGGGAAACATGGTGAAATCCACTTGATTTAAAATACCTTAAAAACATTTTAAGGTGGATATAGCTACCAAGGATCCACATCGATAGATCCTCTTAGGGATGACCCCAACTGCAAGGTCAAACTAAGAGCCATGAAAATGACACAAATCAACACCAAGGGTATTGATTATGTATACATGGTAATGATGGTGTACAGGAGTTAAGATTTTGAAGTCCTCACACGGATTTTGGAAAAGAAAGCAAAAAAACAATACCAATCAATATTGAGTTTTTACAAATGCATGCAATAACCTTTAGGTAGATATTAAATTTTAACTTTTCAAGTTTTATAAACTTTATTATAAAAAAACTTGTAAATAAGTAAAACCACCACACAGCAAAATTAACTAAACCCAAAGTCTATACAACTCAATGAATGAAAAATTGTGAGTGACTTTAAATTTAATAGAGAAGTTGATTAAATTAAACAATTCCTACAGAAAACAAGGAGGAAGAGAGAAAGGAAAAGGAGTGAGACATGTCAAAAGTCGTTATCAAGAGGCTCGGTTTAAGCCGGGCGGTGGTGGCGCACGCCTTTAATCCCAGCACTCGGGAGGCAGAGCCAGGCGGATCTCTGTGAGTTCGAGGCCAGCCTGGTCTCCAAAGCGAGTTCCAGGGGCGCAAAGCTACACAGAGAAACCCTGTCTCGAAAAACCAAAAAAAAAAAAAAAAAAAAAAAGAGGCTCGGTTTAGATCCACATATGAAAGTATTATATGTAAAATGATAAAAATTCCCATGAAAAGACAAAGAGTTTTGGAGTTTCAGACTTAAAACTATTTTATACTTAATTTATTTCTTAATATTTAATTTATTTATATTTTATGTATGAGTGCTCTGCATGCTAGAAGAGGGAATTAGATCCTGTTATAGATGGTTGTGAGCCACCATGTGGATGCTGGGAATTGAACCCGGGTCCTCTGGAAGAGCAGTCAGTGTTCTTAACTGCTGAGCCATCCCTCCAGCCCCCTTAATGTATTTTTTATTTTCTCTCTCTCTCTCTCTCTCTCTCTCTCTCTCTCTCTCTCTCTCTCTCTCTCTCTCTCTCAGTGGTGTGTGTACGTGTACCATAGAGCATTGAGGCAGGAGGACAACTGTCAATAGTCAGTGCTTGCTTTCTACCGTATGGGTCTGGAGATTGAACTCAGGTCATCAGGCTTGGCAGCAAGGGCCTTTACCCACTGAGCCATCCTACTGGCCCTTGAGATGTGTTTTGTATAAGAACCAAATTGAAAGTCTATATTGTTAATAGAGACATAGCTGAAATATAGAGATGGGCACAATGCCAACTAAACCTAAAAGGTAGTGCAGTTATTAAGGTCAGGCTAAACAGATTTTAAAATAAAATGTGTTACTAGGCTGATATGAGTCAGTACACAGACACCAGCTCCCTCGCCTTCAGATTGCTCAGAGCTGATTCCAACACTGTCTTCCTTTACTTCATGACTGTTGACTCCTCAACTGGTAATCCTCGAGGCTAGTTTCTAAATAAATTCTATTCAGGGGCTGGAGAGATGGCTCAGCAGTTAAGCGTTCAAGCTGCTCTTCAGTTCCCAGCACCCACCTTGGGCAGATCACAACCTCCTGTAACTCCGTGACAAGAGTTCTGAGGACCTCTTCTGGCCACCATGGGAAAAGGGACTCATGTGCACACACCCACATACATGTAATTAATATACGCACATACACATCATGAAAATAGAGTTTTAAGCTGAGTGTGGTGGCACACGCCTTTAATCCCAGCACTGGAGGGGCAGAGGCAGGAGGATCTCTGAGTTAGAGGCCAGCCTGGTCTACAGAGCAAGATTCAGGACAGCCAGGGCTATACAGAAAAACCCTGTCTCAACAAACAAACAAACAAATATTTAAAATAATAAACTGAAAAAGTTTTAATTTAATATACATAATGCATAAAACATTCAAACCCTTAGTGTTTGTCCCCAGGAAAACTCTGGTCAAGACAGCAGTTCTTTGCTGTAGTGATGAGGACATCTCCCACTGGTGCAGTGAGGCTTTGAGCTTTCCACTCTGTTGTCCCGCTGCCTTGACTGGGTTGCTATCCACGCTCTGTGTTTTTCTGGACTGGTCTAAAAGGGGCTTCTCCCCTGTAACCTCCCTCCTGTGGCTGCTTCCAGGCACCTTCCGATCAATCGGAGCAATCGTGGAGCTCTTCACCTTCTAGGCTCCTGTATCCTCAGTGATTCTTACTGTCGGAAGCAGGGCTCCGTCTCTCAGCTTGCCGGGAGAGTCCTGAGATCTAGGCCGGTCAGCCTTTCAGGTTCCCTCCACCCTTCCCTCTTTTCTTCAAAGTCTGTTCTCCCTTCTCAGCTGCCGGCTCTCCTGGACACCAGTCCTTACCCATGATGGTCCATTGTACGCTTCTCCACTTCTGGGAGTCACAAATCCCTCTCGAGGTTCCTCTCAAAACGACCTTTTTTGAAGCCCTCCCATATCACGTGTTCTGTCTTTCCCAACATAACTGCTGGTGGAGGTTGAGAGTGGACGTCGTTTTGAATCATTACGAACCAGAACTCTTGCCTGGAGGTGATGGCGCATGCCTTTAATCTCAGTACTCAGGAGGCAGAGGCAGGCGGATCTCTGTGTCTGAGGCCGACCTGTTCTACAGAGAGAGTTCCAGGACAGCCAGGGCTACACAAAGAAACCCTGTCTCAGGTGGAAAAAAAAAAAGAAGAACTAGAATTCTTGAGTGCCCTGGACGACCTGGGCCCAGGCTCTGGCCCTTAGTTTCTGACTTCAAGGTAAGTACTTTGGGCTAGACTCAAGTGTTTCTCCAAGGAGGGTAGGGGTACTATTCTTCATCGTACAGACTTCCTTGTAGTCTAGGATGGGGCTTGTAGCATCCCTGGTGCATGGTACTCAAGGCCAGAGTATTATTCAGCTTATTCCATACAACTCTATTAGAAAAGCATTCAAATGACCCCAGAGACCTTCTCCACTAGACAGAGCAATCCATTAGAGTCTTCCAGTTTAGAAACTCTTAGAATCCTCTCATTGATACGTAAGGACCATTGGTGATCCAGAAACATATGGGGGTCAGATCAGGGAACCAATGGTGGGAAAAGAGCTAGAACCAAGCTGGAGACAGTGCCCGAGGCACTTCCCAACATCTGAGGACAGAATGAGCCTCTAGCCTCGCAGCTTTCAGAGTGGTGTAAGCTCCCGGGGGTTGGGGGGTCTGCCGGCTCTTCATCTGAGGTGCTCTCCTCTGTGGGCAGAACCCAGAGTCGCAGAGCCATGCAATGCAAGGAGAGTGCTCCCCAGAGCAGGGACGCGGAGGTGCCCCCCCCCCCCCCGGGCTCTGCTAGCTCTAGGGCTGTTGGTGGAGCTGGGTCAACTGTTACAAGAGTCAGTTTTCTTCACAGGAGGTCAGGCAGAGTGGGGAGGGGACAAGTGTGGCTTGGGGAGTGGAACAGGGCTCCCGACTGACTAGCAGGCCGTGGTTCCTGGCAACAAGATGGTCAGGACTGCCCTCAATTCCCCTGATTGTCCAGACTGCACAGTGGGGGCGAGGCGCATGAAAGGTGACTGTGTCAAAGAGAGAGATGGAAAGTGACAAGGAATGATGAGCTGACGGCAGAACAGCCTGTCTTTGAGGTGGCCTGGGGCTGTGGCCCTCAGGAATCTCGAGTGTTGCCCAATGTTCAGAGCTCTGGGTGAGTTTGCAGGAGTTTCTGGGAATGGTTCCATCTATGAATTCACCCAGTCATTGACTAAACAATTTCTCTGGGGTTGCAACAAGACCACCTCAATGTTGTACGTGTTCTGGGGCTACGACTTCTGTGACGTGAGGGAATGGAGCTTTGGTGACCGGTAAAGGAGGAACCTGGAACAGGAGGAACTTGTCAGTTTTATGCAGCTAGCTCTGGGGGAGGCAGCTGTGAGTTATGACAGCTGGCTTCCAGCAGACGATGGAGAAGGGAGACGGAGGAGCCAAGAAAGAAACACGCCAGGCATCCTGTCACCTGGCCTAATGCATCCCCGCCTCCTCTGCAGCTCCCATCCAGAGGCTCTGATTGTCCCATTTTGTGGAAGAACAAACTGAGGGTCACCTTTCACTCAGAACTCTTTGCCCAGGCTTGCCCAGTCTGACCCCAGAGAGTCTCCAGCTGTCCTTGTTGTGCAGTGGAGGGCAGAGCCTGTGCCCTCTGTGGTCCTTCTGATGACACCATCTGTCCCCATGGGAACACTGTTAGTTTCCCAAAAGTCTGGTTCTGTGGTCTACCTCTGGGAATCTGTTCACCTGTGGGCAAACTGATAAAACTGAATTCCAGAACTTTTACACCAAGGACCAAGTCTGGTGATGCCAACAAACACATAAGAATGTTAGTAAACCTTTTTTGGAGGGGGTCTTTTAAGACAGGGTCTCCTACACAGTCAGGCACAATTCACTACGTAGCCTTGGCTGGCTTCAAACGCAAGATCCCCTTCTCAGCCTTCTAAAAGCTGAGGCTGCAGTGTGTTTCACCTCGTCCAACTAGCTGATTTTTGTTTGTTTGTTTTGTTTTGTTTTGTTTTTAGAGACAGAGTTTCATTGTGCAGTCCTAGCCGGTCTGGAACTCAGTATGTAGACCAGGCTGGGCTGGAACTCAGCAGAGCTCTATCTGCCTCTGCCTCCTTGGTGTGGGGATTAAATGCTTGGATGGTAATAGTTGTGAATTCACAATAAATCAGATACACGAACGCACGCAACCTGGGGAAGCAACTCTGTATTCGTTTCATTTTAGAGCTTTGACCCAAAAGCCTGAAGAGACGAATATACAAAACCACAGTGGACCCACAGATACAGGTTCTGGAGGCACCCAGAAGTGTGGCAAGGGGGTGCCTGGAGCAGACTGCACCCCTGGAGTTAAGGCTAGCTGGATGTGAGCTCCTGAAGCCTATCGTCAGTTTCTGACCACGCCACTTGCTGTGTGACCTGAAACCCATCACTGGCTCCGGCTCCCCGTGTTGAACGAACAAGTGGGTTGAACCTGATGATCCCTAGCTCAGTTGCAATGCTGACATTTCAAGAGGCTTCACCAGGCTAAAATAAGATGCAAGAGCCACAGCTGTGGTTGGGAAAGGGCAACCTGGGACATGTGTGCTTGTAGAAACTGGGAGGCTGTTCGTGGTCAGGGGGCATAGGGAGCTAATTGCAAGTTCATGAGCTCAGCTGGGGGCCACTTTCTCCCAGCAGCGCCCACAGCTGGCTGTGAGTCAATGACAGGTCACCGGCCACAGCAAGGCAGCTGGAGAGAAGCCCTGAGCACGGACAGAGTACATGTCCCACCAGGTGCCAGTTCTAGGGGCTCCAGGGGGCTGTATGCTCTTCCCTATCGAGTCTAGATGCTTTTATATCTCATTGAGAAGGTGCCTTGTAACTCGCCTTGCGCTCGCTGAGTACTTTGCAATGGGAAACGGAGGCAGGGGAGTCAGGCGGCTCACAGGCAAGGGTCAGAGCTGCTTGGCAAGAGTGAGGCATGTATCTCAGACTTCTGATTTTGCTAGTGGGCTCAGAGTCAAGCCACTTGGCTTGTGCCTGGAGCTGACGTTGTGGGGCTCCCACCTCTAATCTCTACAGGATGAGTTACTACCAATTACGGGCAGGTATTTACTCTATCCTGCACTCCAAGGGGAAGGGATGCTAAAAGAGAGGCATTAACTTCGGGACTGACCAGTGTCAAGGAGTCACTTCTGAGAAAGTTCTCCAATGTGGATTCTTGGATGTGAGCTCCTTGGGAGGTCAGGGAAGGTGTGGGAGGGGTGCGGGTCAGAGCTGAAGTCCTTCCAAGATACAGCTCCTGCCAGCTAAGCACGTCACACAGCATGACAGGGCTGGTGATGCTGGAGTGATTCAAGGTGCTTTCCCACTGTGCGTGTGTCTTGTGTGTCTCCCACGTGCCTTTCGAACGCAGGCTCCAGGCTCATCATATACCTGAGGTCTGGTCTGGAGCCAGTCTGCAGACTCAGCTCTGAGACAAAGGCAGATGTCTCCAGCCTTCTGCTAAGTGTTTGAACGTCTCTGTAGTAGTCATTGGCCATTTTCCATTCATTCATTTACTTACTCATTCATCCATTCATTCACTCATCCATCCATCCACCCATTCACACACTCATCAGACATTCATCCATCCATCCATCCATCCATCCATCCACCCATTCACACACTCATCAGACCTTCATCCATCCATCCATCCATCCATCCATCCATCCATCCATTCACACACTCATTCATCCATTCATTCACCCATCCATCCACCCATTCACACACTCATTCATTCATTCAAGCTACTGCACCTCTGAGAAATGCTCTCTTGGTCTGTTTAAACATCTTCCAATGTGGGGATAGAGCTCAGCAGAGTGCCTTGTTGAGCATACACAAAGCTCTGGCTAGGTTCGAACCCTTCAAACCCCAGCACCACATAAACTGCATGATGGAGCTTGCCTGGAATCCCATCAATAGGGAGTTAAAAGCAGGAGGACCAGAAGTCCAGAGTCATCCTCAGCTATATATTAAGTTCAAAGTCAGCCTGGTCTATATGATACTGTCTAAAAAATAAGGGTAATGAAAAAAAATCCAGAAAAAGAACAACAGAACTCCAAACAACAACCAAGTCATCTTCCTAAGAAGCCCAGGGTCCCCTGGGGGTCACCCAATCCACACTTTGATTATTTGACCTTTAATTATTGTTGTTTGTTTTGAGACAGGGCTATAGTCCTGACTGACCTGGAGCTCACCATGTGACCAGGCTGTAGACCAGGCTAACCTCAAACTCATAGGGATCTGCCTGCCTCTGCCTCCCGAGTGCCTAGATTCAAGTCATGTGCCACCATTGACCCCTGACCTTTAATTATTTTTGGGGGAAGAGTTTCGGGACAGGGTTTCTCTGTGTAACAGCCCTGGATATCCTGGAACTCTCATTGTAGCCCAGGCTGGCCTTGAATTGACAGAGATCGGACTGCCTCTGCCTCCCAAGTGCTGGGATTAAAGGCATGTGCCACCCTGTCCCTGACCTTTAATTCTTAAAAAAATTTCTTTTAAAGATTTATTTTAATATTTATGTGTATGAGCATTTTGCCAGCAGGCACATCTGCACACCACATGCATGCCTGTTGCTTGCAGAGATCAGAAGAGGGTGTTGGATCCCCTGGAGTTGTGGACAGATGTAAGCTGCCATAGAGGGTGCTGGGAATTGAACCTGGTCCTCTGCAAGAACAAGAGTTCTTAACCTCTGACCTATCTCTCCAGTCTCTTGACCTTTAATTAAAAAATAGGCCGGGCGGTGGTGGTGCACGCCTTTAATCCCAGCACTCGGGAGGCAGAGGCAGGCGGATCTCTGTGAGTTCGAGGCCAGCCTGGTCTACAGAGCGAGATCCAGGAAAGGCGCAAAGCTACATAGAGAAACCCTGTCTTGAAAAGCCAAAAAAAAAAAATAGTTTATGCCTATGGGTGCTTTGCCTCCAGGTATGTCTGTGCACTGCATGAGTGACTAGTTAGTGCTCACAGAGGCCAGCAGAAGGCATCAGATCCCTTAAAACTGTAGTCGTAGACAGTTGTGGGGGCTTGGATTTGAACCTGGATCCTCTGGAAGAGCAGCCAGTGCTCCTAACCACCAAGCTGTCTCTCTAGCCACTATTATTCAACCTTTAAAGCTTCACCTTCTGTTGGGATTCCTTCTGCTCTGGAGAAGCAGGCTAACCCTCTTTTACTGGGCAGTCCTAGAGAGATTCTGCATGCCTAGACCTCTCCCACTCTTCCTTCTCTCCCTGTGTAGACGTTTACTGAGTTTCTGTTGTATCCCAGGAACCAATCAGAAGCGAATGCACACACAGCATCTTCACCTCATAGAACCACAGCAAGTTAGGGAGACCGACCCCACAGATCAAACGATGGTATGGCTAATTATAGCTGCATCTGGGAAGGGCTCCCCAAGAACAGGACATGGTGACAGGCTGACATATGAAGGCAGACCGAACTTATCCAACAGTCATCTTTCCTGGGGCTAACCACCCCTGGGGCAGCAATACATAGGACGGGGTTTCTGGAGACTTCTCTTTGTCATTGAGAGGGAGATCTCTAGATCTGGATGCACTGTTCTACAAGGGTGTGGCCAGCTCAGAGCCCAAGGGACCACCTTGTCTCTAGTTAAACACTTTTCCTCTTAGTGCGGGCCCCACGACAGTGTGTTCGTGTTCTCCTGGGACAAGTCCCCTCTGGGAATATTTACACACACCAGTCTGGCTGTAGCCTCCTGCAGACCGCAGAGTGCTGACCTTGACTTTGAGTCCTTGTGCTGACCTTGACAATGCTCTCTTCTCCCTCAGCCACCAGAGTCTGCTTTGGGCCTGGCTCTGCTGCTGGCTTCAAAGCATGAAGCTTCACTCCTTCTTAACGTGGACCAGCGAAGTGCGGGCCTCCTGTCTGCGTCCCCTGGTATCTAGATTAGGTATCTGAAGGTGAGGTCCCAGGGGGAAATGGAGACCTGGGAGGAGGTAATAGTTGACATTCACCCTAGGACTCCAGAAAGAGGTGCCTGCACTGTGCTGGGTCACACAGTTCTGTGACCTCTGACCTTGTCCTCCAAGCCCCTCATTAATAAAGAGGGAGAGGAGTAGGCTCCCTTGTGTTTATGTTTCTGCGAAGTGTGCATGGGAGCCTATGTGAGCTGTCTGTCTCGGTTCCCTTCTTGGTTGGTACTTTCTGCTCTTAGTAACCTAGTCACTCAGGGGTGGTCAGTTAGTTACCAGAGCCCTGGTCAAGACCTCGTCCACCTGCTCTGCCCCAGAGCCACACCAGTTGGTCCAGTTTGCCCCCTGCCTCCTTGGAGCATCAGTACTCACCACACCACTCTGTCAGGGACCCCACTGGACAGTGGGCAGAGACACTCTCAGTCCTTCCTTTTGTCCACCAGTCTCCAGCTGGGCCAGGCCAGGTGACTCCATCTGTCTTAAACTGTGACCCCTCTCTGCACGTACTTTCAGAGACCAACCCTCAAGAAGTCTGTGGGCAGCGCCTTTCTGATCTGTCAAACAGAAATAAAGCACTATCCGGCAGCCAGGAAGCCAAGGAGGAGCCTGGGATTCCCAGGTTAGTGCTGGACAGAGAACAGGAGTTCTGAAGCAGCTTCTGCCCCCCCAGCCCTGTAGTTTTCATGGGCAAGTCTTCTTTTCTGTTTAAAAATACTGCCCATCGTTGAAGTCCTTTGACCCTAAAGCATGACTAGCTTCTGGCTGCCCTGGCTTCTGCTCATGTGTCATCTCCTCCCCGGGACATCTAAAGCAGCGACCCCTTCCCTTGCCTCTGCATCCAACATCTCTCTCTTTCCTATGATCTGAAGGACATTATGTTTTGCACTTAGTGATAATCTGTCTTTCCTGCCCTGAAACGTGAGTCCCACGATGGCAGAGGCCTCAGCTAACGTCTTGATTATGATGGTCTCAGTGCTTGGAGCTGGGCGTGTGTGTGTGTGTGTGTGTGTGTGTGTGTGTGTGTGTGTGTGTGAGAGAGAGAGAGAGAGAGAGAGAGAGAGAGAGAGAGAGAGAGAGAGAGAGAGAATTTTAGATGGGGAGAGAGGGTGAAATATCTCCCCTACCATCCTATGTCCTAGTGGGCTAAGGACTGGAGTCACATAGAACCCCCTTCCATGTTCCCTGAAGGATCTCCGGAACAGTGGCCTCTCCAGAGCCCCACAGGTTGCTCAGAAACTCGGGGAGGGCTGCACCTCCTTTGCCTGGTGACACCAGGTGTCTGGAGCTGAACACAGGCCTTACTCAGCACCAGCATCACAGTTGTTAAGTGGGATGTCAGGGCTGAAGAATACCCTGATGCCCTAGCTAGGACCCCAGGCTCAGGCTGGTCTCCCATGGGTGACGTTTTCCTTCCCTGAGGTACACCTGCTAGTCTCTTCAGGCTTCCTTTCCTGTCACCAATTCCTACAGGGCCCCTCTCAACTTGAAATCTATGTAGGTGTCACATTCTTGTGCTTCCAGGTCAGTGTGGGGTGACTTCCGGTGCAGCCTGCAGCCTCGGTCTTTGCCTGTCCTCCCCATCTCTCCCATGATGCCCTGTTCTGGGTATGCGAGAGGCATCCTAGAGAAAAGCTGCATCCTTCTCACCCGAGGAGGTGGGCTCAGCCTTCCCCAGTCCTTCATCACCCCTGATTCCCAACCTCAAGACAAGCTTCAGTGGCTTTGGTGAGTGGGAAGTGTATGCACAGGGCTGCAGCTTTGGACCTGGTGTTGAAAGAATTCTCCGCACCAGGTCAATCTCGCCCATGCCTAGGGAGTGCACAATCACTGCCCGCTCCTTAGATCTGTCAACACCCTGTCCTGGGCTCCTAGCCCTGTAAGGGCTCCGGGTTGCTTGGGCAGGAAAAGATTTCCGGCTTAGAGGTTGGCACAGCAGGTTCTCAAGTGCCTTGGTGCTGATCTGTGTGTGGGCATATGAATGTCCAGTTCATCATGGGCCAAATGTGGAGCTCACAATGCTTTTTACTATCATTATTTTAAAATATTTATTACTAAAAATTGTGTGTGTGTGTGCATGAGTGTATCTGTACCATGTGTGTGCAAATACCCAAGGAGGCCAGAGAGCTTCAAATCCCTGGAACTGAAGTTACAGGCAGTTGTGAGTTTCCTGATGTGGATGCTGGGAACAGAACTTGGGACCTCTGAAAGAGCAATAAGTAACCTTTTATCTCTCTTCCATCACCACTACCACCACCACCACCACCACAATCATCACCACCATCATCACCATCATCACCATCACCACCACCATCATCATCATCATCATCATCACCATCATCATCACCATCGTCATCACCATCACCACCACCATCATCATCACCATCACCATCATCATCACCATCACCACCACAATCATCACCACCATCATCACCATCATCACCACCACCACTACCATCATCATCATCATCATCATCATCACCATCATCATCACCATCGTCATCACCATCACCACCATCATCATCACCATCACCATCATCATCACCATCACCACCATCATCATCACCATCACCATCATCATCACCACCACTACCATCATCATCACCATCATCACCATCACCACCACTGTCATCATCACCATCATCATCACCATCACCATCATCATCATCATCATCACCATCGTCATCACCATCACCATCATCATCACCACCACCGCTACCATCGTCATCACCATCACCACCATCACCATCATCATCACCATCGTCATCACCATCGTCATCACCATCACCACCACCATCATCACCACCACCACTACCATCATCATCACCATCATCACCACCACCACTACCATCATCATCACCATCACCACCACTGTCATCATCACCATTACCACCACCACCACCACCATCACCACCATCACCACCACCATCACCACCATCACCATCACCATCACCACCATCATCTTCACCATCATCATCACCATCATCATCATCAAAGACAGAACCTCAGTTTGTAGCCTAGGCTTTCTGGAATCCCCTACGCAGCTTAGGTCGTCATTGAATCCTAGCTTCAGCTTCCTGACTGATGAGGTCATAAGCATGTACCAGGCCCAGGTGGGCTGGTCCCCATTTTTACTTTGGTCATAGAAGTCCAACCCTTTTCTCTGTTGGCTAGAGAACAGAGATGCCACATGAGTTACTATTTAACAGGAGATTTATTATTTTTTTTAAAGTTCAAAAACCATAAATCCTAAGGAAATTAATTTTAAATCCAGAGAAACTGAGGCCCAGAGGAGCAAATGGCTTTGCAGAGTCACAGTGATGTCAGTAGCCAGCGCCATATCAGACTGCCTGGCTCATAGACTGATGTTTTTGCCAATACCAGGCAGAAACATCACTCTTAGGAGGTGGCAGGTAGGGGCAGAGTGCCAGGAAGGCACTGTCACAGACATGGGCTAAGGTCACACCTGCCCACTCCTGAGGGCCTCTAAGATGTTCCCTTGAGGACAGTTGTACCGGAAAGGACACTCAGTTCTGAACTGGAGGCTTGAGGTTTTGGAGGGGGAAGGGCAGAGTGAGGAAGGGTGAGAGGGAGGGAGAGAGATCCACCTGGGAAGGGTTCCTCATGCTCCTCACTGAGAATAGACGCCGCCCCCAAGCTGGGACCCACTTTCAGTCTCCATTCCTCTGAGGAGGAAGCAGAGAGCACTTGTGTTCAGGCATGGAAGGCGGCCCTGAGGTGAGAGCTCTGAGGTTAAATGGTGGGAGGGTCTTGTAGATGTGTCTGTGATTGTTACCAGGAGAAATGACAAAATAAGGGTTCTGTGGGGTTCACTGTGTCTCCTGTAATGCCCAGATGGGCACCCGGGAAATGCTGTCGGGCCATGGGATGGATGGATAGTACCCCCCCACCCCCCTTAACAATCTCAGGGCTTCTCCCTCCCCCACCTGTGTCCTTTAGAGACAAGAACTGAGTTATTCTTAGTAAGTTTCATTCATCAAAGTGTGACAAATGGTGTTCTGGGAGGAATGTCTGGGCACCGGACAGGGAGCCAGAGGGGTGGAGTGGCATCTGTGGGGAGAAGCCATTATGTTCAGTGAGCCCAGTTTTGAGGGAGACACAGTCTGTCCCGGGGAAAACACACTCTGAGGGGACATGGCCTGTCCTCAGGGAGCACAAGTCTGACAGGACATGGCCTGTCCTCAGGGGGCACAAGTCTGAGGAGACATGGTCTGTCTTAGGGAGCACAAGTCTGACGGGACATGGCCTGTCTTCAGGGAGCACCAGTCTATATGAGGAGACTGAGCCCCTCTTTTAGGAAGCAGTAGTATGGGTGTGGAGACACGGTCCAGGCCATTTGAGGATGGAGGATGCCACTCTTCCTGGGTTTTCCTGAGATTACACACCTCAGGAATTGACCTCACGGTAAGCAGGGAGCTGCCAGCCCTGTTGGAGAATGGTTCTAGCCCAAGGCACATGTGGGACTCGGACAGGAAAAAGAGTTGTTGTGGTGCCCCCAGCCACCACTGTCACCAGAAGTGGGGTGCCTCTGACAGAGGAGAGGAGATCCTAGGGACAGGAACACCGGCTGCACAACTGACGTGCTACCAAAAGTGGCATGGAGGAAGACCGAGGTCCCAGCTCTGAGGCACAGGTCGCGAGACTTCACAGGGTCGGGGTGTCCATGGGTCTGTGGCTCACGTCATACACCTCACTCCTCGCTGGCTCCCTTGACACCTCAGGCCACAGCTGGTCGCAGAGGGGCTCTAGGCCTGGGAGATGGGCATCACGTTCCTTTACAGGAGGGTAATGTACCTGTCCGAGAAGGAGCCAATTGTGCCTGTCACAGGCACCAGTAAAGCTGATCAGAAGGCCCTTCCCTGCATCTTCTGTGCCTTAGGAGAGAAACGGGGACACTGTAGTTTCATCCATGGTCTTCCGGGGACAGTTAATTTCACCTAGGCTTTCATGTTCTTTTCAACGAAATAAACCCTTGCTCGCCATTCTCTTCCAGCAGAGAAAGTGGGTCCGGGTTGGACTTCCCAAGTCTCCCTCCTCTATGGGGAGCATGATTCCCTGGGCCAGAGGACAGCCCTATAGGGCACTCCGGACTGCGCCCGGAGGTGGCTGCAGGTGAGGTCTTCTCTACTGCTGCTGGGAACTTGGAAGGGCTCATGAGGGCAGGCTGCGGGTTCTGGGTCCAGGGGGGGGGGGGCGGTAATTATAATTACAGATCCCGTTGGCCCGGCGCTGCGGAGGCCGCGGATGACAGCGGCGGTGGGTAATTAGAACGCATTAGCCATGGCCTTGCCAGCCTGTAATTTCTTCCTTTGCACGCGCTCGGGTGTGAGGCAGGAGGAGAGGCGATGCCTGCTCGGCTGTGAGTCACCGTTCGGAAGCGGGGCAGGGACGCAGGGGGCGGCAGAGGCCACGGAGAAGGGACTCCTGCGGCCCGAGGCCAAGAGTCACCTGCCGCAGGGCTCCCGGCCTGGCGTCCCCTGGGGAGCCCTGCGGCAGGGCAGCAGTCCCACCTACAGGGGGCGCTCCGAGGCGGGTGTCCCCGCCCCCGCCCCCCAGTTCCGGGGGCGTCCTGCTACCCCAGGGCAGGTGCACTCAAGATGAGCCGGGCAAGCGCACCGCAGCTCCTCCCAGGCGGGGACGCGACAGGTGTCAGTCCTCCCGCAGCCGCGGTGTCAGTCCTCCCGCAGCCGCGCAGAAGGAAAGGGGGCTGCTGCGGGTTCTGGCCCAGCTCTGAATCAATTCGGGCGAGCTGGGGGAGGAGCCAGCGGGGGGCTACCGCAAGGAGGGGAGTTTATTTATTAGCCAGATTAGCCCGTATTAATGGGGGCGCGGTGGTGGCCGGCGGCAGCGGGACATAGCTAGCATAACTGGCATAGCGGCCGGGCCTCCTGCGGCGTGCGCTCTGGAGGCTTCAAAGGGGCTTAAAGAGGCCCCCGGGGGCACTGCCACGGCCCCTGGGGGGAGGGGGAGGGGAGAGGGGGGAGGGCGTGGGCGGCGGGGGAGAAGGCCAGCATTGTGCGGGGAGGATTAGGGATCTGGCCTGGAAGGAATTTTAAACTGCTACAGCTGAGCCCCAGGAACCGACTCCCCCACTCCCCAAACACACACACACACACACACACACACACACACACACACACACACACACACACACACACACACACACACACAGAGACCAGGCATGAGAAGTGGTGTCTTCTCTCTCTCTCTCTCTCTCTCTCTCTCTCTCTCTCTCTCTCTCTCTCTCTCTCTCTCTCTCTCTCACTTGTTATTTGGCAAATAACACAAGGCATCCAGTTATACGGAATGAAGCTAAGTATAAGTATATCCCAAATGCTGTGTGGGACATACTTATGCTAAAATATTTGTGGCCTTCTCTTCAGCATAACTGGATATCCTTCCCCGACTCTCCAAAGCAGCCCCAGATATCTTCCCCCGGCCTGAAAACATGCTCCTGAAATCCAGTGTGTCAGCCATCCCATAGCTCCCTGAGGGCAGGAGTCTCTCCTCTCAGACTGGGAAGTGGAGTTGGGCACTTCAGAACAGAACTCTGAGGGTAGAGTATGTGTCTTCACCATTAGACTGGGAACTTTCTGAGGCCGGGGCTTGATTTTTACTAGGCATTTTAGAGAGATCTTAGGGTTGGAATCTGTTTCCACCATGCCTGAGGGTCCCTGGAGCAGGCTCTGTGACTTGCTGGAGGCCAAGTCTCTCCCTTCCAGAGCAGGGCTGGTGACCCCCGCTGGTCCTAGTACATGTTCCTGCCCACAGGGGGAGCCAGGGGCCCAGAGGACTGACCTCCAGATGGACGAATCTTGCATCTGGGGATCCCCACGGAGGTGCTCTGGGATTGATGCACCTGGGAATTTGGCATCCCCATCATCTAAGTCTTCCAATCTGATCCTGGCCCTCATTGAGGGATTTGAAGGCCGGATCTGACTGCCCCCAAGAAGGCTGTGGGTTTGGGGGAGCTCTGAGTACCCAAGACTCACAGCAGGAGAGTGGCCCTTGGTACAGGGGGTCCTGTGGGCATCCTCTCTGCTCATGATCACCTCATCAGGTCCCCAGTCCTTCGTCAGCCTCACCAGCACCCACAGCCTTGAAGCTGTTCCCGCTGAAGGTCTCCTAACCTCCAGCATGCTCTGCGCCAGTACCAAGGGCAGCTGAGGTCTTCATCAGCCTGGGCCACTTGAGGGGCCAGACAGGAGGCAAGGGCAGCGGCGGCGGTGGGGGAGTGAGCAGGTCAGGGGAGCAGAGGCTGAGGGGAGCAAAGATAGGAAATGTGCTTATCCCTTGCCCCTGGACCCCTCCTAAGGCCCCTCAACGCCTCGGGGCATCTGAACTCTTTCCCCCTGCAGCCGAGGGAAGGCCCTGGAAAGCCCTTTCCCACGGTCACAGCCTCAGCAACCCCCCACTCCCTTCTTGTTAATGGCCACCCCAGGCTCGCCCTCTGCAGGGTGCACCCACCCTGTTGCTGAAGGGCCCCTCCTTAGGCTGAGTGCCTGCTGCCACCCATCCGTGGCATCATCACCCCACTCCTCAGGCTGCCCAGTCATCAGGTCAGCAATTAGCTACTTCCTCCCAGCCACATGAGGCCACCAAACGTCACAGCCCCTCCTCCCGCTTCTGTTGCCAGCGGCAGGAGTGCTGGGGGTGCCCCCTACCCTTTGTAGTCAGCGCCAAGTCCAGGCTCCACACCCCCTCCCACAACCTACTGAGTGCTGCGGTAATGAGCTCCCATCGAGGAAGCTGGAAGCCGCCAGGCTGCCTCCTATCACCCCATTCTTTTGCTTGGGTGGAGTAAAGCTGTCCCGAGGATGCTGGCAGCCCAGCTTAGGCAGGACTGGAGGGGACTTAGGTGGGGCCCAGGAATCTGGGAACTGATGGTGGCAATCGTCTAGGAAGGGAGAAAGAAATGGAAAACACTTTCAGATGTCCCAACACGCTCCTCGGGAAGTCCCTGGAGGCTCCCACACTCATACCTAGGCATGCACATAAGTACAAGCTGCTCATGATATGTCCCACTGCTTCGGGACCCAGGTACTCAGAGGCAGTTAAGCCCACTGCCACAGCAGCGCCAGAATCAGGACCTGCAGAGGAGCCGGGGCTGTGGGAGGGGAAGGCAGACCATTGATGCTCCTGTTTGAGTTAGGAGTGGGGGTGGAGGATATGACTGTCAGAGGGAATGAACAATAAATCCAACGAATGTGTGTAATCTTAGATCACTTAACTTGGGAATGCTGGAGTGGCTGAGTTTGTATAACACAACAAGATGGTAAGATGGAACTTGGTTGTGGGGTTGTGGTCTTGGCTAAGGGCAGTCCCTAAACTGATGGGACCACTGTGGAACCCTTGATAACCCATGGCTAGGGTTCGTCGAGGTGAGCTTGCCCCAGGAAGGGGGGAGGCTGTCCCAGTCTTTCTTTGATTCCTGGGATCCAACCCTGTCTAGATGCAGGACACAGGGGAGGGGTGTGGTAGGGTGTGGGGGCGTGGCCAGGTGATGCCCTGATTGGCTTGGGGGTGGGGCCCGGGAAGGGCTGACTACCTGCCCCACCCCTAAGTGTCTGTAGAACAGGTAGTCAAGAGCTGGCTTCTCAGCCTGGGAGGGGGTGAGTCAGCCAGCACCTCCCTGAGCAGGCAAAGGCAGCATGAAGGATGGGACATGGGTGGAGGGCCTTCTAGGAACATTCCTGGAAGGGGACCTGGGAATAGGCACTGCTGTGGGAGCCACCTGCCTGCCTACCTGCCTGCACCTGCGCCTTGGCTCAGCACACGCTCCTCCTTGCTCCACTCAGCCAGCCTCTACCAGCTCGCCTCTAGGTTCACAAGGCAGGGCCCTGGCCTCCTGGCCCAAGTTCATCTCCAGTCTGCTGCCACCACCAAGCCTGCCCAGCAGGCTCTCCAAGCTGTGACTCCGGGAGCACTCACATGCACGTGCTCTTCAAGCCATAACCACAGCCACACCAGCACAACCAGGACACACCAACGCACACATGCTCTCAGTAGCACACTCCATCACACTCTCAGCACCTCCCTAGGCTTGTGCACACCACACACACTCACTCAGATACGCACACTTGTAAACCTACAGTGTGTGTTTGTCAGGACCCTTATCCCCAGGGCCTGGGAATGCACCTTATACGGAAATAGGTTCTCCACAGGTTGGAGTCAAGTTAAAATGACACCTTACTGGATTAAAGGGGCCCTAAATCCAGCGGCTGGTGTGCTTAGAAGAAGGGAGACTTGGAGATGCAGAGATACAGAGCCCCAGAGAGAAGTTTTGTGGAGCGATGTGACCACAAGCCAAGGACTGCCAGCAGCCAACCAGGAGCTAGGAGAAAGCACAGGGGAAGCGTTCCCTTAGCCTTTGGGGTGGGGTATAAGCTTTGCTTATGTCTTAATCTTGGACTTCTGACTTCTTTGACTACAGGAGAATACCTTTCTGCTGTTTGAAGCCATTGAGACCATGATGATTTCTATGGCAACCTAAATGATGTTGGTGGCATTCTCTTTGGGGGTTACTGTCTCTGTCCCCCTTTATCTTGAAAGTGATCAGGGGATCCAAAGACACTCATGACTCAGAATGGGAGGTCAATAATTGTGTTAGTTTTCTCACTGCTTTGGCCAAATACCCAAAGAAACCAGCCAAAGAGAGGAATGGTTTCTTTCAGCTTATGGTTTCTGGGGCTCCTGTCCATCACGGAGGTGAGGGTGTGGCAGACAGAGCGGCTCTCATCATGGCGGTCTCGAGCAGAGAAAGAAAATGCTCACAGTAGCCAGATTCTCCTTCCCTCCCTTGAAATCACGCCTCAGGCTGCAGGATGGCACCACTCACATTAACAGCAGCTTGTTCTACCGGAGTTAATCCTCTCTGGAAATGCCCTCACAGATGCACCCAGAGGTGGATTGTAATAATCTCCTCAGTCTGTCTTAATCCAATCAAGTCAACAATTGAGATCAGCTAGCACAGTGATGTTTAATCCTTTGTCTTTCCTGGAGTTCTGAACGGGGCACTCCCTTCAAAGGATGGGCTGACATGAAATAGATATAACATTGTGGCAGACCCACTCAAGGGACCACTACCCAGTCATGAAAAGGGAAGGGGAGGGGTCAGGAAGAGCTGACGCAGGGACACGTATCCTATGGCTTTTTTAATGAGTTGAGCAGAAAAGATGTCTGTGGATTAGAGCAAGAACAGTGGTTACTCTGTGGGTTGGAACTGACCGAGAGGGCTTGACGGAGTCTCTTGGAGCTCTGGAAATACACCGTTTGGACTTGGTGGGGCAGCCGGCATATCCATATGTAAAAATCCACTGGATGGTGCAGTTTGATACCCAGGAAATGAGTGACCAGAAGCTACTGGGGGATGTTTTCTGGTGACAGTTACAGATGAAGACTTGGTCTAGGGACACACACGTGTGGCATCATTCAGTGGTTATAGGAGGAAATTCTACTCCTCACTGGAGAGCTGGCTGGCATACACAGGCACATACATGCACACACAGCCAGAGAGATGGCTCACTGGGTAGAAGCCTTTGCTACACAAGTTGGACATCCTGAAGTCCAACAGTGGACTCCTCAAAACTGTTCTCTGATCACCATATGGGCAGTGTAGCGTGTGTGTGCCTACACTCACTTAGACACCACGCACAAATAATAATTAAAAACAAATGCTACCTCTACCCCAAAGTAAAAAAAAAAAAAAAAAAAAAGACCGGTGACATTAGTTCTGTTCTCAAAACAAAACAGAAAGAAACAAATAAAAACCCAAGTGATAAAAGTATTTACTGGGCTGGGGATGTAGCTGGGCGGGGAGAGTTCTTGCTTAGCAAACCTGAAGTCCTGGGTTTGATCCCCAACACTGCATAAATTGAGTGTGTGGCAGTACACACTTGTAATCCTAGCACTTGGAAGGCAGAGACAGGCAGACCATGCTGAATTCAAGGTCATCCTCAGCTACATAAGAGCTGGAGCTTGCTTAGGCTACATAAAATCCTCTCTCAAAAGGAAGCAATCCCAATGTCTGCCTTTGGTTCTGATTTTGTGGTATGACAGGCAGTAAGTATCTCTGAGGTGTGTGGGCTTTCTCATAAACAGACTGAGGTGCTGAGGGGTTGAGTAAAACCTCCAAGGCCACACAGGAAACTCAGCAGAAGGGACATGACACAGTCCACCCAGACTGGGGTTCTCTGAGGACACCGTGGGTTAAAGGGATTTCTCTGCAGGAGGGACTGGCTTTGAACCTGCTTTTTGTGGCATCTCCATTAGTCTCCTGCAGAGGCTGGGAGGAGGCTGCTGACCTGGGTACCCATGTTCCTTCCCACCCTGGTGGTCACCCCTAGTCTGAATGTGGGGCCCTCTTTATGGGTATGTCACAGTCTAGGACTATGGTTCTAGGGGCAGTAGTGAAGAGGTCGTGGATGAAGGTCTGGACCAAAGGATGCTGTCTCTCCATTGGTGATGCTGGCATCTGAGGAACTCACCCTCCTTCCTGTCTGGGCCATGTCAGATCCACACTGCTTGTGAGCTCTTTGGACCCTGTTCTTTTCCAGGGGGAGCAGCTGGGACATGGGCTCCATTTGTGGACATGTGGAGGGGCAGAGTGCAGGGTGGCTCAGACACATCCAGGACTGGGTGCACCCTGCTCTGCTGGCCTCCCCAGCAGGAGCTGTATCATATGATGGACTGGAGTGGCAGGTGTAATGGGAGATGACATTTTCTAGCTTGCCCTCTGACTATATTAAGCTCTGTGTCCCCTGTTTCTAAGGCTTTGCCTTCTGCCCTAGGGACCCTGGACTTGGACTAAGGAATTGTCTCCACTCCCAACCCTACTCTCCTAACACGGGCCTAATGAGGTCAGTCTGGCAGGGAGGGCAGGGACGTGGAATATTTAGGCTCTGGGTGCTGATGAGCTGCAGAAGAGGCGCCGGGACAGCCTTAGCACCCTCACACTAGCCACCCACGCATCACCCAGCTTCACAAGGGCACAGGAAGCACAAGCAGCTGAGATATGCAGTTTACTCAGCCATTCTGTGAGTCCCCAGGCACTCCCAGGGGTCCCCAGGAGTCCATCATCACTCTAGGACCTTGCTTAGGTCCCCACATCTGTACATTCAGCCACCATGCAAGCACCCATGCATGTTAACACACTGGTACATTCACGCATGCCATCCACTGCATGCCATCCACTGCTGGCTTCCATTTCCTCGGAGCCCTCCAATCCATGACTGAAGTGGAAGTGTTCTGGGAGCTTCTAGAGGAATGGAGTCTAAGGGTGTACATCTGTGTAGAGCTCAGAGCTCAGATCTTGTGGGCCCTCTAAACTCCCACCAGGGGGACCCATCCTCTGGGGCAGGGAAGAGGCCCTGAAAACTCTGCCTTCTCCCCAGGGTGGGGACAGAAGCAGGTCTGGGGTTATTAATAACCATGTTCCTGACTGGAAAGGCCTGTGCGGAAGCCCCAGCCTTAAGCCAATCGGAGCAGAACTTTCCAGGAAAGCAAGCCTTCCTCTGCCTCCAGGATTAGTTCCCACTCCTGACTTCACCCCTTTGGTGTGTGGGGCTCTTGCCAGGCTCCACCAACTGCCTGACAGGCTTGCTGTCACCTGGCAGCTGACATCCACCTTGGCTGCCACCCAGAGAAGGTCACACTGCATGTGGGTCGTGGGGCCGGTATCAGGACTGTTTCTTCCGTCATGTGCTCTGTGCCTCCTCCCTCGCCAAACTGAAGCCTTCTGTGTGAGAGTGCAGCTCCCTGTCCTGGCCCACCAACCGAGGGCATCGGGACATTGTCCTGGCACCTCACCCTGCAAGGGCAGGCAGCTGATGAGCGCCCGGGCCAGAGGGCTGAGGCCAGTTGAGCTTCCTGGCTTTGTGACCTTGACCAAGCAGGCTTTGACTTCTTCATGGCTCAGTGTCACGTTGGTAAAATCAGCGTCAAAGTGTTTGGCCACAGGTAGCTGCAAGGGTCAGACATGCACGATGCTGGCATCAGCTGTGAGGGGCCGCAGAGAGAAGCTGGAAAGGGGTTCACATCTGGCCTGGGCCACCAGTTCCTTTCTCATCTTCACCGGAGCTGCCACCCACACCTCCACAGTTACCCACACACACCGTCTCCCCCATCACCGGCACCATCCCACAGTTCCCTACCATATCCATACAGCCAAGACAACCACAGATTGCCACCATCTCAGGAACACTGGCCCACACGTGCCATGGCCAAGGTCATGGGAAATGAGGCCTGTTCTGGAACTCCACACCATTGGGAATGGTCTATAGCCCAACTTCCTTTCAGCCCTGCTCCGAGTCTCATATCATTTCCTTCATTGCCCCATAGACCAGGTGACCCAGCTTCATGTGCCCCCCACTGACTGGTGTGTGTGTGCATATACTCACATGTGCTCACACTCACACTATTTAGTCTTCAAAAACCATCTTCTACTCATCTATTTTTAAATTTTTGAAAGTTTATTTTATTTTATTTGTATGAATGTTTTGTCCACATATAAATCTCTGTATCACTTATGTGCACAGTGTTCATGGAAGCCAGAAGAGGGAGTTGGATCCTCTGGAACTGGAGTTATGGACGGTTGTAAGCCACCATGTTGTGGGATATTTGTACACTGTGTGAAGACGGATTGCTGTGATTGGTATAATAAAAAGCTGAACAGCCAATAGCTAGGCAGGAGGTATAGGCGGGACTTCTGGTCAGAGAGAAGCACTGGGAAGAAGAAAGGTGGAGATGCCAGCCAGACTCAGAATGAGCCGGACACGCCGAATGGGACAGAGGTAAAATCCATGTGGTGGAATGTAGGCTAATAAAAATATGAGTTAATTAAGTTATAAGAGCTAGTTGAGAACAAACCTAAGCTAAAGGCCAAGCTTTCATAATTAATAAGTCTCCATGTCATTATTTGGGAGCTGGCTGGAGGGACAGAGAAAGACTCCTCACACCACCACAGGGGTGCTGGGAATCAAACTGAGGTCCTTTGTAAGAGTAACCAGCGCTCTTACCCACCGAGCCATCTTTCTAGTCCTATTTTATTTATGTTTTTTAGACAGGGCATTACTGTGTAGCCCTGGCTGGCCTGGTACTCACTGTGTAGCCCAGGCTGGCCTGGAACTCACTGTGTAGCCCAGGCTGGCCTGGAACTCACTGTGTAGCCCAGGCTGGCCTCAAACTTGAAGATCTACCTGTCACAGCCACTACATCCAGTTTTCTACTTTTTTTTGCACACAGGCTCTGAGTTCTAACACAGGCTCTGACATTAGCAGGATGACCTGAGACAAGTCACCTTGTCATAATGACACCATGGGTCGGGTCCTCGAGGCACAGTGAGGAAGGAGCTCCTGAGATGGGGGCCTGCAGGACTTAGGACAGACAGAAGCAAGTTCTCTTCACTCACTCACCCATAGCAGCTGTGGCTCCTGATATTATTATTGGTTCACCCCTCTTGCCTGTTTGCCCTGCCAGTGAAAATGGAAATTGACAGGCAGGCTCTCATCCTCCAACATGAAAATCTGTGGGGAAGATCGCTGTCTCCCATCTGCTCTGGGAAGGTATCCTTGCTCACTAGGAGCCAGGTTCTGGGTAGAAGGCCTAAGCAGAGAACAGAGCCATGTAGAGCTCAGCTCAAACCCTGTGAGTACCTGTGAGCAAGTCCCTTAACCGCTTTCTTTGAATGTTCTGCCTCAGTTTCCCAATCTGCTAGGTGGATCCTACGCAGGCCACTAAGAGGCTCCTCCCACTGTTGGACTTCTGGTTGATCCTGAACGATGGCACTATGGACAGCCAAAAGAGCCAGCTTTCAGGTTCCCGCCCTCCCAGGCAGACAAAGCCAGTCCTGGCTCAGCTTGCTGCTCAGATGGTGCTGAGGATGCAGAGCGGTGGGAACTGCCATGAGCAGAGAAAAGTTCCCTGGGCAAGTTGCAGGAGCAGCTAGTAAAGATTAGCCCAAGCCAGAACCCACTTATCCTGACCTGAGAGGGTGCACTGGAGTCTGAGTTGGGCGGGGCTGAGGGCAGAGGGGAGGCTGGCCCAGGGCCTCCATCCTCAGGTGCAGTGAGGCTGCTCCAGCCTGGGTCTCCTGCAAACAGCATCATCTGGAGCTGGGGTGGTGCAGCTGGAGGAGGTGGGAGGGTGTGGCCTGCAGGCTCCCAGGCTTTCCCAGGCTCCTTCAGAGCACTGATGTCCCTGCAGCTGCAGCCACCCAGATTCCCTCCGCCTCCCTCCAGCGGTGGCGCGCCCTGGCCGTGAACTCTCAGGGAATAAACAGGGGCAGAGCTTGCAGAGTGGTGAGCGCTCCCAGCCCCCAACAATGTAAACTCCCCAGATATATTTATATTGTCTGGTCCTGGCCTAGGTCCCCCCCCCCCCCATCCAGCTCAGAAGTGTCACACCATACAAATGTCACATTGTACAAGGAAGCTGGGCTCCTCCACGTGGTGGTGGGAGAGGCAAGGAAGGGTCAGGAGCTCTGTGGAGTGACTGGGCCTGGGAGCGCAAGGTGGGAGCTGAAAGCTAGAGGTTGGCAGAGAGGACACAGCTCAAGCCTTGCTACAGAGCGGAGTGTTGCTTGAGCCGGGTCCCTAGAGTTACAGACTGGAATCTTAGGGGATCCCTAGACTGGACAGTGACCTGGGTCACTCTGTGGCCTTCCAGGGCCAGTCTTGGCCCTAGACTCCAGGGTCATATGGCCTGGGGCCCTGTCTCACTGACAAATGGCCCAAAACTCCAGTCCTTTCTTTACTATTTTATTGCCCTCAGCTGGGCACCTTGCCAAGACTCTTGTTCACATTATCTCATTTATTTCTCACACTGGCCTCGGGGCAGGAACCACTGTTTCCTCTGACCCAGGGGCGAGTCTGAGGGGCTAGACAAATGTCCTGAAGGGATGGAGGCTGAAGCTTCCAGATGACAAAACATTTTGGCCCTAGAGAGCTGTAGCTACAGAATGACGACAGGGAAGCCTGGACTCCTGAGCTCTGGTAAACTTTCTCTAGCCTGGGCCAGAAAACAAAATGATGAGAGGCCTGGCCCTGCCCTGAGGGAGCCTCAGATGAGTGGGACACAGCTCTGTCTGAGAGAGCTCTAATTCTGAGTCTGGTCCTCAGAGAGACCTGGCCTGAGGGAAACACTGTCATCAGGGAGCCCCAGTCTGAGGAAGACAGGGCCTGGCCTCAGAGAACTCCAGTCTGAGGGTTGCAAGGCCTGGCCTCAGAGAACTCCAGTCTGAGGGTTACAAGGCAGAGGGGAGGCTGGCCCAGGGCCTCCAGCATGAGGAACACAGGGCCTATCCTCGGGAGAGTTTGAGTCTTAGGGGGAGCACCAGACCACAAGAAATAACTGCCCGAACACTGGGGAGGCAGGTGGAGCCAGAGGGCTTTGCAGAGCTGGGGAAGGAGGAGTTTTGGCAAGTGGTACACAGCCTTCTGTGGCCCTGGAGACCGGTGCTGTGTTCCTGCAAGGTCCTGATTAGGAAACAAGGCTTGTCTCTGCTGCCCCCAGCGCCCCCCTCCCCTGGCTGTAAGGCCATCCTGGCCCTGCCTACCCTGCCTGGGAGGGGCAGGCCGAACAGAGCCCTGTGACAAGCATGCCACTGGAACAGAACACATCTTGGGAATGACACCCAGGGAAGGCTATTTTCATCCGGGAAGTCTCCCGCTTCTGCTGCCCACCCCAAAAATAACCTGGCTCCTGCAAGGACTGAGCACCTAGGGCTGTCACCAGCTGCCTGCAGCACCCTAGCTCATGATGGAAAGTCTCTTCCCGGGTGTAGAGCTGACTCCCTCTCAGGCAGAAGCTCTGCTTAGGAAGCCCCGGAATGGTAGGCCTGTGGCTCCTCTTCTGGGACTGGGGACTTCTGACATTCAGGTCTCTGCAGCCTGCTTCCCCGAAGAGGGTTGTTTTGGGGGGTGAGGCAGTATAGTGGGGTAGAGTCAGCTGGTTTTTCACCCGTCCAGGCTGTGATTTGGAATTTGTGTTATGGCTGAGAAACCGGATCTTCTCCACATGGCCGGTGGGCTCAGTGGAGCCTGGCTGTACCTGGCAGTGCCAGGCTGCCCTGCTGCTGGCCACATGGCCCCTGATGGGAGGGTTCACATGTCCCAGCACCAGCCAGCCACCTGCTACCTCTGCCTCCCGAAATAGGAAAACCTGGCCTTCTCCTCTTACTATCCTTGTCTTAGCATGGGGCACTCACTGCTTCCCATCCTGTTCATCTACGGGAGGTGTTGAGGGATTGACCTTCAGCCCTGACTTTCCTCAAGGCGGGTGTCTGGATGTGGCCTAAGGGAGTTGTTTGGATTCTGGGCTGGCTGCAGAATGGGGCTCTACTTGTAGGAATCAGTGTCCTGTGTTAAGAAGGGCTCTGTTCCCTACGCTGTCCCCTCTCCTCAGCATCCAACAGAACCCTTAACATTAAGTAGGGACTTGGACGCCTGACCTGAGCAGTGTTTGTGTGTGTGTGTGTGTGTGTGTGTGTGTGTGTGTGTGTGTGTGTGCTTGGTGTTTGTATGTTGCATATATATATATATATATATATATATATATATATATATATATATATATATACATGTTCCTGTTTGCACTCACATGTGTAGGGTTGTGCATGTGTGTATATACATATATATTTGGAGTTTGTGTGTATACATACATTCATGCTTGTGTATGTGTGTGTGGAGGCTAGAGGTTGACGTTGGGTTTCTGGTTCAATGGCGTATTATTATGGAGAGGGTCTCTCCCTGAACTTGGAGCTCAGCAATTCAGAGACACTGAACCCCACGGATCCGCCTCTCTCTGCCTCCCCAGTGCTGGGATTCTAGGAATTTACTGCTGTGTCCACCTTCTCATGTACCAGCGATCCAGACTGATACCTGCATAGTGAGCAGTCGACTGACTGAGTCATCCATCTCCCCAGTCCTAATCCAAGTGATACTGACCTCTTCACGGAGGGTAGGGAAGGCTGCTGACGTGTGCAGGTTGAGAAGGAACCTCTCTCCTGTATGCACCCCCCTCCACCTCATTTCGCACATAGCAGTCATTGCTGAGTGCTTTCTACCCGTGAAGAACTCTGCCAACACTCATCACACATTGTGTATTTAAGCCTCAAAGCACCCTGCTGGGAGGGTATGGTTGTACCCTTTAATGGTAGAGCAAGTGAGGCCCAGCGTGGTCAAACCTTTGCCTAACTTACAGAACAGTGATACAGAGGAGTCGGTGTAAGCAAACCCAGGCCAAAATAATGTCTTTCCTTTCTCTGAAATCTTTTTTCCTCACTATGAGAAAACCCCAACTTTCAAACAGGTAAGAGTAGTGTAGTGAACCTGCAAGTATTCACCACTAAGATAGACTAATGAACATTTTGCTGGATTTTATTTGCTATGGGGGTGGGTACGTGTACATACGTGTATATAAAATGTCACTGTGACCTGTCACCCCAATCACTCCACAGTGCATCTCTACGTACACAGTGGGCCAGGGAGAGAACTCAGTAGGTAAAGGACTTGCCGTGCAAGCGTCAGACCTGATCTCAGCTCCCAGCACCTAACTAAAAAGCTGGGGGGGGGGGGGAGTTGCAGTGCTGGGGAGGGAGAGATGGGAGGCTCTCTGGAGCTCACCGGCGGCCAGTCTGGCCTCACTGATGGGCCCCAGGTTCAGGGAGAGATCTTGTCACAACAATAAAAGTGAAGAGAGATAGAGGAAGACACCTGATGTCAATCCCTGGCTTCCACACACATGTATTCATGCATGTGCATGCACGTCTGCCCATATACACACACATATGAAGATGCATGCATGCACATCACATGTAATTAAAAAATAATGAAAATAAAATCTTGAAAAAAGAATGTCCCGCTTCCTTCTCTGGGGTCTAGCCAGTAAATGGATAGAACTAGAAAAAAAAAGATCCTATTGAGCCAGATGGCGGTGGTGCACACCTTTGATCCCAGCACTTGGGAGGCAGAGCCATGTGGATCTCTGTGAGATCGAGGTCAACCTGGTCTACAGAGCGAGATCCAGGACAGGCACCAAAACTACATAGAAAAACCCTGTCTCAAAAAAAACCCAAAGATCCTATTGAGTGAGATAACTCAGGCCCGGAAAGACAAACGTCAAATGTTCTCTCCCATCAGACGCCCCAAGCTCCAGATATAAGTGTGGCCCTTACCCCTCATCAAGAAACTTCCCTTTGCAACAGACAGACCATCACAAAAACCTCACAAGCAATTAAAATGCAGGGCTGCGGAGTCCCATCCCAGTGCATACAACTACAAGACACCCCTGCATCTTAGGCTCAGGGAACCCCGCAGAGGAGGGGGCAGAAAGACTGTGAGAGGCAGAGGAGCAGGGAGCTTACTGTGAGACTGTGTCTCTTAGCACGGTCAGAGGCTACACCCGTAAAGTCTCGCCAGTATGACTGCTTAAGCATGAGCTGAACAAAGACAGCATTAATAGACATGTCAACATGGATGGAGGATAGCCCAGGAGGCCTGAACCTTACCCGAAGAACCACAGGCAAATAAGAAATGCAGAGACACACCCACTTGTTATCCATTGTCAAATGATCAGCTCAGGAAACATACATGTGAGTGACATTCAGACGAAGCTGGTTGTATTTAAAAATACATGTATATACATCTACATATCTGCACGTGACAATGATAGTGAGAAAAAGGTCCTGAATTTGAAAGAAAACAAGGAGAGGTGTATCTGGGAGGGTTTGGAGGAAGGAAAGGGAAGAAGGAACGATGCAATTAGTTTGTAATTTCGAAACTAAAAGGAAGAAATATATAGAAAAAGACGAGTGCTTGGACCCTCACTTTGCCCTTGGAGATTTTTGTGGAGCACAGCAGGCACAAGATGCTTAGCTCCGTGTACTGGCCACTTCTCTGTCGCTGTGATAGACACCGTGATCAAGGCAACTTAAGGAAGAAAGAGTTCATCTTGGCTTGTGGTTCCAGAGGGTTTAGAGTCTACTATGGTGGGGTAGAGGCAAACTGCAAGCACAATGCTGAGAGAGGAGGCGTGGAGGCTTTGGAACCTCAAAGCCCTCTCCAAGTGACACACCTCCTCCAGCAAGGCCACACCTCCTATACCTCTCCCAACAGCGCCACCAACTGGAGGTCAAGTGTTCAAACACATGAGCCCATGGGGCGCCTTCTCATTCAGACCACCAACGCTTGGCAACTACTTAGGTGTTCACAGAACCCTCCCCATCCATGACATCAACTATATCACTACAGTGTTGTGTGCTGTGAAAAAAGTACCCTCGCTTTACAGATGGGGAGACTCAGACACTTAGGAAAATGCCCCTAAGCACTACCTGTAAGAAACGACAGAGGTCTGGTTTTGATTGATGTCAAATTTGACTCTTTTTTCCAGGACTGAATGAAGAGGGCATTGCCCCTCTGTTCACATGTGGACAGAGACCTCCACACCTTAACTTACACAGGACTTGTGCATAACTGTCCTTTGGGGAACATCTCTGGAGGTCTGAGTCCCAGGTCCTTGGGGGAAAACACTTAGCTGGATCTTGGGGACACCTCAGGGAGGAGTGTGGGGTGAAGCTGGAGGAGGAAAAGGTAAATGTTACTATCTGGAGTACCTAAAGAAATCATCCCAGCCAGTAATCTTGGGCTCCACAGGCACTGCTGGCTCGGCAAACATGGAGGAAAGATTAGCTGTGCTGACAGCCTCCGCAGTGGCTAGGGGAGCGAGGGATCCCGTGGAGGACGGGCTTGGAAAGAGCTCTTCACTCACCTCAGCAGTGAAGACAGGAGTCCCAGCCCCACTCCCCTCTTCCCAAGGGTGCTCAGGGACTTCCATGCTGGGTTGCTCCATTTTAGCAAGGCTGAGGACTGAGATGGGTGGGAGGGCGCCATGGCCAGCAGGTGTGGAGGGCGGGGAGGGTCGCCAAGGAGGTCGTAGCTTGGTCAGCTGAGGAACGGATAGTTGGGTCGTGGGCAGATACGGGCAGGTGAGATCCACCCTGCCCCGGCTCTGGGGACCCTAAGATCCAGAACATCTGAGTGCTTGGTACTCAGCTTTGGTTGCAGGGGATCGGGGCGGGAGCGGTCAAGTTTTCCGAATGGAAAATGACGAGCTCTTTCTGGAAAGCTGAGTTTCCCAGCTCGGTGGGTTCAGCTGACTAGGGGAAACCCGAGCCCTGTGGGCAGGCTGGGGGGTCCACCAGCAGGGGAGGCAGGCCCCCGAGGCGCCTCTCCCTGAGAGCTGCGGGGGTTGGCTGCCTGAGGCAGCAGGGTGTGGTGGAGAGCTGGAAGCTGAGTTAGCCTCAGCCACAGTCCCCTGCAGCCTGGGCCCAAACCAGCAGCCAGAGTGATACGTGACAACAGGCATTCCTGCTTCTCTTCAGCTCTGGCAGTCCTCACAGTGAGGAGACCAGGGTCATAGTGGGGACCTGCAGGACCCGTGGGGTCCCATCTTGCTCTTTCTCTGCCCCCCATTCACTCTGTTCCAGCCTCACGCATGGCACACTCGTGTCCCAGGACCTTTGCACGGTTCGCCCTCCTCCTGGATGCCCTTTCCCCAGACACCCAAATCGCTCATCCTGTATAGTCTTGAGGACTTCGTTCAAATCATCTCAGTAGGGCCTCCCTACCCTACCTGTATTACTTTGGTTTTCTCCAAATCTCTTACAGTCTTCTAGTATGTTTGTAGTAGGTAAATGATAGTGCCCCCCAAAGCTGTCCCCATCCTTACTCCTTTGACTTAATGTGTGACTGTAATGAAGTGGTTCTCAACTAGTGGGTCGCGACCCTCTGAGGGTTGAATGGCCCTTTCACGGGGATTGTCTAAGACCATCAGAAAACACGGATGTTCATTACAATTCATAACAGTAGCAAAATCACAGTTATGAAGTAGCAATGAAAATCATTTTATGGTTGGGGGGTCACCAAATGAGGAGCTGTGTTAAAGGGTCGCAGCGTCAGGAAGGTTGAGAACACTGCTCTAGTGGACTGTCTAGTGTCCTGTGCCCATCCCCCACTGAACGTTCTGTCCTCCTGGAAGCTTCGAATGTGACCTTGTTTGGAGGCACAGCCCTTGCAGGTGTGAGATGATGAACTGAAGATGAGGTCATGCTGGACTCAAGGCAGGCCAGCACCCAGTGACTGATGTCTTCATAAGAAAGGACACACAGAAACACAAGACAGAGGCCCTCGTTGTCCTCTTTTTTAATTGTTGCTGCCTTTTAAGCCACGACTGTCCAAATCAGCAACTGCAACTCTGCCATGACCAGCAGTGGTTAGGTCGCAAGGGCCGAAGCCTGAGGGAATTCTGTTCCCTCAGGCACCGACTCTTTCAAAGCTACAAGGGAACTTATCTAAATCTCTTTCCCTCTAAAGAACTCAAGATTCAAAGGTTAAGGTGGAATTCTGCTCCTCAGAGAGGCTGAATAGCAAGTAACTCACCTCCTCCAAAAAGCCCTTGTCTCCTCGCCCCTCCTTAAAGACCCTTCTCCACAGGCTCCTCCCTACCACTTCCTGTCAGCTAGTTGCTGAGGCAGCCTCCTGACCACAGGTGAATTTTATTTAATCAAACACATCTTTGCATCATTGAACAAATGTTCCAGAGCATAAACAAAAGTAACACACCTTAAAATAATATTGTACGACAGGCCATCTGAAGGTTTCAGTGGCATAGCCACAGCTGGTCTCTAAAGGTTGTCAGTGGTCACCAGGGAGTTAGAAGGGAGGCTTCCCTAGTGTTGGGGAGGGAGTGAGACCCTGCCAACATCTTGATCTCGGCCTTTTGACGTCCAGGTCTGTGAGGCAGTATGGTTATGTTTTGATATGATATGTTATGCGATAACTTGCACTGTGGCCACAAGAGCTAGTGCCACTGATATCACGGTATACTCACAGGGTTTAAGTGCGTGTGTGTGTGTGTGTGTGTGTGTGTGTGTCGTACTTTTCCACGTGGGAATATATGCATGCATGTACTTACAGGTGAGAAGTGTGCCTCCTGGCTGTAACCTGACCCACCCACTCTGAAACCCATACTAAATCCCCAAGTCCCAGTCTGGGCCAAGGGATTTGCCATGTGATCTTGAGCAAGTCATAGCCCGGTTTCAGATGAAGAATATTAGAACCACCGGGCACAGAGGCACACAACTTTAATCTCAGCGCTCGGGAGGCAGAGGCAGGCAGATCTCTGTGAGTTCGTGATCAACCTGGTCTAGGCAGGGAGTTCCAGACCAGCCAGGACTACATAGTGAGACCTTGCTTCAGAACAACCACCAACAATTAGGTTTGCCCTGTAGCTCTGCTGTGCTAGGATTCTTGGTAGCTTCCTTCCCTTTCTTCCTCCTCCTCAGTCTCAGGAACACCTCCAGCCTCCCAGCTCTGCTGCCCTTAGCTCTCCACAGGAGCTGTGATCCCTGTCTTGAAGAGTAGGTGTGAGGATTAATGTAGCGGTAGGAGAGATGAATGGAGGGATCGCAGAGGACTTGAGCAGAGGGGAGAATAGCACAGTAAAGACCTCACCTTCAGCTTTCTGTATCCTCAGGTACTATAAACACAGATTCCATTAATCATCATTTTAAAATATCAGAATTTGCAGATTTTTAAAACTCCTTTTCTTTATCATTATTTTCTAAATAATACAGTATAACAACAATCTACACAGCATTTATGTCATATGATATAGTATATGTAGTTTAGGTGGGTGGGAGGATTTGAGTAGGTTATGTGCAAAAATGTCATCATTTTACACAAGGCATTTGGGCATCAGTGGGTACTGGTCTGAGGTAGTCCTGGAAACAGCTCTGGTAGATACAGCTGATGGCTGTGCCTGGTCTCCGGGTCCCACTGTCAGCCCTTGTATCCACGCACCCATTCTGTGCCCTGCAGGCCTATGTGCCTTGTCTACCACAGGGCCCACAAGAAGCATGTGTTCGTCCTGTGACGGGGTGTGGTGTGCACAGCATGCAAGGTGGTGCGGCGACCTTGGGTAAACACCCTTCCTCCTTCACAGCACGAACACGGATGGTCTTCCCTTGCACAGTGGACAATGGGCACCTTGTGTGAGCCAAGAGGAAAAGTGGGTACTTATAATTGCTGATCTGGGCTGAGCCCCAAACAGGCTCAGAAAGGGCCAGACAAAAGGGGTCTGGAAAACTAGTGCTGATGTCTGGGGACTGATTGTGGGAGGAGGGCGCCCAGATGCAGTCCTGGGGGGACAAAGTGGAGACAATGACTGGGAGAAAGAGCGGAGGACCCCAAAGGACCTGTTTAAGAAGTGAAGGATAGCCCTGGTCAGGGACTAAAGGCGGGGTGGGTGTGGGGCTGCAGATCAGGAGGAGGGGCTCTTCAGGAGAGGTCTGGCTGTAGCTCCTGGCCGGAAGGGGTTTGCTTCCTTCCAGCCCCAGGCCCCCTGGCTCAGGAAACACTCAAGTAGCAAAGCCAGACTGGCTCTTGAGCTGGACAAAGCTGAGCAGGCGCCTTCCACCCTGATGTCCATGGCCCAAGCCTCCTCTCATCCTGGGAAGTATTTCATACACCGAGAAGCTGGCCCCGCAGGATGCCGTTGAAGCTGCTGCTGGCCTGCTGGGAATACAGGGATGGCCTGGACTGGGCAGTGGACACCCTACACTTGTTCTTGCCCCTGCTGGGGCTAGCTCTAACCGGGCTGTCTGAGCCGCTGCAGTGACAGCGATGTCCTTGGTGTCCTGTCGGCGGGAACCTGTGAAATGGCTCACTTCATTTTTAACAGGGTCTCATGTAGCCTAGGATGATCTCCAACTCACTATGTTGCTAAATATGACTTTGAACTTGTGACTCTCTGCCTCCACCTCCCAAGTGCACGTGCTGCCACGGACATTGTTATTTGTTCCCCCCTCCCCTCTTTCTCTCTCTCTGATGTGTGTGTGTGTGTGTGTGTGTGTGTGTGTGTGTGTGTGTGTGTATGTGTGTGTGTGTGTACACGTACTTGCCCACACACATGTACGTCTATACATGTATAGCCAGAGGAAGACATAAGGGCCTTCCTCCGTTGCCCTTTGCTTTATTCTCTTGAGACAGTCTTTCACTGAATGTGAACTCACTGTTTTCCAGCTAGGCAAGCCCCAGTGATCCCCCACCTCCACCCCCCACCTCCAAGAACCAGGGGTTTACAAACACACCCAGTCACACCTGGCTTGCCTGGCTTTTTTTTTTTATGTTGGTGCAGGGGGTCCAAACTCAGGTTCATATGCTCGCAGAACAAGCGCTTCTGCTCACTAAGCCGTCTCCCCTCCTGTCTGATCTCACGTTGTTCAAATGGTCGAACTTCGGGCTTCGTGCATGCCAGGCAAGCACTCTGCCAACTGAGTTGCATCCCCAGCCTCAGAACTGTCAACTCAATTAAGTATGAGCTACTCCTAGACCCTGATATCCAAGGATGTGCTTCAAGACTCATGCTTTGAGCTTGGCACCCTGGAAGACCGCTGTTGGAGCTAGCACTCGGAGTGTGCTGTGCAGAACCCAGGAGGGCAGGGCCTGGCTCCCCGGTCCTGGGGTGGGGTGGGGGGATGAACTCAAAACCTATTTTCTTCTGGGCTCATGGAGGTCAAAGTGCACGTGAAGCCCACCTGTAATCATCTGTCCAGGTGGAGGCTCTGAGGGAGTCCTGTTTCCCTCTCCTGAAGATGGAGGGATGACAGCTGGAAGCTGGACCCAGTGAGCCTGGCACCGTGATGGGGAACACAGGAGTGATGGATGGGAGGCTGGATAGACAGAAACTTGGTCTGATCCTTTGTTGGGGATGCCATGTCTGCTGTGGCCTTTGCAGCATGAAGCAGCACTGGCCCCACCCCCTACCTCTGTTTAGACTGCTTCCTCCGAAATTCTCATCCCCCAAACACCACCCTCCCTCCTGGACCCGCCTTCTATTTCTCCCCAGTAGGGCACCCAACACTCAAATGGCTCCATCCCTCCCACAGTATGTAGAGCCCCAGGTTATAGTTATCAGGTTCTTTCATCTTGTCTGCCAGGTTGTGAGTTCTTAGACAACTCTCCTTCTGTTGTTGTTTTTTGACAAGGTGTGGTTTGAGTGAGACTGGCCTCCACAGACTCATATATGTGAATATTTGGTCCCCAGTTGGTGGAACTGTTTGGGAAGGATTAGGAGGTGTGGCCTGTTAGAGGAGGTGTATCACTGGGGGTGGACTTTAACGTTTCAAAAGCCCACACCATTCCCAGTTACCTCTCTCTCTCTCCCTCTCTCTCTCTCTCTCTCTCTCTCTCTCTCTCTCTCTCTCTCTCTCCCTCTTTCGGTTTTCCAGCTCCATGCCTCCTGCTGCCATGATGGTCATGGACTCTAACCCTCTGAAACCGTGAGTCCCCAAATTAAATGCTTTCTTTCATAGGTTGCGTTGGTCATGGTGTTTTGTCACTGCAATAGAAAAGTAAGACACAAGGTTTCCTTGCACTGTAGACCATGCTGGCCTTGAGATCACGGAGGTCCACTTGCCTCTAACTCCTGAGTGCTGGGATCAAAGGTGTAAGCCGCCACACCCAGCTTGTCACTCTCATTTTAAGGATGAGAAAAACAACTTGGAAACCTCCAGCAAGCTGCCTTGTCACATGCTGCGAAGGAGAGAACCCGGGGCTTTAAATTAGTTGTCGTCATACACTGTGTCCCTGACTCCTGAGTCCCCCTGTCCCTAAGCAGAGCCTCACATGCCTCCCTGCTTTTGTGAGTGTGGTCCACTCCTACTGATATAGTGTAGGTGAGGGGCGCTGATAGTTTGGGGGCCCACCCGCAAGGTGGCTCTCCTGTTCTTCGTGGTACTACTCTCAGGCTCCCCACCCTCTCGAACTTTCCCTTCAATCCAAAGGATGTCAGACCTCTTATCTCACTGGGTGTGCACCTCCCTGGGGCTCTGTAAGGACACTCTGGCCTCACAGAGGTTGGTGACTCAACCAGGGTCCCCAGAGAAGTCTGGTAGGGCAGGGGCGGGCCTGGGGCTAAGATTCACTTCCCATCTGGACCACTCGCCAGCAGTACTTGCCGCCACCACATGCCCTCCATGGTCTGGCATGCGAGTGGGGGTGACTTTCTGGGATGGTCCACCCCAAGCGCACAGAGAGACACTTTGGGGCTACAGCCCTGCCCACAGCTCAGAGTGAGCTGCCCTTGTGGTCACCCGCTTCCTTACAGCCAGCTTGGGATGTTGAAACTCTCTGGTTGTTGGAGTTCTTGCTCCACAGTCTGGGATTGGGTGCTGGGCTCAGAAGCCTGTGTGTGGACCTATTGGTTTTCGGGTGCAGCTGAGGGCAGGCCCCTGCTGAGAAGTTTTCTTAAGGGCCTGTTTCTTTTCTGGTGAAGATCGACAACCCTCCTGTCTTGATTTATTTAAGCAGAACTTGACTTGGTGACGTCAACTGCTGAACCAGGAGGCCTGGGCGAAAACGTTCAGAGCAGTATTGTTCACGAGAGAGGAATCTGGAACCTGCCCCAGTGCCCACCAACAGCAGAGAGGGTGAATGAGCTGTGGCCGTGTGGTCACGTGGTGAAATGTGGTCAAAAACGTGGTCAAAAATGAATGGCCTGGCCTCACATGCCACAGTGTGATGGATCCTGGCAACAGGAAACCAAGATGAAAAGGTCCCAAGGGACGGTTTGCTGCATGACACTCTTGAATAAAGTAAAAACCCTGAAGATGAAGTCTTAATTTTATGGAATTCATATGCATGTAATTAAGCTATACAAAGTGTTAAGTAAGGGAATGTGGGCCTGGGATTAAGACAGCCATTACCACAGATGGGGCCCAAGGCAGAGTTAGAGGCGGGCTGTAATGAAGGATGAGCTATTCCTCAGGGTGATGGGTTTATGGACATTTATTACATTAGTTGAACAATATAATTGAACACTGCCAATAAAAGTGGGCAGGGCACAGAGCATTGATACAACTGCCACAGACCAAGGAGTCTGTAAACCTGGGATCCAAACAGAAACTTACGGCACAAGCAGAGAAGGCTCTCCTGCCCTCCCCCTGAGAAGGCAACTGGAAAAAAATATGTATGAAGGGGAGTAAGAACTTGTCAGCCAGACTCTGGGAAAGGACAGTGCCATTTTGTTTTGTTTCAAGACAGAGTCCTGTGTGGCTCAGGTTGGCCTCAAACTCACTACGTAGCCAAGGATGACCTTGAATGATTCCTCACCCTCCTGCTTCTGCCCCCTAGGGCTGGAAGACACCTGTGTGCTGCCCTGCCTGGTTTATATGTGCTGAGGCCTGCACTCTGGGCTTCCTGCACATCAGCTAACCACTCTACCAAAGGAGCCACATGACCAGGCACCCCCAGCTCTGAGTTGGCTTTCTGTTGCCACATAGAAATTATAGTTGTCCCTCAGTGTCTGAGGGGGCTTGGTTTCAGGATCTCTCAAGTACTTCAGGTTAAGTCCCTTAAATAAAATGGCGTAGCATTCACATATGTCTTACACATATTCCCCCATATACTTCAAATTATCTCTAGATTACTTATAATAATACACAGTTGTTATGATGTCGGCAGTTGTTATACTGTGTCATTTAGGGCATAATGACAGGAAGAAATAGTCTGTACATGTTCTGCCCAGATGTGTTTTCTTTTACTGAATTACCTTTGATCTGCACTTGATTGAACCCACAGACAGACCCCATGGGTACAGGTAGGGGTTTTTGGGTTTTTTTTTTAACTGTCACCTTGGTAGGTCAGAAGTCTGGTCACTGAACAGCTGTGTTCTCTGCACAGGGTGTCCAGAGGCTGAAATCAAGGTGTGGGTACTCTGTGATCTCATCCAAGACTTGGGTCTACTCCCACATTCTTCACAGTCCTGGGACAGAGGGTCTGAACTTCCTGAGGCCTCTGCTCTCTCCTCCAGTGTGGTTTTCCACAGCACGGATGTGCACATGAGCCAATGTATTCACGATTCCTGTTCACACTCCCAGGGGGAGCATTTACACAGTAGCGTGTTGGTTTGAATGAGAAATGTCCCCTGTACGCTCAGGCATTTGAACACGTGGTCTCCAGTTGGTGGCGCTGAAGTTTGTCGTTGGGGGCAGGCTTGCAGACTTCAGAGCCTCACCCCCACTTCCGGTTTGCTCTCTGTCCTCTTAGCTTCCTGCTCCGGTGGCCATGCCAGCCACTAGCTGCATGCCTGGCCATGCCAGCCACTAGCTGCATGCCTGGCCATGCCAGCCACTAGCTGCATGCCTGGCCATGCCAGCCACTAGCTGCATGCCTGCCTTCCCGCCATGATCAGCTCTCATCCTTCTGGACCCATAAGCCCAAATAAATGCTTCCTCTTCCCCTCCCCCAATTCTTCTGTTTCCTTTTTCAGAAAGAATTTGTTTGTATCACTTCTATTAACGTGCATGCGTTTGACTATGTGAGTGAATGCTACATGCATGTAGATGCCCACAGAGGCCAGAAGAGGGTGTCAGATCCCCTGGAGCTGGAGTTACAGGTAGTTGCAAGTGACTGGTGTGAGTGCTGGGGGCCAAACTCGGGTCCCCTGGGAGAGCAGTACTTGCTCTTAATGGTTGGCCCATCTCTCCAGCCTTGTACAAGTTGCCTTGGTCATGAATCAGAGCAACAGAAAAGTAACCATCACACCAGGGGGAGGGAATTCTGGGGAGAAAATAGAAGAATGTTTATCATACTTCCTTTCCAAAGCTTGACATTCTCCTCCATGAAGCAAGGGGACTAACCTGGACTCAGAAGGAACTTCACCTCAATGAAAGAGAGTGATAAACACAGAAGGATCCCTTTCAGAGATACTGGCGAAGGCTTGCTACAAGCCAGGCGGGCCCTCTGGAAACTCAGAGAACATGGTGGTTGTGGTGGTTTGGATGGAAATGCACCCACACCCCACCAAAGACTCATAGGGAGTGGCATTATTGGAGGTGTGGCCTTGCTGGAGGAAGTTTGCCACAGAGGGAGGGCTTTGAGGTTTCAGAAGCTCAGGCCAGGCCCAGTGGCTCACTCTCTTTCTGCTGCCTGTGGATCTGGATGTAGAAATAAATCTTAACTCCTCAATAGCACCATGTCTACCTGCTTACCATCGTGCTTCCTGTCATGCTGATAATGGACGAAACCTCTGAACTGTAAGCCAACCCCAATTAAGTGTTTTCCTTTATGACAGATGCTGTGGTCATGGTGTCTTCTCACAACAGAAACTCTAATCTAAGAGAGTGGCATATAGTGTGGACACGATTCTGCTGCCCGAGGATTGACCATCTTGTGGAAAAGACAAGTGTGAGGTATAGGATCCATGTGTTGAAAGCTGCAAAATGCTGTTGCAAGAAGTCAGTGAGGATTCAAGTAAACAGGAAGGTCGACCATGTTCATGGACTGAAGATTCAGCAAGGCGAGGATGCCGACCGCTCCGAAATGAACTATGTATTTAACATGTCAATCAAAATCTCAGCAGAATCTTCTCTGGTAGATCTTAAAAGACAGATTATATATTTAATGGAAAGACAAAGGGATTGGAATAGCTCCAACAAATAAGTCAGAAGGTGTCACCCTGCCCAGATTTAAAACTCAGTGTAAAACTGTAATTATCACCAGGACAGAGGGACATTGCCAATGAGATGGATACAGAGATCAACAAAACAGAAGCAAAGGTTCAGGATTTGATCCATGCAGATACAATTAATGTGTATGAAGATACACAGGTGATTCAACAGAGAAAAGAGCAGCCTTTTCAAGAGATGAATTAGAACGGGTTGGTGAGATGGCTCAGCACATGAGGATGCTTGTCATCAAGCCTGACGGAGCTGGTTTCAGTTCCCAGAGCCTGCATCATGATGATGATGATGGGGGAGAGAGAGAGAGAGAGAGAGAGAGAGAGAGAGAGAGAGAGAGAGAGAGAGAGCGCCTTACAGATGCTGTGGCACATATATGCTCCCTCCCCCCACAATGTGGCCGTTTGGATGAGATACCCCTGTAGTCTTGGGTATTTGAATGTTTGGTCCCCATTTGGTGGCACTGTTTGGGTCTATTTAGGATGGTTGTGAGCCACCATGTGGGTGCTGAGAACCACACTTGGATCTCCCACAAAAGCAACACATGCTCTTAACCACTGAGCCATCTTTCAGCCCCTAACTTTTTTTTTTTTTTTTTTTTTTTGGTTTTTTCGAGACAGGGTTTCTCTGTGTAGCTTTGCGCCTTTCCTGGATCTCGCGCTGTAGACCAGGCTGGCCTCGAACTCACAGAGATCCGCCTGCCTCTGCCTCCTGAGTGCTGGGATTAAAGGCGTGCGCCACCACCGCCCGGCAACTTTTTGTTTTTGTTTTTGTTTTTTTTGAGACAAAAATCTCATGTAACCCAAGCTGGCCTCAAATTCACTACTTCACTACACAGCTGAGGATTACCTTGAACTTCTAAGCCTCTTGCCTCAATGTCCCGAGTTCAGAGATCACAGGCATGTGCTAGTTGTCAAACTCAGGGCTTCCCACATGCTAGAACAAGCACTCTGCCTACAGAGCTACACCCTAGCCTCCCTTTCCGAGGGGCTATTTTTAGTATTTATTTGCTTGTCACCTGTGTGTGTGTGCTGGTGTATGCACCATGGCTCACTTGTCACATGTGTGTGTGTGTGTGTGTGTGTGTGTGTGTGTGTGTGTGTGTGTGCTGGTGTATGCACCATGGCTCACTTGTCACGTGTGTGTGTGTGTGTGTGTGCTGGTGTATGCACCATGACTCACTTGTGCAGGCCACCAGACAGCTTGCACCTTCCACTGTGGGTGTTCCAGGTACTGAACTCAGGTTCTCAGTTCGGCGTCAGGAGCCCTTATGCACTGAGTCATCTCACCGCCTGCCTTAGCCCCTTTTATAGTTATGAAAGAGTGGGTTTCCGTGCTGGAGAGAGGGCTTGCTGTGTAAGCAAAGCACGAGGACCTGAGTTTGAGCTCCAGCACCCACATAAAACACTGGGCATGCTTATGCACACTGATACTCTTAGTGCTGGGAATGGGGAGACAGGAGGGTCCCGAGGGCTCGCCAGCCATTCAGCACAGCCTGTGGGCAAGTTCCAGGTCTCGGTGGGAGACCGTCTCAGAAAACAAGGTGCTGGCACCTGAATAACAGCACCTAAGGTTGACTCTGGCCTCCGCAGGCATGCACACGGTTCTTCTACCTCCTAAGAAAGAGTGAGTGTAAAATAGCACCGTTTGGGCTTCCTGCAGTAACCCCAGAGGATCTTATTATCTTAGGAGATGACGGCTTCATGCGTGAAACTGTCCCCAAAGACCTGCCAAGGGGGCAGGCTGTGGAGGTAGAAGGCAGTGACATGAGATTTAAAAAAAGAGAGCCAACGAACAGAAACCTGCTTAGAGAATAAGGATCTAAAGAAAGAGTTTTGCGAGGCTTGACAGTGTTTTCTTTAAGCTGAACATCATTACAAAAGCATACAGTTTGCAGGGTTTGGGGCTAAATCATGAGCCTCACGTGTGGAAATACATTTTTGAAATGTAGAAGTTTCTAAGGCAAAAAAGCCATAGTAGTGTGGCCCACGCATGTGGTGTCTGGAGTTTGCTGTCCTGTAGACAGTGACCCAGGCCAGCACGTCCATTTCCATCCCAGCACATCAGTGTAACATCCCAGGCTGCATGCTCTGCACAGCTGCCCCGCCCAGGACCAATTTTTCTCGTGTTTTTCTTTTTGTGGTCCTGGGATTGAACCTAGAGCCTTGTACATGCTAAGCAAGTGTTTTACCCTGCCCTGTTTTTACTTCTTAATTTGAAAGTCTTACTTAATTACTCAGGTTGGTCTTGAACTCATGCTGTTGCCCAGGCAGGCCTTGCACTTCTGAACCCCCTGCCTCAGTTTCCTGAGTAACAGGGATTATAAGCCTGTGCCATCAGGCCTGGCACACTTAAAACAAAATTTTATTTGAGACTGGTTTCATGTAAGCCTGATTGGTCTTGAACTCAATAGATTGTCCAAGATGATCTTGACTTCTGATCCTCTTGCCGTCTCCTCCTGCTCACTGAGACTGTAAATGTGTGCCATCACATCTGGTTTATGTCGTGCCAGGCTTCATGCACGCTAGGCAAGCACTCTACCAACCGAGCCGCATTCCCAGCCCTTCACACCTTCTACGGCACGTTTATTGTATCCTTTCCACCGTTATGTGTGCTTAAATGCACAAATGTCACCATATTACTGTATCCACTCAGTGATTTGTTATTTAAGCTTGTGACTTCCAGGAACCAGGCTAGACCACAAGCCCAGGCATGCAGCAGGCTATACCACTGAGGCTTGTGTTAGCACACCCTAGATGGGCACAAGGACAAAACCATGTGCCAGTGCATTTCTCAGAACATCCCTCTGTTGTTAAGCAACACACCATTGTTATTTATCCCAGAGAAGAAGTGAAAACTTTTCTTCCCACGAAAACGCTTTGCTTGTAACAGCCCACAGCCACAAACAACCCAAACAACTTTCAACGGATGAGCGGTTCGCAGAGTGCGGCACATCCTTCAACAACAGACCACTATGCCACAGGAAAAAAGATGCGATTGACACATGCGATGATTTGGACGGCACTCAAAGACATTTCTATTAAATGAGAGAAGGCAGCCAAAAGGTTACACACTGGATAATCTCATTTATCTGACAGTCTGGCAAAGATGAAACTGCAGTGATGGAAAATGTATCCGCGGTTGCCAGGGTTACTGGTGTGGTGAGGGTGTGTCTATAAAGGGGTAGCACGAGGGAGTTTTTGAGGGTGATGGAATTGTTCTGATGGTGGTTACACAATTCTGTACATGTGTTTGGATTTGCAAGACTGTGAGGCAGAAGATAAAAAGGGTAAGTTTTACTGTAGGAGATTTTTATTTATTTTAAAAAAAGATTTATTTACTTTAATTTTATGTGTTCTGGATGTTTTGCCTGAATGTATGCATATTATATGTATAGGCACCACATGCATGCCTGGTGACCACAGAGGTCAAAAGAAGACATTGGACCCTCTGGAAAAGCAGCTAGTGCTCTTAACAGCTGAGCCATCTTTTCAGCCCCAAGGTTTTATTTTATTATTTATTTATTTATTTTGGTTTTTCGAGACAGGATTTCTCTGTGTAGCCCTGGCTGTCCTGGAACTCTCTTGTAGACCAGGCTAGCCTCGAACTTACAGAGATCCACCTGCCTCTGCCTCCCGAATGCCGAGACTAAAGGCATGTGCCACTGCTGCCTGGCTGTTTTATTCTATTTTTTTGAGACAGAGTCTTATATAGCTCAGGCTAGCCTCAAACTTGGTATGTAGTTGAAGATGGCCTTGAACTCCCGATCCTCCTGCCTCCTTTCCCCAAGATTGTGGGCATGAACCACCACACCCACTGGGTGCTGGAGATGAAACCCAGGTTTCCTGCATGTTAGACAAGTGCCTTACGAACCAAACTGTATCTTCAGCTGTAGCTAGAGTTTTCCTGCCTGGCCCACAGTCAGGACAAATCTCTACCACCTGCCAGTCCCACAGCCACTCAGACCCAACCAAGTAAACACAGAGACTTATATTGCTTACAAACTGTATGGCCGTGGCAGGCTTCTTGCTAACTGTTCTTATAGCTTAAATTAATCCATTTCTATAAATCTATACCTTGTCACGTGGCTCGTGGCTTACCGGCATCTTCACATGCTGCTTGTCATGGTGGTGGCTGGCAGTGTCTCCTTCCTCCGCCTTCCACTTCCCAGAATTCTCCTCTCTCCTTGTCCCGCCTATACTTCCTGCCTGGCCACTGACCAATCAGTGTTTTATTTATTGACCAATCAGAGCAATTTGACATACAGACCATCCCACAGCATTCAGCCCCAGCTGTGACAAGGCAGACCGAGGTAGCCAAGGGCTCTAAGTGAAGAGGTCTGGATCTTGGAGAAGAGACTCCTATTTCAGAAAGAATATTCTTGTGCGTGTGCGCATGTGCAAGATTAGCGTGCCTGTGCATGTGGAGGCCAGAGGTTGTTGAGCAGTGTCTTCCTCTATAGCTCTCTCCATCTTGTTTTTGGGCGACAGATTCTCTCACTGAACCTAGACCAGCTCACCAGTTTGGTAAGACTAGCTGGGTAGTGAGCTACAGGAATATACCTGTCTCCATCTTCCCAAGCGCTAGGATTACAGGTGCACACCACCCTGTAGGTTCGTGCTGGGGATCCACTCTCAGGTCCTCATGCTTGCACAGGAAGCATTTTACCAACTGAGCAGTCTCTCCAGTCTGGAAAGGAAGAAGTCAGCACAGGGCATAGAGCTTAATAAATGCTCAGTAAGAGAACAGTAGCAATAAAGAGATAAAGGATTATGTACTCATAAATGAATTATGAGTCTTGGAAGCAACGTCTCCAAGAAAGTAAGCACTGGGTTCTTCTGGGAAGTGCACTGCTGACATCTGGGAAGGATGCCAGAAGGTGCTGGACACCAGCTGGGAGAGGGGATGCCCCAGAAGGGAGGGAGGAAACTGCGGGCCAGAGGGCTGGCTGTAGACCCTGCTCACTGGATGCCTGGTCTGCCGGGGGGAAGAGTGAGTGGTGGGCTGTGATTTGAACCCCAGCTCCCTTGCTCACCTCCCAGGTGGCCCACAGCCATGACCTACTTTCCCTACCTGTGCTGCAGGTGACGCCCCGCCCTTAGCTATTTTTATCCCAGCAGAATTTCCAGATTTTAAAAAAAAAATCAGGCTGGCTTCTGGGGCTGCCCCGTGGGAGATCATGATAGGTTCATTTCCATCTATTGAGGATCAAACTGTCTTCCCACAGCTGTCCCAGACAGATGGTGTCTTTCTTGCTGGGAGGGCTCCCCCAGTGTCCAGGACAAAGTTCAAACTCTTCCCTGGATGTTCAAAGTTCTCTCAGAACCTGGAAGCCAGCTTCTCTTCAGCCTCACATCTTGTGGAGCCTCCTAGACCGTCTTAAGGACCAGCCAGTGCAGGGTTCTCGCCAGATGCTGACGAGGCCTTTTGCTTCCCTGCTGGGATCCCCTATTAGGAACATCCTTTCTCTACTCAGCCAAAAACGACCCCATCCTCTCGGTCCAGGGCTAACGTCACTTCCCCCAAGGAGCCCTCCTTGATCCCCTAGCTGGAGTGATGGTGCCCTTGGAGAGCTCCACCCTGGAGTCTCTGCTGCTCTGTCCAGCGGTGTCCTCTGGGGCTGTGTCCCTCCCTCTCTCTGGTTCTTGGAGCTGACTCTGGCCCACCTCTGGCCTCACAAAATGCTGATATTGTTGACGCTGGAGACTCTGTAACAGTATCAGGTGTGGTTCACCCTGAGTCACGGGTGGGCCTCTTCTCTCCTGGCTTGCCAGGCCTCCTGCCCAGAGAATCAGCACCTTCCCAGGGCAGGCAATGGGCTCAGCACTTGGGAAGGGTTTGAGGAGGAAATCTGCAAGATGCCTCATGGCAAAGGGAAGCTGGGCAGGTCCACAGCTCACACAGATGCCCCAACTCTAACCACTGTTCATCCTTCCTCCGCTTCCAAGAGATTCCTTGTCTCATGGACCCCCTCTGCCCACTCTCTGCAGACCACTTGCTGGGCCCCAATCTGGTGAGTGTGAAGGAGTTCTGGTTTTTCTGAGCCTGCCCTGCTGGCCTCAGTGGTCCCAGGATGACAGGCACCCTCCAGTCTCCTCCCCTATCTCCTTATAAGGGTCCCTCCTAGCTGCTGGTCCCAGAGAGGATGGAACTCCTCCAGGTAATCTTGGGTCATTTCTCTTCCTTCTGAACTCACTTAAGGCCCAATGGTCAACACTGTACCCTCCCAATCCCCCTGCCCCAGCGTTCCTTCCTATGTTCTGGTCCTCTAGGAACTCACAGTGCTCAGTTTGACATGATCTAAGCTCTGCATGCCCAGATCTTTCTCCAGATCTTCCCGCTCAACTTTTACCCCAGACACAGAGCCTGGACCCAAGCCTGGGCCTCGCCCTGGGGTCCTGCTGGTCAGGCTGCCTCATGCTGTAGGCGAGGCCTCCCTTCTCTTAGCCACCAGCATTCCTCCCGTCTCAGCTCTGTCAACCTACCTTTGCTGCTCCCATCTTCTTCCACACAGAGACCCCAGGGAGCTTTCAAAAACATCGGGCCTGACCTAGACATGTGCTGTTTATAGTGTGTGTGTGTGTGTGTGTGTGTGTGTGTGTGTGTGTGTGTGTGTGTAGGGGGAGCCAGTTTGTAGCACATCCTGCTGTCCCTGTGACTTGCAAGGTGACTCTGCCTTCCCAGGGCCTCCATTTCCTCTTTTGAAGGTAGATATACCTCCTGAACAGTTCTCAGAACTAAATGAGGTATCCTTAGGCAGCATAGCTCTAAAGAAAATGGGTCAAGCCCATGTAGGATTTATAACCGAATGTGGGAGTTGTGGGAAGTTTGGTAAAAAGGGTTCTAAATGCCCAAAGACTAAAATTTTGAAGTGAAGTGAAATAAAAAAAAAATGTAGTGGATCTGAGGGATTCCCAGTCTCCTTGCCTGTGGCAGATCTGAGTCTCCTTGCCAGTAGTGGATCTGAGGGATTTCCAGTTTCCTTGCCTGTGATGGATCTGAGGGATTCCCGGTCTCCTTGCCTGTGGTGGATCTGAGGGATTTCTGTCTCCTTGCCTGTGATGGATCTGAGGGATTCCCGGTCTCCTTGCCTGTGGTGGATCTGAGGGATTCCCGGTCTCCTTGCCTGTGGTGGATCTGAGGAATTCCCGGTCTCCTTGCCTGTGATGGATCTGAGGGATTCCCGGTCTCCTTGCCTGTGGTGGATCTGAGGGATTCCCGGTCTCCCTCACCAGTATTGCATCCCGCTCCTTCACTGCAGCCATGATTTTCCAATGCATTTTGCACTCCGCATGCTGCGTACAGCCTGGCACACTGTCAGAAACACCTCTGTTCTAATTCAAACGACTGGATTTTATGCGATGTAGTGTTTGCGTCATACAAAACTTTCTGCTTTCACAGAAACATAATTTAATTATGTGAAAACGAAAATGTAATATCCTCATACCACCAGCATGTATTGAGTTAGTGACTGTACTGTGTTAGGATGTGTGATTTTTAAAATTGCTATAAGAGTTGCAGGCTTAAGTTTCATAAAAAAAATTCATGAATTTTCATTTAGGATTAGGACAGACTTTTCAAAAATTTCTGATATCTGTCATATTTTACTATGCATTTATGTGAAGAAGTATTTTAGCATTGATGATTATAAAATCAAAATGTAGATCAACTCTGAGGGGCTGGAGAGATGGCTGGGTGGGTCAAAATGCTTGCTATGCCAGCCTGATGATCTGAGCTCTGGTCCTGAGAACCCACATGGGTGCTGTGGGATGGTCTGTTTGTCAAGTGTGTTGCTAATTAGTCAATAATAAAACACTGATTGGCCATTGGCTAGGCAGGAAGTGTAGGCGGGACAAGGAGGAGAATAAAGCTGGGAAGTGGAAGGCTGAGTCAGAGAGACACTGACAGCCACCATGATGAGAAACAGCATGTGAAGATGCCGGTAAGCCACGAGCCACGTGGCAAGGTATAGACTTATAGATTAATAGAAATGGATTAATTTAAGCTGTAAGAACAGTTAGCAAGAAGCCTGCCACGGCCATACAGTTTGTAACCAATGTAAGTCTCTGTGTTTACTTGGTTGGGTCTGAGAGGCTGTGGGACTGGCAGGTGAGAGAGATTTGTCCTGACTGTGGGCCAGGCAGGAAAACACAAGCTACACATGGGTTGCACAGACATCCTAAGAAATGCTCTGTATTGGGGCCTGGAGAGATGGCTCAGAAGTCAGGAGCACATGCTACTCTTCCTGATGACTCAAGTTTAATTCCTAGCACCCATATCAGACAGCTCACACGTGCCTGTAACTCCAGCTTCAAGGGGATCTGATGCCCTCTTCTGGCTTCCATGGGTATATACATGTGGTATATACATGCACACAGACTCACATATACATTTAACTTAAAAAAACTTTAAAGGTGCTCTATGTCTTATGGTATCAAACACTCAGCTGAGATTTTTTTATCTTTGTGTAAAATAAGCAAGCATATCCATCAAATTAGTATGCAAACTTGTTCTTGTCTTATAGTAAATGGTAAAATTATACCTATAAAGAGTTGTTTTAGAATAAATTCATGATTTTTAAATTAATGCATGTTTAATTGTGTGTGTGTGTGTAGTATGTATTATGATGTTCATATGTGTGTGTAAGTAAGTACATGCAAGTATGTGTTCACTTGTGTTTCCGTGCATGTGGAGGTCAGAGGTCAACATCAGGTATATCCCACTGTGGCTCTCTATTATTATGGGTTTTTGAAGCGGGCTCTCAGTAGGCCTGGAGCTCACTGAATGAGTTGACTGGGTAGCTAGTGGGCTTCTGGGATCTGTCTGCATCTGCTCCACCTCCCAGTCCAGATACAGATATGCACCCCACCCCAGTTTTTTTTTTTTTTTTTTACCTGAGTGCTGGGGATCTGAACTCAGATCTTCATATTCCTTTGGGGGGCACTTTGCCAACAAAGCCATCTCCCCAGCCCAATGTTTGATTTGTGGATCTATTCATATATCTATGATACCCAAAGTTGTATTAGAAAGTCTGAGGTAACAGTGCAGTGAGTGGGCCTTCGGGAAGGTCTCAGTGTTCACGGATATTGATGGTGCTGGCTATGTCTTGTCTCCATGGTCCCGATAGCTTCAAGCTTGCCTCTTTCACAAGGCCAGGCGGTCATGCTTTGGAGGACCCTGCCTTTGACTTCTCCGGAGCACAGTCCTCCTCTTCGCTGCCTGCCTTGCCAACTGTTATTTCCACTTCAATGCCCAGGTGAGCACGACTTCTTTGTGTACTCTCCAAAGCTCCTCTCATGGCCTGGCCAAACAGCCTGCCAGCACTGACTGCAGGGAGTGACCCCTCTCACCCTCTGTGGCTCGTGGGGTTTGAGATACGACATGCCACATCTAGACTGGGATATAAGGCCCTGGGGATGGAGCGGGGTCTGTGGGGCTCAAAGGCCTCAGGTCCTGGTGTGGTGTGGGAAAACTGTCCACATACCTCAATGCTGTGCTCTCTGGAATCTATGGGAGCTGATATGATTGACAGGGCCAGCTCTTCCAGATACCAAAGACCAGATAGGGCCCTGCCCAGGGCTGCCTGTGCCTCTGGAGACACCCTCCAGGCAGGAGGGGAACCTGAAGGGGCACAGGTGGGATGCTCTGGGACAGAGATGGCCCAGCACAGTACGGCAGACAGAGCATCTTGGAGGTCTAGGCTAGAGCAGCAGGGAGGAAGAAGTGGAAGATGTGAGAGACCTAGTGACAACCTTGTCCTGACTGGTGGCTCCACAGAGTCTCTAGATCCGCCAGACAGCAGTCACTGGACCCACATGGGTGTTCTTATTAAGATGAAGTAGAGGTGAGCCCAGCTCCGGGTCATGTGATTCATGTGCCCAAGGCTCCAAGGCTTGCTTCCAGGTCTGGTGACCATCAAGCTTCCACACTTCCAGGTGCAGACCTGTGATTTTTTCCATCACCATGGGCTCTACTTCTAGTCAGCATTGCTTAGAGCCAGCCTCCTTATTCAGGACAAGTCTTGGGCCTGCTCTGGGCCTCAGTTCCCCTGTTTCTAGACGGGAACTCAGCAGGTTTTGAGATTAAATGAGTTAAGTTCTTGCCACAGCACTTGCTCCATGGGAAAGAAGAGCCTATCCTCTACCAGGGCCTGAGAATGCAATATTAGCATTTGGAGAGGGTATACGGAATTCAGACATAGTGGGCCACTGGTACCTCTGGGGATTTGCTTCCAGAACCCTTTGGAATACCCAGGTCTGCTGGTGCAGGAGGAACAAGCTGCCTGACGGTTCCTTTGCTGCGTCCTTTTTGTCTCCTAAAGTTCAATGTGGAGTTTAAGAGGAAGCACCATGGAATCTACTTTCTGAGTTTTTTTAAACAGCAGATCATCAATCAAGACCGCTTAGTCCCCATGGTTGTCTACTGTGAAAGGCAGGGATGGAATTTCTCTAATTCAAAGCAAGACTCAAAGGCTTGTGAGGGTGCGTGCAGACCATCCTATCACGTTTTGACTAGGTGTAGCCTCAGAGAGAAGGGACGGTACCCAGGTTCCCACCACTGGCCCAGTTTGGCTGTTCTTACCTCACCCTCCTGTGCACCCTGGCTGCCTCTGGTTTCCAGTGATTGAAACCCCCCCACCGCTCTCATAGCTGACCTTCCCACCTTTAATTCAATCAGGAATCACAAGCCCTTTTAATTTAGGAAATAAAAGGCTAGCTGCTGAGCCGGCTGGCCCTGATTGACAGGGTTGTTAGCCCAGTTAGGCTGGCCTGGAGAGGAGGGTACAGGCTCATAACCTCAGCTGGCCCCCGTAGGGAAGGGCGCTCCCCAGGGACTGGGGAACAAAGGAGAGCCGGTTCCCTGAAAATCCCAGCAGAGGAGGGGGAGAAGACTTCGTGGTTGGAGGTGGCTGCTGGCGGGTCCAGGGACACAGAGGAATGTGGGGCTCTCATTGCAGTCTGGAGATAGTGGGATAGACACAAGGGAGGACTTCCCAGCAGCCTCCATCTTTGTTATGTGATACTGGGTTGACTTCTAAATGGCCCTGACTACAGTAGGTGTTCTCTCTCTCTCTCTCTCTCTCTCTCTCTCTCTCTCTCTCTCTCTCTCTCTCTCCTTTAAGAAGGAAGAAGAGGTTCCTGAGGAACCATCTTGCTTGTGCCTCAGTTTCTCATCTGTACCTGGGGATGATGACAAGACCCAAGCCACCTGGCCGTCATGAAGATTAAGGAGGGGCCGGGAGCTCACAGGTACCTCTCATTCTATGACAGCACCCCCCACTTCAACTTCCATGTGCACACATGTCCTTAGTGAGCATGTGCAACCATTAATACTCCACCCCGAACATCTCCATCCCCCAGGAAATCTCTCCTGCCTGTCTGAGTCTGTCTCAGTTCCTTCCTCTATCCTCAGCCCCCTGCAAATCTACTTTTCTGTCTCTACAGGTTTATCACCCTGGAGATTTCATGGAAACAGACTTATACAATCTGTAGTATTTTGGGCCTGTTTTTTTTTAATCTTAGCATAATGCTTTTGAGGTTTATCCAAGTTATGATATACATCAATATTCAGTTCCCTTTGAGGGCCCAATAGTATTCGTGTGTGTGTGTGTGTGTGTGTGTGTGTGTGTGTGTGTGTGTGTGCCATATCTTCTTGATCTAAACATCTGTTGACGGTATTTATGTCAACTTTTACATTTATTTACTTGTGTGTGTGTGTGTGTGTGTGTGTGTGTGTGTGTGTGTGTGCGCGCGTGTGTACGTGCACACCTGAGAGTTAGGGAATGCATATGGAGGTCAGAGGACAACTTTTGGGAGTCAGTTCTCTTCTTCTACCACGTGGGGTTGGGGATTGAACTCAGGTCATCAGGTTTGGCGGCAAGCCCTTTTTGCCTGCTGAGCCATCTCTCGGACCTCATAGATTAATTTTTGAAGAAGTTGCCAAGGTGTCTTCCACAATAGCTGTGTCATTTTTGTTTGTTTTTGACAAAGAATCTCACTATGTAGCCTTGACTGCCCTGGAAGCTGCTACGTAGACCAGGCTGGCCTGGAATTCATAGACATCTGCCTGCCTCTTCTCCTCCAATGCTAGGTTAAAGGCGTGTGACGCAATGCCCAGACGACTGCACCGTTTGTCCTCATTCCCAGCAGCAGTGAGGAGGGTTCCCAGGGCTCTGTATCTTCAGGATTGCTCCTGTCCATCCTTTGGGGACAGTCATCCATTCTAGTGAATGTGAATTTATTTTGTTTTTAAAGATTTTTTTCTTTTTAATCATGTGTATGTATCCTCGTGCGCTTTGTGCACCTGAGTGCTGGTGCCTGTGGAGGCCAGAAGGGAGTGTCGGATCTCCTGGAGCTGGAGTTACAGACCGCTGTGAGCTGCCTGATTGAGATAGGTTCGGGGAACTGAATTTAGGTTCTCTGTGAGAGGAGGCAGTGCTTTTCGGCTTTGGGCCATCTCTCCAGCCCTGTGAGTGTGGAGGTGAATCTGTGCGTCTCTGACACTGATGTGCATCTAAGTTATGGGATTTGCTGAAACTGCCCGTTCCCTCACCAGCCTTCTTCGAGGTCCATGTGGCATCCCTCCCTCACTTTTTTCCCTTGGTCATTTTAGCTCAAAGCTCCTTAAACAAAGCCATGACCCCACAACAAAACTTTGGTAGCAGGAAAAGGTTTCTGAATGTGCAGCTGCCAAAATTTTATTAAAACTCAAAGGTTCAACAGGTAAGGCACTTGCCTCCATGTCTGATGACTGAGTTGGGTCCCCAAGACCTACAACAGAGAAGAGGAGAACCGACTCCCACAAGTTGTGCTCTCCACACACACATGCCCCCAAAGAAAAGGAATAAACATGTAATAAATACTTAAGAATCAAATGTTCATTGAGTCTGAGGTGTGACTCTGTTGCCGCCTTGGCCCTAAACAAGCAGCAAGCACACCTTGCATGTTTAGTCACACCACACACCAGCCTGGAACCCCTCCGTTCAGGTCCAGTCACACCACACACCAGCCTGGAACCCCTCCGTTCAGGTCCAGTCACACCACACACCAGCCTGGAACCCCTCCATTCAGGTCCGGTCACACCACACACCAGCCTGGAACCCCTCCGTTCAGGTCCGGTCACACCACACACCAGCCTGGAACCCCTCCGTTCAGGTCCGGTCACACCACACACCAGCCTGGAACCCCTCCGTTCAGGTCTGGTCACACCACACACCAGCCTGGAACCCCTCCGTTCAGGGTCAGTCACAGTCACACCACACACCAGCCTGGAAACCCTCCATTCAGGTCCGGTCACACCACACACCAGCCTGGAACCCCTCCGTTCAGGGTCAGTCACACCACACACCAGCCTGGAACCCCTCCATTCAGGGTCAGTCACACCACACACCAGCCTAGAACCCCTCCGTTCAGGTCCGGTCACACCACACACCAGCCTGGAACCCCTCCGTTCAGGGTCAAACTGTAGTGTGTTATGGATTGTAGTCCATTTGCAGCACACATAAAGTCTTCTGCTCTTATAGGAGGAGCACAAAAGTTGTGTTACAGAAAACAAGACAGCATTTCCTTCTATCAGCATGTATCAGATTAGTACGTCCTCAGAATGCATTGTGTCAGAACATCTGTAGTGCTGAAGGAGAACGGTTCCCACGGGCTGATGTAGTTGAACGCTTGGGCCCCAGTTGGTGGAACTGTTTGGGAAAGATTAGGAAATGTAGTCTTGTTGGAGGTATGTCCTTGGGGGTGGGTATCCTAGTTAGGGTTACTGTTGCTTTGATGAAACACCATGACCAAAGCAACTTGGGGAGGAAAGGGTTTTTTGGCTCTCACGTCTACATCACCTTTCATTATTGTTGGAAGTCAATGAAACTCAAGCAGGGCAGGAACCTAGAGGCAAAAGCTGATGCAGAGGTCATGGAAGGAGCTGCTTACTGGCTTCCTCAGCCAGTTTTCCTATAGAACCCAGGACCACCAGCCCAGGGACGGCACCACCCACAATGAGCAAGACACATCAGTCACTAAGAAAATGTCCCACAGGCTTGCCTACAGCCCGGTCTTATGGAGACATTTTCTCAGTTGAGGCTCCCTCCTCTCAGATGACTCCAGCTTGTGTCAAGTTGACATAAAACTGGTCCAGTGAGAGAAGCGTCTTTTTGTGGTGGTGGTGGTGGTGGTGGTGACTGCAGAGGCTCATCACTGGTCAGAGGTCGAGAATACACTGTTGAATGATCAGCTATAAACACAACGTCCATACCACCCTCTCCAAGACTCAAGGAACCTCATGGAAGAGGGATATATATATATATATATATATATATATATATATATATATATACACATATATATATATATATGCCAGAAGATGGGGTGGAGTGTGTGGAGACATGGCTTGGCGGTTAAAAGCACTTGCTCTTGCAAAGCACCCAGGTTCAGTTTCCAGCACCCACATGGTGGCTCACAACCACCTGTAACTCCAGTTCTAGGGGACCAAAAGCCTTCTCTGGCCTCTCTGGGCAGTTCATGCACATGGTCCAGACATTCATCCAGACGAAACACCTGTACACATACGTGCTGTTTGGATTGCTGACTTGAGCTTAGGAAATAATTGTTCAGCCGGGTGGTGGTGGTGGCGCACACCTTTAATCCCAGCACTCGGGAGGCAGAGACAGGTGGATCTCTGTGAGTTTGAGGCCAGCCTGGTCTACAGAGAGAGTTCCAGGACAGGCTCCAAGACTATAGAGGGAAACCCTGTCTTGAAAAAGACCAAAAAAGGAAAATAATAAATAAAATAAATAATGTTCAATGGGCTTTAACTTGAGATTAGAACAGAATTGCAAACCATTTCTGAAATTGTCCTGAACGTATGTCTTGGTCACTGTGAGAGGTGGCTCCTCTGTGTTCATTAGTTCCAAATTCACCCCATGATTTTTTTTACTTGTAGATTTCCTGAATTTCTTTTTTGTTGATTTCTGATTTGTTGTTGAAGAACGTGCTTGGTATGACTTTAATCTTTTTCAGTTCGTCAACACTTGTGTTGTGGCTGTTTCCTTCTAGTGTCCGATGAGAACTCAGGTGTTAGTCACACCGTAGCTCTCCTCACACAGCCCCACTACCTGCCCAGTGCTGGGCATGGAACCGGTCCTCTCACACGCTAGGCATGGGGTCTGCCATTCACAGTCTTTTAAAAGGTTTTATTTTGAGACAGTCTCTAGTAAGTACCTTTGATGTCCTTTAATCTCCGCAGCCCGGGCGGGCCTTGGACTGGGGATTTACGGGCCTCAGTCTCCCCGGCAGCGAGTTTATAGGCCTTCAGGCCTGGCTGTGCTTCCCTTGTTGGAGATAGATTGTTTCTTCTTGCTGCTTTCAAGGTTTTCTCTGTGCTGCGTTCCAACAGTTTTACTCTCCTACTTGGACATCATTTGGATGTGTAAGTGTCCATCAAATTTGGGAACATTTTTGTAATTATTTTTGAAACATTTTCCCCAGTCCCTTTCTCTCTTTCTTCTTCTTCTGGAAACTTCTGTTTAAGTATATATTAGTGTGCTGGCTAGTTTACATCAAATTGACACAAGCTAGAGTCATCTGAAAGGAGAGAAACTCAATTGAAAAAATGTCTCCATAAGATCAGGCTGTAGGCAAGTCTATAGGGCATTTTCTTAATTAGTGATTGATGTGGGAGGGTCCAACTCATTGTGGGTGGTGCCGTGCCTGGGCTGGTGGTCCTGGGTTCTATAGGAAAACTGGCTGAGCAAGCCAGTAAACAGCACCCCTCCACGGCCTCTGCATCAGCTCCTGCCTCCAGGTTCCTGCCCTGCTTGATTTCCTGCCCTGACTTCCTTCAGTGATGAACAGGGATGTGGAAGTGTAAGACAAATAAACACTTTTCTCCTCAACTTGCTTTTGGTCATGGTGTTTCATCACATCACTATTATCCCCAACTAGGACAGTTAGCATGTTTGAGGATGTCCTCTGAGCTCTGGGGTGCCGTTCATTTTGGTTTTGGTTTTGGTTTTTCTTCAGATAGGTTGATCTCAGTTGATCTATCCTCATCCTTCCAATTCAAAGATGCTGGTGAATCCTTTAAGGGAAGTTTTCATTGGAGTTGTTACATTTTTCTTCAAAATAAACTTTTAAAATGATTCCTTTTATTTTTTATGTGCACTGATGTTTTGGCTGTGTGAGGGTGTCAGATCCCTTGAAACTGGAGTTTCAGACAGTTGTGAGCTGCTATGTGCGTGGTGGGAATTGAACCAGGGTCCTCTGGAAGAGCAGCCAGTACTCTAAACCTCTGAGCCATCTCTCCAGCCCTAGTTGTTACATTTTTCAACTTCAGAAGTTCTAGGGTTTTTTTGTTGTTGTTGTTGTTGTACCACATGTGTGCAATGTCCATAAAGGGCAGGAGAGGGCACCAGATCCCCTCAACTGCATGGTTGTGAGCTGCTGTGTGGGTGCTGAGAGCTGAACCCCTGTCTTCTGAACGGTCTCTCCAGCCCCTCTGCAATCCTTTGTACATGACTTCTGATACTTTTTTGATGACATTTATAAGTGGACATGGTGGCACATGCCTGTAATTCTAGCCTTAGGAGCCTGAGGCAGGAGGCTTTTGAGTTTGAGGCCAACCTGGCTACATATGCATTCCAAGCTAGCCTAGACTGTGTAGAAAGAACCTGTTACAGGAAAACGGAGCGAAACAAAAAGCAAAACCGAAACCATTTGTAACAGTTGCTCTGAAGTCTTTTCTGCCGCTGGCAGCTCGTGGGCACACGGACCACTGGCAGCTTGTGGGCACACGGATGCGGTTTCCAGGGACAGTTCCTTTTCTTCCAAGTGGATCTCACTTCCCCTTTTGTGCTGCACGGCTTGAAGCTTTTGTTGAAAACTGGATATTTTAGGTGACTCGCAGTTACTCTGGGATCTGATTTATCAGTTCGGATCAATAGTCCCCAGAGCTGTCATCACCAAGTTTTTGGGGTGTCTGTTTCCTGGCCAGCTGTCTTGTGACTTGCTGGGATCATTCAGTAGACTCTCTTCCTTGCAGGCAGAAGCTGCCAGTGCCTCTGTTTAGCTTCTTTGAACTCTCTCTCTCTCTCTCTCTCTCTCTCTCTCTCTCTCTCTCTCTCTCTCTCTCTCCCTCCCACCCTCCCTCCCTCCCTCCCTCCCTCCCCTGCTTTTTTTTTTTTTCTGGACAGGTTTCTCTGTGCAGCCCTGGCTATCCTGGAACTCATTCTGCAGACCAGGCTGGCCTGGAACTCACAGAGATCCTCCTGCCTCTGTCTTGGGAGTGCTGGGATTAAGGGCATGCTCCACCACTCTCAACGCTTTGAATTCTTTTAATAAACTTAATTACTATTCATCTGTGTATGGATGTGGAGTCAGAGGATAACAACTTGCGAGAGTCCTTCTACCATGTGGGTCCCAGGGATTCAATCCAGGTCATCAGGGTTGGCGGCAAGCACCTTTACATGTTGAGCTATCTTACATGCCCTGTTTTGAATTCGTGTTTGTATTTTTCAGCCTGGCTTCCTGGGAATCACTGCTGGGTCTTCAGAGCTAACCCATCAAGCAACAGCTGGTTGGATACAGTACTTAAATCCTTTGATCCCAGAAGGCCTCTGCCCTCTGCCTGGTGATCTGTGAGTGGGTTGGGAGTACATTCAGACTCCCAGTGGATTACGGTACATCCTGGCCTTTACACCCTGAGTGCTCAGTGGGTATGAGCAACTAGCAGAGGCTCTTTCTGGGTTTCCCAAGGATGCGTGTGGTGTCCCGGGGATGTGTGGGAGCTTATCAGGGCTCACCATGGCTTTCTTGTTCCTGGATAGGCCTCTTAAATGTCCTGCTCTTCTGATTGTTTTCATTTCCCCTAACTAGTGCTATCCCTCCAGCCAGCTGCAGTGCTGGCCACAGTGTGCATCATTTGGAAGAAAGGAATACGTCCACACTGAGGCACAGGTTGCATCCTGTTGACTGGTAGGAGTCTGCACTGGTATGAATTCAGGATCAGCCAATGACAGGTTGTGACTGTGCTCAAACGCCTGATCTAGTAAAGTCTAGGCATTGCATTCTCCGATGTTCTGCTCTGAGCTGAAAGCTATGTGTAGTTACCAAGCCTGGCTTGGACACCCCTTGGATGGGGCTCAGGGGGGACCTCAAGAAAGAGCTAGTGAAGCTGTGGATTGCTCAAAAGGCATCTTTGAAGCAAGTGATGGTCATCCAAGGTGGTTGAACTTGCTTCCTTGGGTCATTCAACCCCGCTTGTCCTGGCTGTGCCCTAGGGATTCAGGCCTGGCAGCTCAGTCGTCAGGCCTGGGGTGGGGAGCCAGGTGCCTGCTACACTGGCTTCCAAGCACCAGAAGCTTGCCAGGTTCTCAGGAGGAAGGTCTAACAGAGCCAAGGGAGAGATCAGTCCCCTCTGGGCAGGACTGCCAGCAGCAGGGTCACCCAGCACACAGTTGGCTCCTGACCCAGGTGCCCAGGCAAGAGAGGGCTTGAGGCTGGGGGTTTCCTTGGACCCCAAAGGCTTCAATTAGAAGATGAGCGGTCAAAGGGCAGGCCTCATCCCGGGTACAAGCCTGTCCTTGGAGTGGGCATGCAGAGAGCCCTGTGCCTGCTTCTGAAGGTCAGTGTGCTCCACAGGCGTGCTGGGGCGGGGGTGGTGGCAGACAGAACTGGGCTGACAGTCACGTACACTGATGTCACCGGGCACTCCACCTCCCTGAGGTATCACTTTCCCTGTGACCAAGCCTGCAGCTGAGTTCAGGGGAGCAGTCACGTCCCATCCTAGGCCCGTTCCTTCAGGTTCCCCACTGTATCATCTCAGGGGCTACCAAGGTCAGGGTAGGACACACCCCAACGGCCCAGTGCCATGTCTGTCCTGATGTGAAGAAGAGGAGACTGAGGATGGGGGTGGGGACTGACAATGTCAGGTGTGTGGGAGCTCAGAGGCCAAGGATGTCCCAGAGGATGTGTGGGGTTACCAACGGAGGGGCTCAGTTGGGTTTATATGTAGGTCAGCGGGGGTACAGCTCAAGGACTCCTAGTCTGAAGGGGGAGGCATTTCCACTTAATCTCAGGGAGTTTCCAGTCTGACGGGGAGCCAGCCCTGCTCTCTCCTCTGCAGGCGTAACTGCTGCCTCTGGACTGAGCGGAGTGGTAGCGGTGCTCATAGCCCCTCTGTACCCAACCCCTCCATGAGGTTCTCAGATCACCCAAAACCATCCTCTGTAGATCTCCTCAACAGAAACTCTGAAGACCAGGCAGGTGCCCTGCACATGACTCCCTCATTCCACGGAAGAGGGAGAGTCCCCCCCAAGCGCAGACAGACAGCGGCGTCCTTGTGTCTGAGCCCGTCCTCAGGGCTGGGTCCAGCAGAGGGAGCTGCCAGCCAGCGGGAGCTGAGGAGAGCTGTCCCTGACCCCTGAGATGGCCTTGAGG